>NW_004444101.1:5347102-5352245 GCF_000243295.1 Trichechus manatus latirostris | reverse complement strand
GGCGGGCGGACCAGAGCCGGGGCGGATCCCAGCGCCTCCTGGGGCTGCGGACGGATGGTGTGACGGCCGCGGGCGGACATGGCTCACCTCAGGGGATTTGCCAACCAGGTAAGGGGCAGGCGTCAGGATGGTGCGTGCGCGCGTCTGTGCGCGCGGGTGTGCAGCCGAGACGAGAGTGCGTGTGAGCGTGTGTGCGCCCCAGAGTGCGTGTGAGCGTGCGTGCAGGTGTGCGCCCCAGACGAGAGTGCGTGTGAGCGTGTGTGCGCCCCAGACGAGAGTGCGTGTGAGCGTTTGTGCGCCCCAGACGAGAGTGCGTGTGAGCGTTTGTGCGCCCCAGACGAGAGTGCGTGTGAGCGTGTGCGTCCCAGACGAGAGTGCGTGTGAGCGTTTGTGCACCCCAGACGAGTGCTCGTGTGAGCGTGTGCGCCCCACACGAGGGTGCGTGTGAGTGTATTTGCGCCCTAGACGGGAGTGCATGTGAGCGTGTGTACCCCAGGTGAGAGTGCATGTGAGTTTGTGAGTGTGCATGGGTGTGCACCCCAGGTGAGTGTCCATGGGTATGTGTGCGTACGTGTGTGTGTGCCCCCAAACGAGTCTGAGTGTGAGGCTGCATGAGTGGGTATGCATCCCGGACGAACGTGTGTATGAGTGTGTGTGCATGCATGGGTGAGCACCCCAGATGAGTGTGCATGAGTATATATGTGTGGGTGTGTGACCCCAGTTGAGAGTCTGAGTGTGTGAGCATGTGTGCAGGTGTGTGCCCCCAGATGAGTGTGTGTGCAACCATGGGTGAGAACCCTAGATGAGTGTGCATGAGTATGTGTGGGTATGCACCCCAGATGAGAGTGTGAGCGTGTGTGCATGGCTGTGCATCCTAGATGTGTGTGTGCATGAGTGTGCATGCGTGGGTGAGCGCTCCAGATGAGCGTGCATGTGTACGTGCATGGGTGAGCACCCCAGGCGAGTGTGTGTTTGTGTGCATGCGTGGGGGAGCACCCCAGATGAGCGTGTGTATAAGTGTGTGCCTGGGTGGGTGTGCACCCCAGGCGAGCATGCACGAGTGTGTGTGTGCACCGTGTGCACCCCAGGCTAGCGTGCGTATGAGTGTGTGTGCACGTGTGTGGGTGTGCGCCCTCAGAGAGTACTGACAGCTGAGTTTGGGAGGGGTGAGGACCCAGGTACATTTTGCTTGTGTCCCTGAGGGCTCGCCAGAGGGACGTGGGTGTGGGGGTGGAGGAGCGGCTAGTTCATGGTAAGCCCTGTGACGGGGTCTGTGGGTGGCACAGTGGGGAGTGGCAGGGTGCTCAGACGTGGGGTGCTGTGCGTGCACACGGCCTTTGTGTGGCAGCGGCTCAGAGCCTCTTCACATAGAGCCGGTGGCTCTGCAGTTCAGAGCAGTGTGGGAGGAGACACTTTATCTGGGAACGGGTGCTGCCCTCAGCGCTGGGTGGGGCTGGGCACTGGGTGGAAATACTGTGGGAAATTGGACCTCAGCATGGAAGGGAAGTCAGAGGTCAGGGTCCACACGGAGCCTGGGCTTGGCCTGTGGTCATCTGACCATGTGGGGTTGCGCGGGGGGCGGGGGCTAGTGCCCAGCAGAGTTTGTATGGGGAGAACCCTGATGGCTCCCGAGAGGGGCAGGGCTTGACCGGGAATTCCTCATTAAGCGTTGGTGCATAGGGAAGACAGGACACGCCCGTGGGCACGCGTGTGTGCGTGCGTTTGTTCCTCAAGAGGAGAGCGGTCAAGAGAAGGCCGCTCGTGCAGAACCGCTTATCCAGGCTGGGCATCTCTCTCTCTCTGTGGATTGCTTCTTCCTTTCTCCTCGAGCCTCGTGGAGAGTCTGGCATGGCTGTGTAGTGACCGGCCGTCCGACGACCCTCTCCACTGAGTTCCCTGGATCCCAGCTGCTGCTGCTGCGGAGCGTGCTGGGGCCGGAGGGGGCGGCGGGGCGAGGCTGACAGTGGGATCGAGTGAGCCCGTGGTGGCTGCCGTGCTTCGTTCATCCTTGCTGCGTGGTCTTGTTCTTTACGTGTTGGCTCGGGGCAGGTTGTCACGGAAGTGCCTCTTCAAAGACAGAGCGTAGCCCCCCATGTGCTGGGCCAGGGGCCAGTGGAGGAAATGGAAGTGTTGCGTGGCACCGAAGCTGGAGTCGAGTTCAGCTAGGGACTCCACAGGACCTGCCTGGAACCCGCAATGGTGCGGGCAGGGCACAGCTGCCTGGTGGGGCACCCTGGACCAGTGTGGCCCAGGTGGGAGCTGGTGTGCAGCTGCTGCTGAGTCTAGCTGGCAGAGCTGGGATTTGTCTTTGACACTCCACGTCTGACAAACGGTTTGATTAAAGAAGGAGAGTGGGAGAGCCCAGCTCCCTCTGGCCGTCCTCCTGCTACGATAGGAGGGTGGACAATGTCCTGGGAGTGACAGAGGAGGCTATAAGCTCAGGGAGCCAGCCAGACTGGCTGAGTCACCCCGGGGCTTCGCGGGCTGGGGGCCGCGCAGGGTGGGGGCCGCGCGGGGTAGGCAGGCCTTGGGGTGGTTGGTGGGACGCTCCTGAGAGCCCCGAGTGAGCCTGAGAATTGTTCTCACTTGCCCCCACATGCTGAGGTAAGCCCCACTGCTGATGGAGGGGCCAGTGGGCATCCCAAGCGTGGTCCACAGCCCCAGTGCACCTTCTGAATGGGTGGTTGGCGCCTTTTTAAGTTTGAGGACCAGGTGCTCCCAGGGGCACTAGGGCTTTCTGTGATGTTTGAACATGTGAGACTGAGGTGCTTGTGGGGGGTGTGGCCAAGCTGGGGCTGATTTTGGGGGACCCTTTGCTGAGGGGCAGAGGGACTGGGGCTCTATCCACACAAGAGGGTGGAGGTCACCATGGGGCGTAGCAGAGGACCTGTTTTCATGCAGTGCCCCGCTCTGCTCAGCATCCCTGTCCCCACATGGTGAGCGGGAGGGGGTGCCCAGCGCTCTCTTGGGCCGAGGGGGGGACGTGGGTTTTCTCGTACACTCCCCCCCCGCTCAGTGTCCCTGTCCCCACATGGTGTGTGGTAGGGGGTGCCCAGCACTCTCTTGGGTGGAGGGTGGATGTAGATTTTCTCATGCAGCCCCCTCACCCCCCACTCAGCATCCCTGTCCCCACCTGGTGTGTGGTAGGGGGTGCCCAGTGCTCTCTCGGGCCAAGGGGGGAAACAGGTTTTCTCATACACTCCCCCCGCCCCCCGCCCAGTGTCCCCGTCCCCACGTGGTGAGTGGTGGGCGGTGCCCAGTGCTGTCTTGGGCCGCGGGGGGACGCAGCTTCTCTAACAGGAAGGACTGTGGTGAGACACTGGGGTTCTCTGGCAGTGGTGTCAGGTCTGGCTGTGGAGCCACTGTCCCAGACGGGGCAGCTGTGTGCTGGCCAGTTGTGGGTGTGGGGTGCAGTGGACACCCTGACCACCCTGCCCCGTCTGCTGCACAGCACTCCCGCGTGGACCCCGAGCAGCTCTTCACCAAGCTCGACCGCATTGGGAAGGGCTCCTTCGGGGAGGTGTACAAGGGCATTGACAACCGCTCCAAGGAGGTGGTGGCCATCAAGATCATCGACCTGGAGGAGGCTGAGGACGAGATCGAGGACATCCAGCAGGAGATCACCGTGCTCAGCCAATGTGACAGCCCCTACATCACACGCTACTTCGGCTCCTACCTGAAGGTGCCTGCATGTAGGGGGCTGGGGGGCCTGCTCGGCATGCGAGTGTGTTGGGGCCCCATCTCCCTGGCCTGAGGACGGTGTTCGCCCTGGGCTCTGCGGGGCCTCTGATGTGAGCGGCCGGCATCTTCTGGGTGGCTGGAGCAGGGGTGTGGCGGGAGAGTGTGGGGCCAAGGGGGAGCCCCCTTCCTGTCCTGAGTTCCCTGAGCTCCGGCCTTCTGCCTTGCTGGCCGGGACGCGTACGTGTGGCGTGGCTGGACGCTGATGGTGCTCCTCCCTCTGCCACAGAGCACCAAGCTGTGGATCATCATGGAGTACCTAGGCGGCGGCTCGGCGCTGGACCTGGTGAGGCCTGTCACCCTGAGCCCTGGGACCCATGGGTGGCGGGGGTGGGGCTGAGGCCCAGTGTCACGTCTCCCCACAGCTCAAGCCGGGCCCCCTGGAGGAGACCTACATCGCCACCATCCTGCGGGAGATCCTGAAGGGCCTGGACTACCTGCACTCAGAGCGCAAGATTCACCGCGACATCAAAGGTCTCGCGGGGAGGACAGGGCACTTGGGGGTGCGTGGGTTGGTGCCCCAGGCTCTGGCCTGCACCCCAGCCCTGGTTCCCCGCGTCCTTGGAAACCTAGCAGTTGGGTCTTGCTTGTTTCCGTCAGTAGCAGGCAGAGTCTTCTTGGTCCGTGTCCACCCCCACCCCCATCCAGTGGTCTGTATCAGGGTAGGTCTGAGCAGGCCAGCAGGCTTCTCCCACCCCCTGAGGGTGCAGAGGGATGGCCCGAGGCAGCTGAGCCAGCAGGGCTCCTCCTGCAGGGGTCTGGGCAGGTTGGGGAAGTTGGACAGAGGGAGTCATTCTGTTCTCAGCGTGCAGTGTTCAGTTCACCCTCAAGGCCAGATGGGGTCCCTGTGAGCACTGTGGCGGGAGCATTGTGGCAGGAGCACGGCGGCGGGAGCACTGTGGGAGCATTGGCGGGTGCATTGTGGCGCGAGCACGGTGGTGCAAGCACTGTCTGCAGCGCTGGGGCATGAGCACTGTGGCGGGAGCATTGTGGCAGGAGCATTGTGGCGCGAGCACGGTGGCGGGGGCACTGTGGTGGGAGCATTGGCGGGTGCATTGTGGCGCGAGCACGGTGGTGCAAGCATTATCGGGAGCGCTGGGGCATGAGCACTGGCGGGAGCACAGTGGCAGGAGCACTGGTGGGAGCACTGTGGCGGGAGCCCTGGCGGGAGCACAGTGGCGGGAGCACTGTCGCACTAGCTCTGTGGTGCTGCTCTGGGCCTGAGAGGTGGGCAGGCCCGAGCTCCCGGCTGAGACTGCCCTGCCCTGCTTTGTTGCACAGCCGCCAACGTGCTGCTCTCCGAGCAGGGTGACGTGAAGCTGGCGGACTTCGGGGTGGCGGGGCAGCTCACGGACACGCAGATCAAGAGGAACACGTTTGTGGGCACCCCCTTCTGGATGGCGCC
>NW_004444101.1:5343389-5344950 GCF_000243295.1 Trichechus manatus latirostris | reverse complement strand
GATCTGGAAATGGCAGCTCTCCAGCAGCCCGTCTCCCGGCCAACAGCACTGGGGGAGGAGGGCAGCGGTCGTCTGGGGGCGGGGATGCCCGTGAGAGCGTGGGCCTGTGGGAGGCAGGAGCGTGCTCAAAGACCTGCGGCTGGAGGGTCGCCTCCAGGGAAGGGCTGGGGGCTGGACACGGGCCAGGCCCTGCAGGTGCACAGGGTGTCCTGGCGGCCTTGTGGGCACCTGAGGCAGCGCAGCAGGGCCTGCTGGGGCTCGGTGCTGACACCCGGGGCTGGAAAGGACGTAGGGCTGGGGGGTTGGGGGTGGGGCAGGGTGTGGTAGGCGAGGGCTGCGGGGGATACTGGGCCAGGCTGGGCCTTGGAGGTGCAGGGACCGCTGCCCTCCTCCCACTCTGGGCCTGCCCCTCAGCAGTCGTGTGAGGGGGCAGGGCTGCTGGAGTCTCACGTGTCACTGCCCTCGGAGGTGCTGCTGGCCGCCGGGCACCTCTGGCTGTGTCCCCCCACCCCTGCACTTTGTGTGTGATGAGGACGGTGGGAGGCAACACCCTCACAGAGCCCCACTGCCTGTCGCCTGGCTTGGGCCCGGCCTGGGGTCCTGATCTTGTCAGATGTTGGGTGGGGGGCCTGGGGACATGTCGGGACCCCTCAGGGATGGCCTTGAAGAGGGGGTAGGGCTGGGGCCGTAGTCAGGGAGCACTCAGTGAACCTGCCTACCTGCTACCTGTCTAACCCTCCCCGCTAGGTGAGCTCACTGCTGTGTCCTCGCCCTGGTGCCTGAGTGGGTGCCTCACCAGACGCCAGGGTCGGGTGGGTGGCACACAGGGAGATGAGGCTCTGGGTTAAGGAAGGACCGGTTTCAGCACTGCGGAAGCCCGTTGGCCCATGGCTGGTGGGACTGGCCGTCTGCCCCGCAGGTCCGATCGTGGTGCATGCGGCCCCCCAGTCCCGCCCGGGGTTTGTCCTTGCCATGCACGCTGGTGCTTGCTGGCTTGTATGTTGTTTTGGGTCTCGGGACCCCTCGATTGACCTCTGACCTCAGTATGGGGGAAGCGGCCCTCCCCGGCCTGGCCTGAGGTGCGGGGGTCCAGCAGGGGGGCTCCCAGGCCATCCCCCGCGTGGTTGCAGATTCTTCGACCACTAGCACTGCCCCTCCCCCGTCCTTGGTCCCGCCTGGAGTGGCGCTGGCTCCGGGGGGTGGGGCGTGGCGGTCAGCGGCGTGTGCCCCACAGCTCAAGGAGAAGCACAGGCAGAGCGGCGGGCGCGCGGGGGCGCTGGAGGAGCTGGAGAACGCCTTCAGCCTGGCCGAGGAGTCCTGCCCTGGCATCTCAGACAAGCTGGTGGCCCACCTGGTGGAGCGGGTGCAGAGGTGAGGGCGCGGTGGGCCGGGACCCACTGTCGGCAGCCAGTCTGGCGCCTTTTGCACCGTCTTCACTCTGGTGAAAAGGGGGTGTCGTGGCTGCCTCCTCCTTCTCTTGTCTGACCGGCTCACAGCCGGAGGTAGGGGCGGGGGAGACAGTCCTGTCTCGGGGCAGAACCGTGGACGGGGAACACGGAGC
>NW_004444101.1:5332947-5342784 GCF_000243295.1 Trichechus manatus latirostris | reverse complement strand
GGGCAGGCACCCGTGACCCCGCGAGGGGGAGGGCCCAGCCATCCTAAGCTCTCTTCAGGGGTGGGGTCTGTCCCCTCTGGGGCTCTCTGGACTCACGGAACCTGGCTCCTTCCTGCTGCCTGGGCTGAGAGGCAGAGCCCCAGGGCCACCCCTGCCCTCCTGTCACAGATTGGGGGCCAGGGTGGGGCAGAGGAGAGGAGCACCCAGCCCCCACCTTGCCTGGGACCCTGCCTGTGTGGCTCTGATGGTCTGCTCTGCCTGGGTGGCGCTGGGCCAAGCTCTGTCCCCCGCCGTGCTCGTGACCACCCCCCACAGTGTTTTGTTTTTTTAAGAAGAAAACCAAACTCTGTTCCCTGAAGTATTCCGAGGTTAAACAACTGTTAGTTTCACGGACACTGAATGGTCCTGCCACCTTCAATAAAGACGTGAACTGGAGCTGGTGGTGTGGGGCCGTGTCCCGTCCGGGCCACCAGCCCCCAGTGACCATCCTTACATGTGCGTCGCACCTCGGGGGGGGGGGGCCGCGGTCTGTACAGAGGGCACCATGCAGGCCTGTGGGAGATGCTCTTTATTTTTAACAGCGCACGTTAGCTTGAACAGGGGGCTGTGCATCTGCGTCGCTTGTTAAACAATGACTGGGGGCTAATAAATTAGAGGCGTCCACCATGCCTGGCCATGGGGCTTCGGTCCCCGCTCTCCAGAGCTGCTGCAGGACTGAGAGGCTTCCTGCCAACCAACCTCAGGCAGCTGGTGACGCCGAGGCTATGTCCCAGGTACCCTGCTCCCCCGCACCCACCCTGACGAGGCTCAGCCACGAGATTGCGGGGTCTCAGCCGATCCCAGGGACCCAAGAGCCCCTGCCTGCCCTTGCTGGGCTGTGGGAAGGAGCAGCACTGCTGGGGGGTGGGGCGGTGCCCTGAGTCCTGACATGGGGCAACCTGGTCAGCCAACCCGAGAAGAGGTCCGTAGAGGGCTGGGGCGTCCGCCACCTGGAGCCAGGCCTGCGCGTCCCACGCCAAGCTGGTGCTGCAGGCGGGCTGAGGACCGTCTGCTCCCCGGAGTCACTGGTGTGGATGGGACACTGCGTGGAGGCCGCTGGTGATGGGCTGGCGAGGGACCGTTGGGGACCAGCAGGTGGGCCCACCTTCCACCGTAGAGACACATGCCAGCCCTGCCCCGCTCCTTGGCAGCCGTCCGTGTGTGTCACCACTGAGTGCCCGACAAAGCCTTCACTCCTGTCCCCTGGATGCTTCTCCTGGCTCTGGGCGGCAGCCCTGTGCAGGGCTCAGCCCTCGGGGCGCCCTCCCAGGTGCGCTGCCGGCCCGCGAGATCACCTCCATCCACCTGGGGGAGAGGGACCATCAGGACGCTCACCTGAGAAGCGGCTTGCACTTGGGCTGGAAGCCAAGTGCCACCCCAAGAATGATCTGGAACGTGGGTGCAGGGAACAGAACGGGTCCGTGGAAGGCCCCAGAAGCTTGTCTCAGCTCCTCCTAGGGCCAGTGACCTGTGACACAGCAGGGACAAGGAGCATGCAGTGCAGCAGGGCGGGGTGCCACCAGGCGTTACCTCTCGAAGGTATACTTGCTGTCCGCGCGGAAGAAGTAGATGTGCGACTTGAACTGCAGCTTGAAGACGTTGTCCTTGTGGATGCCGTCGGCCTCCCCAGGGACACTCACACTGTAGCCCAGCAGAGGGAGGCTGGCCAGGGGGTAGTCATCCTGCAGGACGGGGGGCACGGGGTTCTGGAGGGCTGGGACGCAGGCCGCTCTGCCCCCTGCCCCCCAGGTGTCCTCTGCACCGGGAGTGGGAAGAGGACGCGGTGAGGTTGCCTCCCAGGACCAGGACGAGGAGGGAGGCCGGGGCTCCCCCGCCAGCACCGTACCCGATGGGTCTTGTGAAAGAACAAGCAGAAGTTGGTGAGGACCACCCAGAGCCGCTGCCAGCCGCTGCTGTTCTTGAACTTTCTCAGCAGGTACCCTGAGAGCTGGTTCTGCCAGTGAAGAGGAGGGAAAGCGCACGGCTTCAGCCGGCGCCCCAAGACTGAGGGCTGCCCACACGGCCTGTCCCCGACCCACCACCCGGCCTTCTCTGCTTAGCCCACCTTCTGCCGCCGGACAGCAGCTCCCTCACCAGCATCCTGGGCTCGGCGAGATTTAACCACCCGATAAATCAACCAAGCCCACTGCCGTTGAGTCGATTCCGACTCATAGCAACCTTATCAGACAGAGTTAACTCCCCATAGGGTTTCCTAGGAGCAGCTGGTGGATTCAAACTGCTGACCTTTTGGTTAGCAGCCATAGCGCTTAACCACTGCACCACCAGGGCTCCAGCCACCTGATAGGAGGTTACAAACCTGGACTAAAGGAAACAGGGCTAAGCTCTTCTGTGCGCTTGTCCACATTTAAAGTCAAGTCCACGCACACTGCTGGGGAGGGGAGGCCATGCGGGCCAGGCACAGTCCCCTCCCGAGTATGCAGTGCCCCACTGGTGGGCCAGGAGAGTGGGGGGGGCGCTAGGATCCAGGAAGGGCAGGTGGGCCCTGGCCATCAGTGTGGCTTCCGCGCTTCCAGAGGGATCTGTCGTGGGGTTCGGGACTCGCATCTAAAGCGAGTGCACTATGGTGAGGAGGGGTCCTGGTGGGTAGCACTGGGCCCAGGGCTCTGGGGCTCAGATCCCTACTCGGCTAGCGGGGGCATGGACACAGCAGGTGCGCGTCAGAGATGGGCAGCACTGGGGCTCCTCTCTACGCGTGTCCACCTGGCCATACCCCGGTGTCGGAGGGGAGAGGCCAGGCTCCGCCACACGTGGTGACTGGGCCAGCAAAGAGTGCAGAGAACGTTCTGGAGAAATGGCAAAAGGATGAGGACTTGGAGGGACAGGGAGGAGGTGAAAGGGCTGGGGTCTGGGGAAAGCCATGCCCACCGGTGGCGAGTAGGGGGCCAGGAAGCATGTGCACCTCGACAGCAGCGCTGAGGTCAGCCCTGGACACGCTCGTGTTGCGGTACCAGCATACGTGCAGCGTGGTGTTGGCGCGATGCTGGCCCGTCCCCTCCGGGGCAGCGCCCCGAGTGTCGTCTTCTGACTCCTGCTCCAGGGAGGCCTCACTGGAAGGTCCTGGGGGCAGTTGGGTGTGTCACCATAAGTAGGCAGACCCCAGCAGACACCCCTTCCCATGGGTGTGCTGCAGAGAGGCCCCCCAGGGTAGGCCCGGGCCGGCAGTGTGCTGCCAGGAACCGCTTGGGTCCCCCCTCCACCCTGCCCGGTGTGGCCTGACTGACCAGGGAGACAGTGTCCACAGAGCCCCCTCAGCACCACTCACCAGGGGTGTGGGCACATGGCGGGCCGGCCAGGAGTGCAGGGGCTGGGGCACCGCCTTTCTTGGCTGCCTCGATCGCAGTGTTGAGGTCACCCAGCCACTTCTCCATCTCCAGGCGGGTGCTGCAGGGGGTGGTGGGGGGTCAGAGACTGCTCATGGCAGCCCCCGGGGCCTCGCTGCCTCTCTGCTGGGTGCCCACAGCTGGAGTAGCACCCAGGAAAGCAGCCGCTGGGCCTGGGGACTGGAGACCAGCCCCGGCAGGGCCTGACGCCCGAGTGGGCTCTGGGGGAGGCCGAGGCTGGGAGGGGAGGCCTGCCTGGCTGGTGCAGAAGGGCCAGAGCCTGTGAGGATGTGCCCTGAGGGGCCCGCCGAGGCTGCACCCCATGGGGACATTCTCCCAGCAGCCAGCAGGCCGGCTCACACCCGACCAGAGGCGGCTCTTGGCCTCATCACTCTGAAGCAGTGCCCAAGGGCCATGTCCCCCATGATGCTCCGAGGTAGCCTCACAACTTGGGGAGCCCGGGAGCTAGGAGGGGAGCCCGCCCTGTGCCCCCAGGGCCTGCTCACCCCCGTGGGGAAGGCCTTACCTGGCCGCCACCACGACTGTTTTCTGGGCCGCATAGATGGTGAAGCAGTTGGGGACCAACCACTCGTTCTCACTCTCCTCTACCTGTGGGGACACGGGGCAGATGCGCTGGGGTCAGCGGAGGCACAGCACAGGGTCACTGGGAGCGGTGCTGGGGTGCTGGGGAGCCCGGCGCTGCCTGGGGCTGTGTGGCGCTAGGAGGGAGCACTACAGGGGACATGAGGCGAGCCGCAGCCGGAGGCCCCAGCTACTCACCGGCGGGTCCAGCACTATGAGCTGAAAATCAAGCACAGGAAAAACATTGAGCATCTTCATCCTTACACAGGGAGCTGGACAACTTGGTTATAAACCTGGCACCCAAGCGAGTGTCAAAGAAAAACCCCTGCAGACTAGTCTCAGTTATAGGTGAGCAGATGTAATGACTCCCAAGTAAAATATTACCCAGTCAACCCTAAAAGCGCACGTGGGAAATTGTTCCACAACCAAGCAAGGTCACTCTAGGAAAGCAAGGACAGTCCGCTATTGGGAAGCTGACGAACGTGACTGTCTACCACGAAGTCCAAGGGGAACCGACCGTCCTCAACACGCTGGGAACAGCTCTGGTAACACCCAGCATGCTGCTGGTGACAACCCCTCAGACAGAAACAGCAGGGAACGGTCTTCACGTGCTCAAGATCATCTTTCTCAAGCCGAGAGGCACTGTCGTTGCCTGTGGTGAGGCCCAGCCAGTGACAGAAGTGCCGCAGAGTGGCCACTTCCCACTTCACGCTGGACGCAGAGGGTCTGAGTCAGCAGGAGCGATGGCAGGAAAGCAGTCCAGGTGTCAGGTGCTCGTGTTCCCCAGCTAATACGGAACTTCAGGCAGTTTCCATGAAAACCCCAATGGCATTCTTAGAAGGAGTCTGTCCAAATGATTCCAAAGCTTATTTGGAAAGATTAAATGAAAATAGCAAAGGGCATTCTAAAAGGCCAACGCCCTGAAGCATCTTGCCCGGCGATACTACAGAGGCCATGGTGGCGGAGACCATGGTGGCTGAGGCCCAGGGGAGCCCGAGGCTGAGGCCACGGTGGCAGATGCCCAGGGGAGCCCACGGCTGAGGCCATGGTGGCAGAGGCCCAGGGGAGCCCACGGCTGAGGCCACGGTGGCAGGGGCCACGGTAGCAGAGGCCCAGGGGAGCCCAAGGCTGAGGCCATGGTGGCAGGGGCCATGGTGGCAGGGGCCCAGGGGAGCCCAAGGCTGAGGCCATGGTGGCAGAGGCCCAGGGGAGCCTGAGGCTGAGGCCATGGTGGCAGGGGCCACGGTGGCAGGGGCCCAGGGGAGCCCAAGGCTGAGGCCATGGTGGCAGAGGCCACGGTGGCAGGGGCCCAGGGGAGCCCAAGGCTGAGGCCATGGTGGCAGAGGCCACGGTGGCAGAGGCCCAGAGGAGCCCAAGGCTGAGGCCATGGTGGCAGGGGCCATGGTGGCAGGGGCCATGGTAGCTGAGGCCTAGAGGAGCTCAAGGCCGACGACGAGGTTTTCCAGGATGGCAGTGCCTTCGAGATGAGTGAGGAGACAAAGTGTTCATAAAGAGGGGAAACCGGATGTTGGAGAGAAAATGTTAATCCCAATCTAATGACATCTGTCAACTCCTGGGCAGCTCAATTAAGTGAGAAAAAGGAAGCCACGAATGTCCCGGGGAAAACCAAACCCAAACCCACTGCCGTTGAGTTGATTCAGACTTGCAGTGACCCTACAGGGCAGAGCAGAACCGGCTGATTTCCAAGGCTGTACATCTTTATGGGAGCAGACTGCCACATCTTTCCTCTGCAGAGGACTAGTGGATGTGAACCAACATTTTGGTTAGCAGCTGTGCGCTTTAACCACTGCACCACCAGGGGTCCTTGCTCTGGGGAAAAGGTGCCACTATCTTGGTGTGGGGCAGGGCCGTGTGAGCCCGATTCCCAGGGTAGAAACCCCAAGGAAGACAGATCAGAGTGCACGAGACGGTCAGCTCCACTTGCCCCACAGCATTCACTGGCCGCCCCCGGGTGCCAGGAGACAGTGCACCTCTGCCCAGATGCGTCCATGTGCGGGGCTCACCACAAGGACATGATCGGGGATATGTGGAGAGACCTTATTCTAATCCTGAACGACCAGGTGTGGCCCATGTCCTCTGATGGGGCTGGGGCCCTCCATGACCCCACCCGTCCACCCACAGAAGGCCACAGAGCCCAGGCGACGTGGAGGGAGGTCCTGACACGCCAAGCACGATGGAAGGTGCAGACGAGAAACGGCTTGTAGAGGGCGCGTCACAGCTGCGACCACAGGAATGGGTGCACAGGCCGCTGAGCACAGCTGGTGAACGCCGCCCGCCCAGCACACGCTCCTGGGCGGAAATGTGACAAGTGATCTGATTTACCCTGTCAGCTATTTTCTCCTACAAGGAAAGTGTCATTTTGCAAAATGTGCTCTAAACCATGGTGGGTTCTGTGTCCAGGGACGTAGATGAGGGTGTTTAGCCAGCCTGATGGCCCTGCCGTCTGCCGGTGGAAGTCTGAGCGGCGGGGCCGGAGGAGAAGGCGGTGGAGGGGACGCGGAGGGCTGGGGAGGGCCAGGACGAGAGGAAGCAAGGCGGAGGGTTACACCTTGCAAGAGGCTCCACCACCAGGCGGAGCAACGGCAGCCCGGACCCCTTCATGTGGACACTGGGTGGAGGGCGGGCTGGGGAGGGTCACTGCAATATGTCTGGACCACGGAGCATCCTTACAGCAGGGACCTTAAACTCCTGGCCTGGACGACTGCACGAGCCTCGTGGGACCCTCAGATGGGCTCTCGATCAGGTCACCACAACGGCACCACACTGAAACGATGAATTTCCGCTCCCCAGGAGCCACACAGAAGTGTCACTGGCGTGACCCTGCTGGCCGTGTGCATGATCCACAAGGGTGGCAGCTGTGCGCTGGCCATCCCGTCCCCGTGTGCTGTGGCGGTCACATCACGGGACCCCACTGGGGTGGAAGTGACAGAGCAGCCCATACGCAGGCCTGCGGGGGCTCCCACCACAGGGCTGAGTGACCAGGCCAGACAGGAGCCCAGCTCATAATGCACTCCACGGCCTCACTGGTGGCACCACATTTCTGTCATTCTCTTAAAACTGTGCGTGTGTGCATGTGTGTGCATGTGTGTGTGCATGTGTGATTGTGCGTGCACGTGACAGTGTGCACGTATTCGTGTGTGCATGTGTGACTGCATGGTGTTTGTGCGTGCACATGGTCACGTGTGTGCATGTGTACCTGTATGTGTGCACGTGTGTGTGTGTCAGATCAGTATGTACGATGTCATTAAGAACTGAAATTTCAGAAGAGAAAATTTCTGTATAAAATCAAAGAAGTAAAAGCTCTGCCATCTTCAGGGTTCACGGCTCATCTTTCCCTTTGGAGAAGATGTGTTTGCAGGCTTTGCTGGCCGGAAAGCCCCGGAAGCCAGGCCAGCCCAGCAGCTGCAGCACACAGCATGTGCTTCCCGTGGTCCTGAGTGTAGGGCTGTGGGGGGGCCCGGGGAGCCGTGGGAGTGGACAGACCACGGGCTGAGTTTGGAGGGCCCGGGCCAGTCTGGAGGGCCATCTGCCAGCTAGAGACAGGCAGCTTGTGCATCACAGAGCAGGGGCTGCGGCGGCCTGGATCAGAACCAGTAGGAGACCCTGCAGGCCGTCCGCTGTGTTGGGCTGAGCCACCCCGCGGGCCCACTCACCAGCATGCCTCGCAGGGGCAGCAGGCCCCGGATCCGGAAGCGGCTGGTCCCCGTGACGCCTCTGCTCGTGTACAGCAGCATGTCTGAGAACTGAAGGTGAAGGAGGCTCTGGGTGAGTGGACTTCACCACGAGTCAGGGGCCTGCTCGCTGGTCATAAGACGAGGGGTCGGCTTGCCAGAGATTTTTAGCAGGGAAAGGGTTTTTTATTCCATTCCCTCATTCGTTTTCGACCAGCGGCACTTGGCCAGCCTCCAGCCCTGGTGCCTGTGGTGTGCTGGCTGGCAGCAAGAAGGCCCTCAGCGCCCTCATTCAGGACGGCCCATGCTGGGACCCACTAATGGGACCAGACTGGGGCCCTCGGAGCCCAGGCTGCCCCGAGTGGCTGAGATGGCATCTTGTACAGCCCCCAGTGAAGCACCCCCACAAGTCTGTGCTTCCTCTGGGTGGGGGCAGGGGCTTACCAGGAAGAACATCCTCTGCTGTAGCCCCTTCTTGGTGAGCTTGTACAGACAGCCCTCCCGGATAAACTCCTGAAAGACAGCGGCTGGACATCAACACTGGTATGCTCTGAGATCCCGGACAAGCCCCCTCGCCAGCACCCTCCTGCCCAGGCGCCTGCATCTCCTGGCCTTTCTCCCTGCTGGCCCCTCTCAGCACCACCCCTAAATGCTACCCCAAGTCATCACTGAGCCCCCGCCCCACCACCCTCAGGCATGCCCCCCCCACTGTGGGGTGTTATGTAACGCAAAGGGCGAGGCTAGTTAAAGAGGAGAAGCTTCTGGAAGGGTGGCCATGAAGACGGCATCTGAGTTCAGCTTTGTGACAAACAGGGACGGGGCAGGAGCAGGTTTGAGAATGGAAGGGCAGGGGTACTGGTTCCCACTAAGGGCAACAGGTCATTGGCTAGCGGTCCCCACGTCACCGGGATTTTTAAAGAAGACTCCTAATATCATGAAAGCTTTAAAACTCAAAGGAATGAACCCACTCTGGGTAGGACTGAAGCATCCCAGGCCACGGGGCCCCCCAGTGGTGTCCCCCCACAGAGCTGTAAGCCTAAGCGTGTTCCTAAGGCCGTCCCGCTGTGGTGCCTGCTCCCCCAAGGGGCACCTTCTTGATAGTTTACAGTCGTCTGCCGACTAAACGACCTCTCTGGTGAACCCTCTGCTCAGATACCTGGTGTGCTGCTTCTCCTGACTGACATACATGCATACCTTCGGGAGACCAGGAACCCTGGGTTATAAAGATAACTCTGGAGTTTCTGATCCAGTACCTGCTGAGCACCTACTGCATACCAGGCCCCGGCCTGAGCCAGTCATAGGTGTCACCAAGAGGTGGCATGAGCTGCCCAGGCCACGGGGCAGTGAGGAGAAGCTGGAATTTGAGCCTTGGATCCAGAACCGCACCCGCACCACCATCGACCTATGTGGCTGCACTCGTGTGACGACTCCTCAGGCCACCCTCTCTGACACTGTGGGAGCGCACGCTCCAACCCCAAGTGTGCCTGCCAGCAGCAACAGTCAGAGCCAGTGGCCAGGGTGGGGGGGTGGTGAGACGGGGTCACCCAGCGCCCATTCACAGCCAGAGCCGCAGAGAGGGGAGATGTCCTGATGTCTCGGATCTAGAGGTCCCACATTCTTAGTACCTTCTTCTAACGCGGCTAGCATCCAAACACGATTTACACACACAGACTCTAGCACATGGGTGCTTATGGAGAGGCCACAAACACCTCACACAACCCTGAAAACACATTTCTCATGTTCACAGTGTTCAGTTCAAGTAAAAGGCACTGGTGACAGAAAGTAACCAGTGTGATAGAGATCAATGGGATAGAAAGTCCAGAAATAACCCTACACGTCTATGGTCAGTTGGTCTTTGACGAGGTGCCCAGTCCGTCCAATGGGGAAGAACAGTCTCCAACAAACGGTGCTGCGACAGCTGTCTCCACATGCAAAGCAATGAAGTCGGGCCCCTACCTCACACCACATCTGAAAATTAACTGAAAATGGATCAGTGACCTGAATATAAGAGCTAAGACATACATGTAAACTTCCTCCTAGAAGGAAACATACATGTAAACTTTGGATTGTGGTGGTTGTTAGGTGCTGTCAAGTTGGTTCCTACTCAGCGGCCCTGTGTACAACAGAACAAAATGCTGCCTGATCCTGCGCCATCCTCACAATCGTTGTTATGCTTGAGCTCA
>NW_004444101.1:5323984-5332048 GCF_000243295.1 Trichechus manatus latirostris | reverse complement strand
GTTATGATCCACACAGTCAAATGCCTTTGCATGGTCAATAAAACACAGGTAAACATCTTTCTGGTATTGTCTGCTTTCAGCCAAGATCCGTCTGACATCAGCAATGATATCCCTGGTTCCACATCTTCTTCTGAATCCAGCCTGAATTTCTGGCAGTTCCCTATTCATATATTGCTGCAGTTGCTTTTGAATGATCTTCAACAAAATTTTACTTGCATGTGATATTAATGATATTGTTCAATAATTTCTGCATTCAGTGGGATTACCTTTCTTGGGAATAGGAATAAATATGGATCTCTTCCAGTTGGCTGGCCAGGTAGCTGTCTTCCAAATTTCTTGGCTGAGACCAGTGAGCACTTCCAGTGCTGTATCCATTTGTTGAAACATCTCATTTGGTATTCTGTCAATTCCTGGAGCCTTGTTTTTTGCCAATGCCTTCAGTGCAGCTTGGACTTCTCCCTTCAGTACCATGGGTTCCTGATCATAGGCTACCTCTTGAAATGGTTGAGCATTGACCAATTCTTTTTGGTATAGTGACTCTGTGTATTCCTTCCATCTTCTTTTGATGCTTCCTGTGTCGTTTAATATTTTCCCTGTAGAATCCTTCAATATTGCAACTCGAGGCTTGAATCTTTTCTTCAGTTCTTTCAGCTTGAGAAATGCTGAGCATGTTCTTCCCTTTTGGTTTTCTATCTCCGGCTCTTTGCACAGGTTGTTAAAATACTTTACTTTGTCTTCTCAAGCTGCCCTTTGAAATCTTCTGTTCAGCTCTTTTACTTCATCATTTCTTCCTTTCGCTTTAGCTACTCAACATTTGAGAGAAAGTTTCAGAGTCTCTTCTGACATTCATTTTGGTCTTTTCTTTCTTTCCTGTCTTTTTAATGACCTCTTGCTTCACTGTCTAATTCTTTTCAGAAGTAGACTGCCGGGTCCTTCTTCCTAGTCTGTCTTAGTCTGGAAGCTCAGCTGAAACCTGTCCTCCATGGGTCACCCTGCTGGTATCTGAATACCAGTGGCACAGCTTCCAGCATCATAGCAACACACAAGCCTGCAAAGTATGACAAACTGACAGACGTGTGGGGGAACTTTGGATTAGGCAATGCTTTCTTGGATACGACACCTAAAGAACCAGCAACCAAAGAAAAAATAGATAAACTTGACTAAATCAAAACTAAAAACTTTTGTGCTTCAAAGAACACTATTAAGAAAGTGAAAAGAAAACCCACAAAATGGGAGAATATATTTGCAAATCATATACCTGATAAGGATGTAGCATCCAGAATATGTAAAGAATTCCTATAACTCAACAAAAAAAAGAAAACCCAATTGAAAAATGGACAAAGGATTTGAATAGACATTTCTCCAAAAAAGATATATAAATGGCCAACAAGCACATGAAATGATGCTCAGTGTCATTAGTGAAATGCGAATCTAAACCACAGTGAGACACTACTTCACTCGCACTAGGATGGCGATAATGAAAAAGACAGATAATAGCAAGTGTTGGTAAGGGAACTGGAACCCTCATACACTGCTGATGGGAATGTAAAATGGTGCAGCCACTTTTGGAAAACAAGCTGGCAGTTCCTCAAACGGTTAAATACAGAGTTACTATGTGACCCAGCAATTCCCCTCCTAGGTATATACCCCAAAGAATTGAAAGAGGCAACTCAAACTGACACATGTACACCAATGTTCACTGCAGCACTATTCACAATAGCCAAAAGGTGGCAACAACCCAAATGTCCATCAACAGATGATGGATAAACATAATGGGGTATATACATACAATGGACTGTTACTTGGCCACGTAGAAGAATGCAGTTCTGACACACACTACGACACCCGTGTACCTTGAAGACGTGATGCTGAGTGAAGTCAGTCAGTCACAGAAGACCACACTCTGTACTGTCCCACTCACGTGAAATGTCCAGAACAGGTAAATCCAGAGACAGAACGTAGACCGGTGGTCAACAGGGGCTGGGGCGAGGGGCCCTGGAGGTGACTGCTAATGGGCTTCTGTTCGGGGGTGATGAGAATGCTCTGGAATCAGACAGCGATGATGGTTGCCAACCTCATGAGCATACTAAATCCCACTGAGTTGTACCCTCGAGAGGATGGCGTTTTTGGCACATGAGCGACACCTCTACTAGAGCTTGGTGTAAGCAGTTCAGAGAGCTCCCCATGGCGCTCACCCTGCTGGGCGCCACGAGGCCCTCGATGCCAACCAGGTCCCGCTGCAGCTCCCTCAGCTTCTGCAGGTTTTCCAGGCGGACGAGGCTATGCCGGAGTGCAGATGTCACCTCTGTGGTGGCCGTCAGCGCATCTGTGGGAGACACCGTGGGTGACACGGATGGGCATGTTCAGAGGCATGTCCCATCAACCCCTCCACAGGCCACTGCTCCAGGCTCGGCTGCTGGCTGCCCCCGGGAACATGGCTGTGCACCCCGACGGCCACTGCGGCACTCAGGCCTGGTCAGGAGGAGGGCAGTCTTTGTGAGGAACTAAACACTTCTTCTTCAGGGAAAGCACTGACTGCATTTCAAAGGCCACATAGTTTGCAGCTGAAAAGCAACTGAAATAACCCTCATTGGATGGAGACGCGGATGTGAATTTTACAGTTGCAGCAAAGACGTGAAAGTTTGTAACCAGGAAGGGAACTTACTGAGACTAAACATAAAACCAGACCTGAAGTGCCACCAGCCTGGCCCAAGAGGCTCTGCAAAGTGGCTGCAGGCTGACCCTGTGCTGGCTGGCGTCCTGACCCGGTGCCATCCCTACCCTCCCTGTGGGAAGCACTCAGCTCTGATGGCAATCTGGTCATGCGACCCCACGCCTGCCCAGCTCTGTCCCCTAAGTAGAGGTGACAGCCCTGCCCCACAGCCCTAAGAGGATAAGAAAGATCAGAGCAAAGTATGCAGTGGGGGGATTCACCCGACAGGGAGTGTGCTGGGGAGGCCCCGGTGTCTGAGCGCTGCCGCTCACAGACCACCGGCCCTGCCCTGCGTCTCCCCCCGCCACCCTGCCCCACCCTGGCCTCCCCTCAGGGCCCACCAACCCAGCCTCCTCCTCCAGGACGCCTGGCTTGTCCCTGCACAGGGCCCGCCCACATTTCCGCCAAGGACAGGCCTGATGCGGCCATGATTGCTGGTGCGCGTGTCCACGGAGTCTGGGCAGAAGGCCAGATGGCATTGCGGGCTCACGCCAAACCTGGGCTAGCGCTGGGAGTCAGCCGGACACACAATCAGACATGTCACCTGATGGCTCCGACCCTCCCAGACCTAACACACCCTTGTCACCTAGGGAGCGCCAGGCACTGCCCTTGGGACCCCTAACTGAAATGAAGGATGAAGTGAAAATGCAAGGCCATCTTCTCTAATCAAAAACCAAACCTGTTGCCGTGGAATCAACTCTGACTCGTGGTGACCCCATTTATGCAGAGTAGAACTGCTCCATAGGGTTTTCAAGGCCATGACCTCTCGGCAGCAGATCACCAGGCCTGTCTTCTGAGGTGCCTCTGTTGTTGTTAGGTGCTGTCAAGTTGGTTCTGGCTCAGTGACCCTATGCACAACAGAACAAAACACTGCCCGGTCCTGCGCCATCCTCACAATTGTTGTGTTTGAGCCCATTGTTGCTGCCACTGTGTCAATTCACGCTGTCAAGGGTCTTCCTCTTTTTCACTGACCCTCTACCTTACCAAGCATGACATCCTTCTCCAGGGACTGATCCCTCCCGATACATGTCCAAAGTATGTGAGACGAAGTCTCGCCATCCTTGCTTCCAAGGAGCGTTCTCGCTGTACTTCCTCCAGGACAGATTTGTCCGTTCTTCTGGCAGTCCGTGGTATATTCAATATTCTTCGCCAACACCATAATTCAAAGGCATCAATTCTTCTTCGGTCTTCCTTATTCATTGTCCAGCTTGCACATGCATATAAGGTGACTGAAAATACCATGGCTTTGGTCAGGTGCAACTTTGTCCTCAAGGTGACATCTTTGCTTTTCAATACTTTAAAGAGGTCTTTTGCAACAGATTTGCCCAATGCAATGCATCGTTTGATTTCTTGACTGCTGCTTCCATGCGTGTTGACCAGGCATCCAAGTAAAATGAAATCCTTGACAACTTCAATCTTTTCTCCGTTTATCATGATGTTGCTTATTGGTCCAGTTGTGAGCATTTTTGTTTTCTATGTTGAGGTGTAATCCATACTGAAGGCTGTGGTCTTTGATCTTCATCAGTAAGTGCTTCAAGTCCTCTTCATTTTCAGCAAGGAAGGTTGTGTCATCTGTGTAACGCAGGTTGTTAATGGGTCTTCCTCCAATCCTGACACCATGTTCTTCACACAGTCCAGCTTCTGGGATGATTTGCCTAGCATACAGGTTAAATAGGTGTGGTGAGAGGGTGGGTTCAAATCACCAACCTTTTGGTCAGCAGCTGAGACTTGGCCATGTGTGCCAGCAGGAACTCCGTGTGTCTTCGCTAAGCCCACCTAGCATGCCCCTTCTGTCTGACCTAGGCTGCGTTCTCAGGGAGGTGAAGCGACCGGTAACACGTGCACGCTGAAGGGCCTTCCCCGTGGGCAGGGCACCACACAGAGGTCGTAGGGGAGGGGGCCCTGACGGCTGTTGTCAGTGAGAACTAGCCTTGTCGACTGGGCTTGCCAGTTCTCCAGGATGACGGAGTCTGAAGCGAGCCTGCCGCGGCCACAGCTGCCCATACCGTGCTGTGCTAACAACATGCAACGGCTCTCATAAACAGGGTCCCATCCGGCCCCTGCACCAGCCCCGTGAGACGGGTTTTCTGGATGGGGAAACTGAGGCCGGGTGAGGTCCAGTGACTTGCCCACGGTCACATGCTAGCCAAGTGCGGCACAGGCATGGCTGGCCCCTCGGACCTGCCCTCTGATCCCTCGTCCCGTCCCTCCCCACTTGGCCCTGTGCCCCTGGAACCTGGGCCCCTTTGTCTGGGTACCAGTCCACCCCACAGCTGTTTTGGGTCTGGTGACAATAGGAACACCTAGCCATGTTTCCTGAGAGTGGTTGGAGATGCTTTTGACAGCCCTGTCCTTTTCACTTAGCAAACACAGAAGAGGAAGAGAACTGCCAGCATGGTGAGGTCTGTGCCGGCGCACACGTCACAGAGCACCTTCCCCGTGCCCTTCATGGCCGCGGGAGGACAGAGAGGAGGTGCTCGATGTGCTCTCACCTGGGTCTTTTAAAGACAACTGTCACTCTGCTTGTAGATCTCTCTCAATTGACAGCCACTTCCTGCAGTACGTTTACACTCCACCACCTGCCGGTCAGTCTGTGCTGCTGTGGGGGCTCGTGTGTTGCTGTGATGCTGGAAGCTATGCCACCGGTATTTCAAATACCAGCACGGTCAACCATGGTGGATGGGTTTCAGCAGAGCTTCTGGACTAAGACAGACTAGGAAGAAAGGCCTGGCAATCTACTTCTGAAAATCAGCCAGTGAAATCCATATGGGTCACAACAGAAAACTGACACAGTGCTGGACGATCAGCCCCTCAGTTGGAAGGCGCTCAGCATACACAGGGGCGGCAACAGTGGACTCGAGCACACGAGTGACCGTGAAGATGGCGCACGACTGGGCTATGTTTCATCCTGTTATCCGTGGGCTGGCCAGGAGGTGGAGCAGACTCGCTGGCAGCAACAACACAACAACATTCACCCCGGAATCAGAAGGCATACCTGCAGGTCAGGAAGGCCAGAGCTCTTCCCTTGTCCCTTTAACACCAGTCAAACACGACAAAGCCCGTCACTACCAGAAGCTTCTAACGGGCCCTCTGGCCCACACCCGGGTGGCTCTGGAGCCAAGGCCTCTGGCCTGGGTGCTCGGCGCCCCCGCCTGCGGCAGCCCACTCACCACGGCAGCCGGGGAGGTCAGGGTGGCCGGGTGGGAGCTGTGCGCACAGCCGGGCCAGCAGCAGTTGGTAGTGCGCTAGCCGCTGGGTGGGCTTGAGCAGGAAGGAGTTGAGCGGCAGGTAGCAGACTTTCTGCAGCTCGAAGTCCCTGTACACGGCCTCCAGCTTCTTTGAGCGCCTGGTGGCCTTGTCCAGCTCAGTCAACACCTCGTCGTGCCTCTGAAAGCAGCCGGTGAATTCCTGTTGAGGCACAAGGGGCTCTGCTTAGCCAGTGGGAGGGCACGTGTCCCCCTGGACAGGCTCCCAACATGCACCTCACAGCCTTGAGCTGGAGACCTCCGTGAGTGGACAGGACTACAGCCCAGTGTGCAGGCAGACACTTCTGACTCCAACGTGTGGAGTCAGGGGCTTTTCCACAGCTCCCACTATGGCGCCCACCCCCTCTCATGAAGTGAGGGGACCAAGGGCCGCTCACCCATCTACAGATGGAGATGCTGAGGCCACGACCCTCCCCCAGCCCCATGTGGACAGAGCAGACGCTGAGCAACTTTGCTCTGAGCAGTGCTACGGGGTGGTGTGGACCCAGTTCTCAGAGCCAGGAAGTAACTCCCGCCATCTGCCAACACCGTGAGTCTGTACACACGTGGGCTCTGGCCGCCGCATCACGCCAGCTGAGCCTGTCACCTCTGGAGGCCTGGGACCCCCTGTGGGACTTCCTGCTGGCATGTGTTAGGGAAGGGAAATGACCCTGTGGTATGATGTGTTTGGGCGAGCAGACAGATCTGCACAGCTTCACCTTAAATTAGTGCCAGTGCTTCTGTGGGAGTCAGGGATCATTCCTAACCACTGGCTCAGAAATCCAAGAGGTTGGTGGGGACAGGAGCAGGGGTCCAAGCAGGTGGCGGTGCTCCGGGGAATCCTAGGTCTGGGGTGTGGCCCAGGGCTGGGGACACGGGCAGGCCGGGCGAGTGGGTGCAGTGGCGAGGGCCTGGGGCTGGGGATACGGGCAGGCCGGGCAAGTGGGTGCGGTTGCAAGGGACCAGGGCCCAGTATCATGAGTGGGCACTCCAGTCACCGTGCAGGACGCCGTTGCTGTCTGGGTGAAAATGCGTGGAACACGCACGGTGGGAGGCCTGTCCCAGGCCGTGAAAACACCCACCCTTCTCGGTTTAGATCCGGTGGCAGGACGAGCATCTGCTCACGGAACTACGAGGTTTGAGAGGAACAACCTGAACCACCTGTGGCCCAGCAGCAAAGGGAGCCCTCGCGTCCCAGACACCAACGGCAGGGACTGTGGCGGAGCGGTGACCGCTGTGCATCGGGGGGTCGCCCCACAGCCCTCAGCGCCCATGCTCGCTCTGACACCAGGCACCACGGGGGGTCGCCCCACAGCCCTCAGCACCCACGCTCGCTCTGACACCAGGCACCACAGGGGGGAGGTCACCCCACAGCCCTCAGCGCCCACGCTCACTCTGACACCAGGCACCACGGGGGGTCGCCCCACAGCCCTCAGCGCTCATGCGCGCTCTGACACCAGGCACCACGGGGGGGAGGTCACCCCACAGCCCTCAGCACCCACGCTCGCTCTGACACCAGGCACCACGGGGGGGCGGTCACCCCACGGACCTCAGCGCTCATGCGCGCTCTGACACCAGGCACCACAGGGGGTCGCCCCACAGCCCTCAGCGCTCATGCTCGCTCTGACACCAGGCACCACGGGCGGGAGGTCACCCCACAGCCCTCAGCGCTCACGCTCACTCTGACACCAGGCACCACGGGGGGGAGGTCACCCCACAGCCCTCAGCGCTCATGCACGCTCTGACACCAGGCACCACGGGGGGTCGCCCCACAGCCCTCAGCACCCACGCTCGCTCTGACACCAGGCACCACGGGGGGTCGCCCCACAGCCCTCAGCACCCACGCTTGCTCTGACACCAGGCACCACGGGGGGTCGCCCCACAGCCCTCAGCGCTCATGCTCGCTCTGACACCATGCACCATGGGGGGGGCATCACCCTACAGCCCTGAGCACCCACGCTCGCTCTGACACCATGCACCACGGGGGGGGTCACCCCACAGCCCTCAGCGCTCATGCTCGCTCTGACACCATGCACCATGGGGGGGTCATCACCCTACAGCCCTGAGCACCCACGCTCGCTCTGACACCATGCACCACGGGGGGGG
>NW_004444101.1:5314176-5323790 GCF_000243295.1 Trichechus manatus latirostris | reverse complement strand
ACAGCCCTCAGCGCTCATGCTCGCTCTGACACCAGGCACCACGGCGGGGGGGTCACCCCACAGCCCTCAGCGCTCATGCTCGCTCTGACACCAGGTACCACAGGGGGGAGGTCACCCCACAGCCCTCATGCTCGCTCTGACACCATGCACCACGGAGGGGGTCACCCCACAGCCCTCAGCGCCCATGCTGGCTCTGACACCATGCACCATGGGGGGGTCGTCACCCTACAGCCCTGAGCACCCACGCTTGCTCTGACATGACCTGACGGGGGGACACCCTGACCTTGCTGCAGGCTACACTGGGCAGGGGACACCAGGACCAGACGAGCACTACCTGTAGGTGCCGCATGTTCCTGAGCAGGACGTCCCCGATCCTGCGGTGGCCACCGCGTGTGTGGGTGCCCAAGGGTCCTTCCCTGGGAAAGACAAAGAAGGTCAAGCCCCTGAGAGCATGGGGCTGCAGTGCAGGCCATGCAGCTGGCAGTGGGGGCCGGGGAGGCAGGGGAGAGGCTGGGGTCAGGCTGTTGTGCCCACGTGGGGTTCAGGACAGGGCTGCGCCCGTGTGGGGGGCTCAGGCCGGGGCTGTGCCTGTACAGGGAATCAGGATGGGGTCCACGCCCATGTGGGGGTTCAGGATGGGGTCTGTGCCTGTGCGGGGGTTCAGGATAGGGTCTGCGCCCATGAAGGGGTTCAGGATGGGGTCCGTGCCTATGCAGGGGTTCAGGCTCAGGACGCTGGCATTACCAGAGTGCCAGCGTCTGCTCTAGCTCCTGCAGGAAGCCGCGGTGGAACTCATAGATGGGGTCAATGTTGGAGAAGAGCAGGGCCCTCAGGTCCTCAGGCATGGCGTCCTCCTTCACCACTGCGCAGCGGAACCACTGCAGAGAGAGCGGGCTGACACTGACAGCCCTTGGGGCGGACCTGACCCCAGAGCCAGCACCCCAGCTAGGTCTGCAGCCTGAAGCCTGGCCTCGAGGGGGCCTGCTCTACTGACCACCCGCTGTCAGGACAGACACCCCAGCCCAGCTTCGCTGGCCCGAATAGCCACGCCCTCTGGCAGACAGACCAGCAAGTCCACTATGGTGGTCTCGTGACAGTCGAGGACGGTCCTCAGGACGGAGCCCTGCCTAGGTGGATTTAAGAAGCCCTGGGAAACCACAGTGACAAGGACTCAGGCCTCGTACCACAGTGAGAACTTCCAGGTCCTTCAGGTAGGTCCGTTCTGTAGCAAGAATTTCCTTTGCTATAAAGTATGCTCGGTCCGTGGGCACGTGCTGAAAGAAAGAGATGCTGGTCACAGGTGAGCAAGGACCGCGGGCTGCTCCTGGGCATGGCCGAGGGTCCATGCGCTGTCCACCCGTAATGACCCGAGGGGCTCGCGTCTAGGTGTGCTGGTCACAGTGAGGCTGTCTGCCCCGGGTCTCTGCACGCTGCTCTCCGAGTAAGCAATGCTGCTCTGGCAGCACAGCGCACGCGGGCTCGGGTTGTGACGCTGGTACAGTCGTCAGGACGTGCGTGGGGCCGCGGTAGCCAATCTAACTCATACTAGTCCTGAAGTGACCAGGACGCGCACCACATGAGTCCCCCGTGCCCAGCGTGGGTCGCAATTTCTCAGCGTGGGGCGAGTGCCAGCTCCTCTCTGTCCCCCCTTGAGCATGGCATGGGTGACAGGAACGACAGCAATGTCAGGAGGTCGTGAGTCTATGTTGGGACTGCTTCTGACTCACGTGCAGGAGACGCCCAGCGTTTAGGTTAGTGAGCCACGAGATGCCCCCGACCTCTGTGACCGTGGCTGGTGTCCTCTCCCCAAACCCCAAAAGGACCTCAGCTGCTTCCCACATGGCTCTTTGCAACGACCCACAGCCCACACCAGAAGCTCAGGCGGTGGCCTTGGCCCTCACGTGTGCCTGCCACCCCTACACATGCCCCTCCGGCTCCCAGGACCCCCCCAGTGCCCCTGCAGTCCGCACGCACCAAGCTCCATCCGCAGTCCCCTGCTGGGGACTCCCACTGCCGGGTCTGAAACCACCCAGGCCCTGGAGGCTCTGCCCTGACGGGCCCTGATCACCTTTCCAGCCATGGCTGCTTCTCTTCCTGCACTTTGTGCTCCTAAACATGACTTTCCAAGTCACGTTCAGAAAGCTCTCTGTGAAGTCCTGTTACCTCCATGCAGGTGTGGTGGAGCCCGTGTCTGGGTCTGGTGCCAGGCCCAGGACTGCCCACCACACACTCGCGACGGGGAGAGGGCACCCCTGAGTCTGCGCTCTGTAGGCTGCCGGCCTGGGCTCTGAGGGAAGCCAGCACAGCCCCCCGAGGGTGACAACCTTGGTCAGGTCCAGCGGCCCTCCCTCCAACTCTGAGCTTGATTCTCTCGCTGGAGCCCCCTCCCCACCAAAGAGCACCGAGAGCACAGCACGGTCCTGACAGGGGCTCAGGAGCCCAGGGTCCCCAGCAAAGACAGCAGCATGGCTGAGCCCTGGGGGCCTGTGTCCCAGCCCAGCCCTGGCCCTGCCTCCGCTCTGGTTTCCCCACAAAGCAGACCTCAAGCTCAAAGCAGCTGCTCTGCCCCACACTGCAAAGGGTGCCCTAGATGAGCCGGGAAGCGCGCTGGGCTGTGGGGAGAAAGCAGCCCAGAGTCAGCCCGGGAGAACAGGGGGACCGCCAAGGCCGGGAGAAGCACCCGGTGCAGCCCACGGGGCACTGGAGTGGGAACCGCCACCTTTGCTTTCATACCTTTCGAACACTGTCGACTCTCACGAGTCTCTATTAAAAAGGGGGAGATGCATTAAGGGAGGGACACGGGGTGGTCATGGTGTCACAGAGACAATCACACAGGGCTCTCAGGGACACAGCATGGCTCAGATGCAGCTGGTGAGCTGGGCAGAGGCTCCCCAGAAACCCGCCTGCTGCCACGGTACTCACAACCGTACTTTTATGTGTGGGCTTACCCCATGTGGAAGGCGCTCGGCCACCGCTGCCCCACAAGGTCCAGGACAAAGGACTGTCAGGGCCACCCCAGCCACAGCCATCTCACCACCAGGAGTCCCTGTGTGCTGGGCGGGCCTGGGCACCTGCCTACCCTGGGCCCCGCGGGTGCTGGACACAGGCTCTGCCTGCACAGATGCAGACATGCAGCTGTGGGTGCAGGTACGGGCCGGTTATGAGGGGCAGAAGGCGGGATGACCCCCGTGGGCCCAGACCTTGGCAGTCCCTGTGCGCGTGAGCTGTGGGCTCCATGGCTGGCCGGGAGTGGACCCTCCCCTCTGGGGACATAGCCACCTGCTCCTGACCGCCTCTGTGAAGATCCCAAGCTGAGCGACTGCCCAGGTTCCCGGGCCCCCTTCCCCTGGGGAAGCCTGTCTGGATGGTCTCTCCACAGTCACATGGTCACACGGCTGGCCCGGGGGTCCTGGCATGGATCGAGAGCCACCTGAAGAGTCAACCACTTGTTGTGATAACGTAACCTTAAATTACGGCTTCGTTTTTAAACTGACTGCCCCAAAGCCGTTTTTGCTGTCTCTGTTCCAAAGCAACACAAAGCTACAGTGAGCTAAACAAAATGTCTTCAAGTTAAAAAAAAACAAGTGTACACAAGCCAACTGTCTCTCTGCCGACCACAGTGTGTCCAGGGACCACATGCAGGCTTTCCTGGCCAGCAAGGCCCATGACCCCACCCCGTGCCCAGGGCGTTCCTGGGACTAGAGCCCAGACCCCCGCCTGCCTGGCAGGCCTGTCCACAGAGCCACCCGCCCGGCAGGCAGGCCTGCACACAGTGACACCAGCCCGGCAGGCAGGCCTGCACACAGTGACACCAGCCCAGCAGGCCTGCACACGGGGCCACCTGCCCGGCAGGCCTGCAAACAGAGCCACACCCTGGCCTTCCTGTGGGGCTGCTCTCACTGCAGTGGGCCAGGGCTCGCAACACCCCCACTCCACAGCCCCTGATCACGCAGAGACCTGTCCCCTACCATGCAAAGGCCAGTCCAGTAGAGGCTCCATCCACCCTACGTGGAACCCCAAATGTGCCAGTGGCCTTAGACAGGGTGCCCCTTCTCTGGCTAATCCAGGAAGTGCCCAAGTGTCCGACACAGCAGAACTTCCCACCACAGGTGCTCGTCTGAGATCCCACCACAGGTGCTCGTCTGAGAACTTCCTGCTGCTCGGGGCCCAACTGCCTCGGGGACTGGTCTCCTCTCTTCCCCCTCCCCACAACCCCCCAGGCCAACACATTCCTCAGCCTGTTATTTTGACCATTCTATTCCCAGACTTCCAATTCCCTGGACCCCTGTCCTTTTCAGGCAAACTTCAGTCCCCCACCCCGCAACTCTGCCCAGATTACAGGCAAGGGCCTTCAAAACACAGGGCCGCTGGGTGGGCTTCCCAGTCCCTCACTCTACCGGCGCGTGGCCGCACTCCCATCACCTGGGGTGACCAGAGACCCACAGGTGGGGACTGTTCACCTTCCACTGTCAGGCACAGCCCTCTGCAGCCACCCCAGCGCAGGTTCCTCCTTCCTTGTGACAACAGATGAGGACCAAGGACACCCACTCCCTGCCAGGAACACTCCTAGGCTGTCTCCAATGCCTGGCCCAGATGACCCACACCCCATTGGGTCTCGGCCTTCCTGACCCCAGACAGGGCTCCTTGGAACACCCTCCTTTAGCACCTGATGTGCTCCTCCCAGCCCCGTGGTCCTAAAGTGGGTGCCTTCAGACGGGAGGGAAGAGGTGGAGGTGGAGGCTGGCTGTGTGCCCACTGAGTGTGGCCAGTCTTGCTCATAACATGGCCCCAGGACCCGGCCCAACACCTGGACCCCTTGGCGCCAGGGACTGTCTGTTGAATGCACCAAGGAGGCCCTGTCCTAGCACAAGGCGCCCGGAGAGCCCCAGGAGCAGCCGGGCAGCCCACCCATCTCCCAGTTGCCCCCAAGCAGGTGGTGGGTGATGAGCGATGGCACCATCAAGGTCTTCCCTGGCCACCTCCTCTCCCTGCCTCCCTGGCTGGCATGGATCCAGGGAGGAGTCGACGAGGCCTCGGTGTCCCACCCTAGTAAGTGCCCACCTTGGGTGCAGTCTCCTCTTCGTTGTCCATCCTGGTTCCGCTTGCGTCACTGAGGACGGGGCTCAGGAGGGGGGATGAGCCCCGGTCACCTGGGCTCAGAGTCACCTGAAACGCAGAGTTCAAGCTCAGTGGGCTCTTCCAGGTGGAGAGAGAAGGCTGAGGTATCTCCGAAGAAAGGCCTGGAATTGGAATGGGGGGTGGAGATGAGAAGGGCTGAGGTTGGCCGAGAACCACCACCACACGCTGACCCTGGGTTAGACGCTCACAGTAGCCTTATGTCACCTTGGAAGTTTCCAGAAAATGTGCATCTAAAACCCTGAATCACATGAAATTTTACACACGACCTATGCAGTATATGTTAAGGGTTGCTGGTGGACAATCTGACCTCAGTTGCAAGACTGTCTGGACTTCCTGGGACCCTGCAGGGGTTTGGACAGTCCTCCTGTGCTGAGGGGCTTCTCTTTGCTCTAGAGAAGATACAATTGGTATAAAACGCAGGGCTCCAAGGTCAGTAAAGCAAATGCACCACTGGGGAGGGGACACTTTCTGTGTTTGAAATGAAAAGCATATTGGTGGAGGTTAGGGAAACCTCAGCTGATGCTACTGATACATACGGAAAAGCAACGCCTCTCTTAATTAAGGTAACCTTAAAAATCACTGGGTCATATGCAGATGCTCAATTCATGACACTCTTTTCAAGTTCCCTTAGTTTTCCACTAATGAGCATGTTACCTTGGTTTTCTCGAGTTATACCACTAAAGTAACAATAATGTTTTTCCTTCTTGAAATGTTTGGTCTTGACTAGACAGAAGCCAAATTTGTGGCCTAATTCCAAGGAGGTTAACGATGAGCTACAATCCAGTGTACGTTTTCTAGTAAAGATATTCTCTTATCTATTGTTCTAAGATTTTTTTTTTTTTAATTCTCGAAGGTTTATTTCCAATGTTTGTCTATGGGAAATCAATAACTATTAAATGTCAAATTTTAAAGATATCTTTAAAGTTTTATAGGAGAAATTTAACTATGCTATCTAAAAACTACTTAAGATTGAAATTTACCTTAAATTTCCAAATGTGTAGTGTTTTAACAAGGAAACCCCCACTATTTCTAACTCTGATTACTAACTTGGCTCATAAAACACTGGGGTCTAGGTGACCCCATTGTAACCTATGGCTGCAAAAATACCACCTCGGGGCCTCCTGACTCCACCCACAACTGGCCTCAAAGCAGGGTTCTCTGGACGATTGTTGGGAACTTCCAATGCAGCTGCCTTTAGTGACCAGTTCATAGAATCAAAACTTGGCTCATTAAACTTGAAGTACGTCTGTGTGCAGACAGACCAGTGGAGGGCAGCGTCTTGAGTGCAACCACATCACCATGCCCCCCTCCCACTGGACCGGCTGGACCACGGAGCCACTCAACCCTGCAGAGCAGGAGAAGGGACGGGGAGCGGGGTCCTTATTTTCACATTGACAAATCCTGAGATCTGAAAAGACCACAACCCGGTGCGAGGGACTCCAGGATCAGGGGTCTTGTATACGAGATATGAATATTCCTCAGGCAGCTCGTGGCGGCAGAGCTTTCCTCCGGAATCTTCTACGAGAGAGGTTTGAGACCTGGGGAAACATTCATTCCCTGGAAAACCTAGACACCGTAACTACATGAAATTGTTCATAAATATGTTTATTAGAACTTGCTTTTATTACACATTTAGTTAAAATAGGTAAAGCACCCCTAAAGTAACAGACATATTCCTACCTCCTCTGCCCCACCACGCATGGGCTTGTCACTTCTGAAGCGGTCAGGGGAGCGGAGGGCTCCATGCTCACCCGAGGCGCAGGTTATTCCCACGTTGAGAAGAGCAAGCTCCCAAAGATGAGATATTTAGTATTTGCTCTCCAAAATCCTTTTTGTCTCTAATAAGCCAGAACTGTACAATGAGATACCTACACCTAACGGAAATTCAGAAAAAAAGCCTGGAAGCTACTAACCACACATTTATATATTCTTCACAATCATACGGTTTCAGGTGTTACAGCCAAGGTGTTTCATTCACTGCAGTGAAGCTCACTGTCTGACTCTCGTGCTTCCCAGCAGCGCCTCCCTCAGGCCGCGTCCACGGCAAGCTTGCTGGTGGCCGGCTCACCACCAGGTGGCTGGAAAAACCTGACTTTATTGTGAGCTAGCTGGCATCGTATGATGTACTCTACAGTCTTGTTGGCAAAAAAGGCCCTGGCGGGTGTGGGATTACAGGTCATCAAACTACAAAATGACTCCTTTTAGCGAACAGCCCTTTTCTACTCTGACACACACGGGGTCACCTTGACTCGGGATTGACTCGACGGCAGCTGGCTTAGTACGTAACTTGCACGGCGAGTAGCACCCTTCCGGACAGATGGCTCATTTTGGTTTTACGCAGGTTAAAAGCAATCATTTGATATTATCACTGTATATTACCTATTTCGCAAAAACTGCCAACTCACACTTTAGTGAATAGACTAGAAAGTACCACAAACTACCACTAAACATTTCCTTTCTTTAAATCTGCCTGCTATAATAAAACTTTTTAAACCACACCTACTTCAAGCTACATAAACACATCCTAAACAATCAAGTGACTAATCTGTGGGGAGAGGTTTTCAGGCAAAGGCAGTAAACGCATCAGTCCTAAACACAAGGCCTCCTGATGGGCTCCTCCATCTGGCCACGTCCCGTGTTCCGTGGCTGTTGTCTTCTCCCAGAGAACAATTTAGACGGGTTGTGCTTACCTTCACCTTTCCTGCAGGAGGCTGTTTCTATTCCTTGAGGACTAAGGTGAGCCTGACCCAAGCCATGATATTTTCAATTGCCTCATATGCATGCGAAAGCTGGACAATCCATAGGGAAGACCGAAGAATTGACACCTTTGAATTATGGTGCTGGCTGCTGTGCTCCACAGCAGCGTGAGAACAGGGCTCAGGGCCAGAGGATCTACTGGTGGCTTGGTACCCAGGAAGGGCAGGACGTGTCAGTGAAGATACAGAGAAACAGGCAGCTTCTTCGGGGACTTGTTTAATAGGTGAAATAATCTTTAACTTGTTTAAATCAAAACCATAAACAAGTAGAGGGAAAGAAAGCTAAAAAGCCCATTATTTAATTCATAGTAAGTATTTCCTTATTTTATTGAAGAAACAATTAAATTCTGAATTAGTACAAATCTGCAGATTCATAAAAGGTCATTTCAACAGTAAACAAATTTTACAAGTACCACGAACCAGACAATGAGAACGTTCTTTAAAGAATGTACAAGTTCAGGGCTGGAGGGAACCCCCCCACTCACTCCTCTTGTCTCAGGGGTGCAGACGCTGACCTGTGCGCTAAGGAGCGCCCCAGGCAGGGGCTGCTGGGGAGGACACTGCAGTGCCCCGGACGTGGTCTGTGATGGTGTCTTTTGTACTTGCAGCCCCATAACATGCACGCAACGTAAAGGACAAGTGCCGGGGTGAAGCCACAGCGGAGCAGGAGTCCACCGACTGAAGAACAAGCGTGAAAACTCAGTTTGAAGCACTGGGAGAACACGAACATTTCTGTCTCTGTGAAGTAGCTGTTCTAGGAAGAGGTTGCTGTTTTGATGTTCCAGGAGCCGGGAGGGAGCACGAGTGCCTTGAAAACACCCACTGGCATCACCGGGCCACGCCGTGCATGTGCACCGTGTGACCACGGTCTGACTGTGGCACTGGCACAGCATGGTGGCTCCTGCAACATGGGACGCCAGTGGAGCTGGCCTCAGAAACCTCCACACGCCCGTGTATCACGCAGCCTGCAGGGAGCGAGTCCCCTTCGCAAGATGACTTAACAGACAGGCTTGGCCACTTTGACACTGAGCTCACGTTCTGTGTGACAGTGTGCATCCTGGGTAATTAGTAATGTTAACTGGAGAGGGTATCCTAATTTAATCCCATTCTCATAAAATTCCTTATAAAATTTTACTAAAAAAAGCACATATCAATGTCTACTGATTAAAAAACATAGTACACGCCATTACAGATGTTTAGTATAATTTTAGTAACACTTAGCTATATTGTTGTTAGACTTTAAGTATTCATATATTGGCTTATATAAAATACCTGAACGTTCGAAATTTAAATGCAAAAATAGATTTGATACCTAATAAAAACACTCTGCGTAGAGCAGAGGGTAGTGTTCGTGCGAGACTTAATGGGAAGGCTGCACTGTCTTATGGCCTCAGGCTGCAAGGGGGACCACGGCCGCCCCTGAGTCATCTACCTGCACTGATGCACCTGACCTACCTACACTGATGCAACTGGCTGCACAAAGTGACAGAGGGCAACCTCCTTCTCGGAACCTCCTACCCCACCACGGCCTCCTCACAGCACTGGCATAACACCTGCCTGAGGCCACAGCAGGCCCGACAACCACACCATGAGGCTCTGGATACAAACAGGGAAACAGCCTGCAGGCACTCCTACCCAGGCCTCCAGGTGGATGGACCCTGCTCCGCGGGCACTCCTGCCCAGGCCTCCTGGTGGACGGGCCCTGCTCAGCGGGCACTC
>NW_004444101.1:5307589-5314076 GCF_000243295.1 Trichechus manatus latirostris | reverse complement strand
TGGTGGACGGGCCCTGCTCAGCGGGCACTCCTACCCAGGCCTCCAGGTGGATGGACCCTGCTCCGCGGGCACTCCTGCCCAGGCCTCCTGGTGGATGGGCCTTGCTCAGCAGACACTCCTGCCCGGGCCTCCAGGTGGACCGGCCCTGCAGAGGAAGAGCTGCTGCAAGTCCCTGCACTTTTTCAAACCCCAGGCTTGCTGACTAGCTGCCCCATGCTGCCATCAGGGTGCGACAGGCTTCATGTCCCGGCTGGGGAAGGCAGGCAGGCATTACCACATAACCCCAGGACTCTACGGGAGCAACAGGACCACATTTGGAAAAGACAATCACGATGACAGTGACAGGCAAACAGCAGGAGCACTCGGACCAAAGGCTGGTTGAGGACTCGGTGCCCTGCCTGCTAAACTGCTTGGGGGTCTAACATTTATCACAAACCACCTTTCATCCAGGGAGAACAGAGCCACCTCGCTGCCTAAGCTACCTGCTACAACTGAGCAGCCGGAACTTGCACCAGGGAGCGTCATCCTCTGGGCCACTGGGCTCTCCCCTCCCCCTGGTTTCCAAAGCAAGGCCTCTGGGCGAGGGCACACTGACCCCAAGGTGACAGGCACAGGGGCCTCGGGCAGCAACTTAAGAGAAGACCACAAACAGACTTTTAAATAAACTGTTTTGTTGTAAAGGAAAAGTTGGAGCTCTGAAGAACATTATCAATATTCTGAACAAGGAAATCCACTCACGATTTCTCCAGATCTTGCCAAAACAGTTGAACCTGAATCTACACGTCACACCATCACCTGCACCGCCTGATGGAGTGTTCCGATGCTGGACTTATTCCAGCTGCGCTGTCCTGCGTGGAAGCCGCCAGCAGAGGCAGCAGCTGGCAGCGACCAGCTGGGTGAGCTGCAGGACCATGGACGGTCCCTCTGACAAGCCTGTGGGGTCACAAGGGCGTATGTGTGTGTGGGTGGGTGGGTCGGGACTCTTACAAATGAGTCTGAAGAGATAAAACAACTGCAGCAAGTAGATTGTGTTTGGATCCTGATTTGAACAACTGAATGCTAAAGACATTTTAAAGACAACTGGGGAAATGTGAATATGTTGTTGGTATTCGATGATACCAAGAAATTATTAATTCTGTATGATAATGGTATCCCGGGCTTACAGAACACAGAGACCTGCAGAATCACTGAGGAAAGTGGTCAGCGTGCCAGGGGTCTGCTCTGCACACTAGAGCAACAAGGAGGAGGAGAAGAAAGGGACGGAGAAGGCAAGCCAGACGCTGCACACACCAAGCCGTGACGACGGGTTCACTACACTCCTCTTTAGACTTTTGTGTATTCTGAAAACTTACTAGATGAAAAGCTGAACAATCTTCTCCAGAAAATGGAGCTTCATTTAAAAACACAAAACAATTTAATAGGAAGTAAAAATAGACCAGGACAGAATTTTCTCAGGGTCACCAGAACAGAGGGTGGGAGGGCACTCCCGCCTCGAAGACCCAGGTCCCACCCACCCCTCAGAGCAAACCCCCTTCCTGAAGCTGCATGAGGGAGAGGCCCTCAAAGCTGGCAGCGAGCTTGGTTCACCCCAAGTCTGACCTGCTGCCCAGACACTAGCTGGGCGCCCTACAAGCATCATGGGGCACTCACGGGGCGACCACGGTGAGCAGGCACTTGGTGAAGAGCGAGGCCACGTCGTGTGCACACCGAGGCTCGGGAGGACAGTGCTGACGTGAGCACAAGGCCGCAAGGCTTCTATGCTGAGTGACACACGGGAGCCAGTCCGACTCCAGCCAGTGGCTCCTAACTGTGCCGTGCTTCCCGCCAGCTGTCCTCACACGCCGATGCCGTCTTCCTGCAGTGGCGATGGGGCCTACGTGGAGCCTGCACCCACTGCCTCACTGTGTGAAGAAGGCCAGCCTGACGGTAAGGGGACAGAACCAACAGTGACCAAGTGCCCTGTAAGCTCCAGCTCAGTGGACCAGGCAAGGGACAAGACAGCAGCTCAGGAGCAATGATGCTACCAAACTGGACCATTTTTCAGCAGACTTGGCCACAGACACCTGCTAGTGTTCGACCAACACTAATGGAGAAAGAAAAGACTGGGTTTGCAAGATGCCTGTGACAGCTCCAAGGCTCCTCCGGCCGACTCTACCTAGTCACACTCCACCACTCCACCCAGGCCACGAGCTGAAGCTACTTACACATGAAAGAGGATGCAACACTTAGTGATGCCACAGAGCAGCCTGGGAAGACAGTACATACAGCCTTTACATACAGTGCTGCTCTACTAGGCAAGACCAGAAACGACTGGAAAGCAAAAACCAAGCACCAAACCCATCTGCTGGATTTACCAACAGCGTCACCAGCGTCTGCCCGGCCGGCCGCGTGCCACGTGCCCAGCCCTCTTGGAGGCGTTGGCCACGTGGTGGTCTCGGCTGGGCACGATGCACGGCTGCGTGAGCTTGCCCCTGAAGCGCCTGACCTGCACCAGGGTTCTGAGCTCGACTTTTGACAGTGGGTTAGATGGGGCCACCCTCTACGTGGGCACCTGGCAGGTCCCCCACGTCCCTGGGTAGGACGGCCCGAGGCTGCGTGGTGACAGTGCTGTCCCTGCAGCTCACACCTCCCTGACCTTCCCCACTGCTTTAGACGGAGCTACTCAATTAGGAAAACCTGTCGGAAATGGCTACCGGTTCTGTGTAACGAACCACCGGCACCTTAAAGGAGCTCCTGGGTGGTGAAAACGATTAACGTATTTGGCCACTAACTGAAACGTTGGAGGTTTGAGTCCACTCAGCGGTGTCTTGGAAGAAAGGCCTGGCGATCTACTTCTGAAAAATCAGCCACTGAAAACCCTATGGAGCACGGCTCTACTCTTGACACACTTGGAGTTGCCACGAGTTGGAACTGACGGGTTGGTATCTAAAAGAAGCTTCATTCCTAAAGGGAGTAAAAACTTCAGCCCCTTATGCACTCGGGGAGTTCCCAGGGTGCCTACTGTCTGCAGTTAACAACCTAGTCACCGTCGAAAGGCGCCAACTCTGGCGCTGGCTGACATGACGACCCTCAAGCAGATCTGGGTGTCAGGTTCTGCCTCTCCTGCAACCACATCTCTAGTATACCTCAGTTAAGCTGAAGGCAACAGTTCAAAGTTATCTGAGTGCATTGCAAACCAATGCCTCTCCAAGGCCAGTGTGATCGTAAACAATGCACTATTTTGGGGACTAACATCCATGCTCCGTGCCAGGTCTGACTGTGTCGAGGCAGGCTGAGACTCCGTGCCCTAGACTCAGGGCCGAGGCTCAGTGCGGTGGCTTGGCAAGTCAGAGGAAGGCCGTTGTTGTGAGCAGCTGTGGGCTGTGCACAGCATCTTACAAAGCAGCACCGAAGAGGCTTTACTCACAGACTACTGAAGATCCACAGGAGTGGGAACCGTCTAACATTCAAGACGTATAGCACCAGTTTTTACTTGAATCAAAGTAAGTGCCAAAAATATAAAGCTACAAAGGCTAATTTATCAGCCCTCTGTGAGGGCTAGCTGGAAATATTCATATATTTTAAACTTGATTCATAGTTTTTAACATTATTCATAGTGAAGGTTTTCATTCTTTGACATTCTAAAGCGTATACTAAATCCGGGAATTAGGAAAGAGCTGGAGAGCTAGCCATCAACATAGGATTATTTTCAATGCCTGAATCAAAGGACCGTGGGTGCTAACTACCCCAAGCGGGTGGGTGGGTGGCCTGGCAGTGGTCAGTAGGGGTTTTTATCGATCCGCTCATCCGGAGTCATGACCTGTAAATTATTCTGCAGATCAAAAGTGAACCTCTCTCCAGGGGCCTGTGCGAAAGGGCTGCTGAAGAACAGGCTGGCGTCTAGGGGTGCCTCGGCCTCTGAGTCCCATGAATCCGTGTCTGAACTGCTGGAGGCCTCAGTAGCTGTGGGCGGGTAGCTGAGCTGCTCCAGCTGGTCAAGGATATCTGAGAACCGGAAGGCTGAGCTGCACTCAGAGCGGACTGAGCAGGCGGGGAAGTTTACGAGGGAGCTGGCCCCGGACTGGCTGGTGAGGGCGCCAGTCAGGGGCACGTTGCTGAACGAGCTGCTCTCGGAGCGGTTGTTCTGCAGTGAGCTGGTCTCAGAGGCGCTCAGCAGGCTCTGCATCAGGCTGGCCTGGGCTTTCACCTCAAAGAGCTCACAGGTGTCCGAGGGGCGTGCGTTGCCATGGCAGCCACCTTCTTCCTCAAACTCAAACTCGTCGTCCACGTCCATGTCGACCGCCTCAGTGGAGTACCTGTCTGGGCTGGACTGCAGGGACCCCAGGTGTGGGTGGGTGTCCACGCCACACAAGGACAGGGACATGCGGGGCAGAGCAGGTGCCCAGGCGTCCTGCAGGGCTAGCGAGCCATAAGGGCAGGAAAATGCTTCAGAGCCTCCTGCAAAGAATGAGATCTCTGCTGGGTCATCATCTATGAACTCCTCGGACACCTGCAGCTGCGGGTTTGTCAATGTGAAAAGAGAGGCGTCCCGACGGCCCAGCCGGCCATGCCGGCACTCCCCGTTAGAAAGGAGGGTGCCCGGGGCAAGGCTGTCCTCACCACGGTCACGGGAACCAGCAGCTGTGTGCTCCCTGCCCACCTTCCCTGCCTCTGGATCTGAGGTCCCACTACCAGGCCCCACTGGACCAGTGGGACTACAACTCCTCCCGACACGACAGAAGGCAGCACCTGCGCAGGCCTGGGGGGCCGGGGGCTCAAGGGGCCGGGCTGGGTGGGGGCCTCCGGCTGAGGTTCCGCTGCTCCTGTCCGCGACCCCACTCTTGGCGAGGAGCATGTGGGGGTCCGTGAGGGAACAGCTGCTGTCCTTAGAATCAGGCAGGCCAGTTGGGGCCACGAGGGAGGTAGGCACTGAATAGGAGGCATTTGCTGAAGACGGGAAAGCAGGAGTCCTCACACTCTCGGTGAATGAGATGCTCTGGGGGAGCAAGATTAAGGAGAGAAAAATAAACACAAAAAATTACCAATTACCATCAGAAAGCTGCAGAGCCAAGTGGGCTCAGCGTAGGACATCACACTTCCTAACACAACTTTCACCATAAAGGGCAGCGACCAGACTGAATGTCTGTGAGCGCTGCAGCTCACCAGCTAGTCTGTTTACAAACCCTGTGATTCCACTTCCTCTCTTGCGCGTGAACGTTCCCCCATAATGAAAATCTCCCTTATGGGCTGATGTCTTTGGGTGCCCATCCTTTGGCTGAGGGGTAGAATACAGCTAGAGGCAGTGACGAGCCCACTCTCCAACAGGACCCCAAGCCTGGCACCCATGTGCGAGTGGGGTTAGTCCTACACAGCTCGGCACTCATGGCTGGGAGCGTGCCTGTCAGCGGTTACTGCTAGTGTGCAAGGCCAGCACACCAACGGGAGGGCGACAGCCACAGGCTGGGAGGGTCCCTGCCAGAATCAGTGCACAGAAGTGTTGGGGTACTGGAGTACCCCAAATGTGAGTGAGAAGAGGGTCATGAGGAGCATCAGCAAGGACAGGAGGTGGCAGTGCAGGCGAAGCTGGGTGACCAGGGCTACACTACCCACTACCTATGGGCTCCCTGACACCGCGTCCTCCCACTCACGATCCCGACGCAGCACACAGCTGAGTCCTCTCTGGTCACTGCGTCACGTGTCGAGAAAGTCCCATGTATGCACACACGCGACACCGAGGTGGTGGTTAGTCCCCAGCGTAACCAAACAGCACTGAATAATGCTCTGTGCAGGGGACAGTATGCCCCACAGCAAAGGCACAGCAACTAACCTTCTAGAAACAAAATCTACGGTCAAAGTCTGTGAGAATAATCTATTTTCAAAGGTTTATCATATCACCCTTTCTTAATCATTCAGTCATATTCAATATTCTCTGTGGCTTTAAAAATTACAATATCAGAGAACTGAAAGCTTAAATATAACTTTTAAACTACTCATATTTTGCCATAAAATTTGAACTTTGGAAAGGAAAAATCAAAAATACACTTTAATTTAATTTTTAATTGATTTAATAAGGAATTCCGAAGTAGGAAACACACCTAGAAGACTTAAAGAATGTTTTGATTTACAAATCCCAATTAACAACAAAAAAAAATTTAGGACACATGGGCTTTGATACGTGAGGCACAAACGCAGCTTCTGGAAATTGTCTGACGCATACACGACAAAACACCAGCAAAAAGTAACACTGTGCGGGAATAAAAAGGTATAATCCTGAAACTATGCTCGTAGTATTACACGGAAATAGCCAGATTCTATGTAGAAACACACTTGCACGTGGAAGTTATAAGCAAACAAGAAAACAGGAAGGGGTTAGAATGGAGCAGACGTGAAATGCGAAGTCGCCTGTGCTCCATCCTAGCGACACCGGGCAGACGCGAAATGCGAAGTCGCCTGTGCTCCACCCTAGCGACACCGGGCAGACGCGAAATGCGAAGTCGCCTGTGCTCCA
>NW_004444101.1:5255460-5307472 GCF_000243295.1 Trichechus manatus latirostris | reverse complement strand
CGCGAAATGCGAAGTCGCCTGTGCTCCACCCTAGCGACACCGAGCAGCTGCCACACGCTGTGGCACATTCCTGCCAGATGCTTTTCCGTGCACTGTGTGTGCGTGTGTCACTGTTTTAATATAGCTGTAACCAGCCCAAACACACATAAATATAACTTTGTTCCTGCTTTTCACCCTTAGCACAATAGCAAGAATTTTCCTAGTTACTACACACTCTTTATAAGCAGTGTTTTTTAGTTACTAAGAATTCCACACAGCGAACACAGCTTAGCGAAGTGAACCCGTTTCTATGCTGGGCATTTAACATAGTCTCAGCTTTTGTAAAAGGAGCATTCACTCAGTTGTTTTTCTGATAACAAAAAGCAGTATGTGTTCATTGTAAAAGATGAAAATATGGAAAGCTCAAAAGGGAAAATAAAAACACCCATAATCCTGTCACTCAGAGATGATGTGCAGCATTTGTGAGTTAATTCCTCCAGCCTTTTCTCTACACATACCTGCTTGTTTTAAATCAGAATGAGGATCGTATTACATAAGGCTGCCTCATGACTTGCTTGTTTCACTTAATCCGTATTTGGAACATCTCCTTGGCTCACTGAATATTCTTCCAACACAAGATTTTAAGGCTCAATCCAAGTCCATCAAATAGACAGACTCCAATGCAGCTACTGAGCCACCCCACACAGATGGTGGCTATTTAGGGTTTTTAATATCACAAACAACACTGTGACGCACATCCCAAGGCGTAAAGTTTCTCTTCATTTAGGACTCCTTTCTGAAAACAGAGTCCCAGAAATAGAATTGCTGCATTAAAAGATACGACTAATTTTAAGACTCTTGTGACAACACTAAGGAGCCCTGGTGGCACAGTGTTTGGTTGCTAACCAAAAGGTCAGCAGTTTGAACCCACCAGCTGTTCTGCAGGAGAAAGATGTGGCAGTCTGCTTCCGTCAAGATTTCAGCCTTGGAAGCCCTACAGAGCAGTTCTGCTCTGCCCTGTAGGATCACTATGAGTCAGAATCGACTCAATGGCAATGGGTTTGTTTTTTTTCGTTTGTCAAACACGGTCAGGCTGTTTTCCAAAAGAGTGTAGATGATTAAAAAAAAAAAGGTAAAAGAAAAATTCGATGCCTCGTATCAACAAATGAATGGAAAAGATGTGAAGAAGAAAATCCAACATGGAAAGGTAGTCCAGGGCAAAACGAATCAGTTAGTAATCACCAACCCATCGTCACGGCCCTGTTAGAAGATGCTGCAGTAGTTGCACTGTCTACGTTTCTGACCAGAAAGGACTGACCTGCTTGGGCACATCTGCAGTCAGAGCTCGGCCAGACACCTGCGTCTTGCTGTGCCGTCTGCAAAAGAGAGGACAAGCCGTGAGCTGCCCAGTCCTCCTCCTCCTGACAGATTCAAAAACCCGTTCACTCTGTCCGTTAAGGAAAACCCATGTGCAAATATGGCAAGACAGAAGTCACCAATTACTCTGATATAATGTCATAAGGTGTCTAACTAGAAGTGGAGAGAAAAGTGGAAAACAAACAATTCAAATAAATATATGCCCCAGGAGAGCTAAAATTATCTAACTACACTAAAGGAAAACTTTGATCCACCAACAAACAACCTACATTCTCAGATGAAAAGTTGACCACACTATAAACTAAACTATACAGACTTTCTAGAAACTAAAAGGTAATGTCTGAAAAGACACTATAAATCCATTATATTTAAAAAAGATAAACTCAACTCAAGGGTCAAAATACATACTTAAGTATCTGAAATGTTATTCAAGGTTAAAAATATTGAAAACATTCATTTTAAAAACATACACTTTACATCAAAAAGAGCACAGATTTTACCTTTCATAGGGAATTTTCTTCATCCCACTGTCTCTAACATAATCCACTAGCTGTTTTTGAGTTCTTCCGCTGTGAATAAAGGTTCAGTTTTTAAAAAAGATATGACAGTAACCCCCAGCATGAATTTTTCATAGTTCAAGAAAAGGAAGAGTAAGGCTTGCCAATCTCTCTCACAAACATACATACATACATATTTAAAGTTATACTTCGAATAAGTGTAAGCAATTTGATAAGTGTAAACAAGGAAGGAAGCTTATTTTTTCATTATTTTATCTGATACGTTTCTCCAGGTTTACCAAGTTTTACAAAGCTACATTATATATGAAGTTTTCCGAAACATCTTACAACACTCTTTTCTTAAACGAAGGGCACCCTTTTCTCCACCTCACATGCTAGCGAGAGGCTCACCTGGAACCACCCCTACCTGTATCTGAAGGAGGAGCCTCGTCTGAAGAGGACGGCTTTAGCTTTTGGCTTAGGTTGATCAAAAAGTCTAAAAAAGGTGTGATACTCCACACAAATCTTCCAGAAATTCTTACATTCATCTCTACTACCCAACAAAAATTCTAATGTATCCTGGTAAGGTCCCTGAAAACAAAACACAAAGCTTTAAGTAACTAATTCAAGAATAAAGTATTGGACAAGGCAAAGTAAATGCAGAAAACAGTTCAGACAACAGAATGCCAAACCTAAAACTTAGGAAGCGGCTTTTTTCTAAAAATTGTATACAAAGACTCCTGCTTCCATTTATTCAACTTCTAACTTAGAGAAGAAAAACTCAGTGTGTACACTCATCACAGACCTATCAGAAGAGTGAGAAACCTCCCACAACCATACACACTGCGGGCGTTCCCTGAGCTCCTTCTTTCCCCACCTGCAAAGACGGCACTTCTCCATGCCAGTCATGCTGTTTCTGACTCACTTCCCCATTCTCTGGACACCTGGGACTGTTTGGATGTCCAGGACATGCAGTTTTCCAGGCTCACAAACATCCCCATGAAGAAAGCACGCTGGTCTATCTCTGGACAGGTGCTAGCTATTCCTGTGGATGATGTCCTAGAAACAGAGCTCTGCCCTCAAAGACAATGTACATTTTTGAGCCCTCTGATGTATGTCACCAAATTATCTTCCAGAAAGACTGGAGTACTGTCCCCCCCACGTTTCCTCTTGATAACCTAAGTGTTAAGGGTATGAGGCGTAACTCCGCCGAGTGCAGATGTAGACACAGCTCTGAGCTCCGAGATAGCATGCTACTCTAATTAATAGTTGCTCTGGGGAATGGAGCAAAAATTCTCTTCTTTCCCATCTTCTCAGAACAACTGCCAGAAACATTTTTTACTTACAGGGAAAGAAGCAGTCTCTTACTTGCATTTTGTATAATATATATTTTTAGTATTCTGTATTCTTTCATTTCATCCATAGAAGAGATAGTTGAATAATAAAGAATTAAGCCATGCTCTCAAGCCGCCGTCTACCAATAGCGGGAGCACTTAAGTTTAGCACGTGAGCCCGGTGTCCGGCAAACGTCGAGGGAAAGCCCTTCTGCAGATCAGTCTCAGGTTCTGAACCTCCAGGACCCGAGAGGCGTGTCTAGGCTGACACAGAAACAGCACTCATTTAAGCCTCAGCCCCGCGCTGGCTCGGCTGGCCTACTTTTCACATTCTCACTTCCTCTGTAAAGTGGACATGGAACAGTTTGAACCTCTTTGAACACTGTGAAGTATTGGATTTTTCCCAACCATCAGACTATACTTTTTCTATTTCTCCTCATTTCAGTAAATTCACATATAATTACTACTTTGTTGTTGTTAGGTGCTGTTGAGTCAATTCTGACTCATGGCAACCCATACGTGCAGAGTAGAACTGCCTCAGAGTTTTTAAGGCTGTGATCTTTCGGAAGCAGATCGCCAGGCCTGTCTTCCGAGGCGCCTCTGGGTGGGTTCAGACTGCAACCTTTTGGCCAGTAGGCGAGCACGTAACCATTTGTGCCACCTACGGACTAACCATCTCAATAGAAAACCCGCTGCTGTTGAGTCGATTCCGACTCCTAGAGACCCTACAGGATAGAAGAGAGCTGCCCCATGGGGTTGCCAAGGCTGTAATCTTTACAGAAGCAGACTGCCACAGCTTTCTCCCACAGAGCAGCTGGTGGGTTCGAACCACTGAGCTGCTGGTTAGCAGCTGAGCGCTTAACCACTGTGCCACCAGGGCTCCTTTCTCAAAAGAAAGGAGTATTTATTTTCTGATAACGAAGGCCTCTTCAGTTGGAGCTATTCAAAGGTCAATTTCTCAGTGAATGACACGGGAGAGTACTGGGGCCACTCCCAGTTCAGGGAGGAGGAAGCTCTAACTGACTTGCTACAGGGCGCTGGCTCACAGTGAGACACTCTCACTAGAGCTTTGCTGCCTTGAAAACAAGGAAGCCGACGGCTCTGGGCTCACCTGGGGACGTGTGAGACATGCAACTTCTCAGGCCACCTCTCCCACACTCACTGAGTCCTAAATTGGGGGTGTTGGGACAAGCCTCCAGGCGGTTCTGATGCACCTGGAAGGGTACCCCTAGAACATTCCAGACCCAAATTCTAAATCCTGTCCTTAAAGTTCTTGTTTGCCTTATGTTGAAATGATTTATGAGGTGACACTCAACATTCTAGCAGAATAAATTCCCTTACAATTTAAAAAGGGCTCAAAGTAATACTTACGTGGACCTCTGGGTGGAGTTTAATAAGAAACCTTTTCCTCTTGAAGCTTAGTTTACGGACCTTAGACCAATTGAAAGTATTAATTTTGGTGGTGCCCTGAAAGTTAAGAGACAAACACTTCATGACACACCTGTAAGCTCAGCCCACACTCGAGGTTTCCCGAGGGACAGACCGCACTTCCGTTATATCCCTTGGCAGAGAACTCGGTCCCCACTTGATGTTCTATAACTGTATAAACACAGAGACTAAACATGTGATGTATCTATTCTAGAAGATAACTCATTTCTTTGATAAGGATTCCTCACAGATTATGTTCATCCGTCTCAATATCAAAAAGCTGTTTGGGGCCCACACCGGCAAGGAGGTGGTCTGAGTGGGGTAGGAGGGTGGCCAGGCAGGGCTGGGGGTGGGGACTGGGTTTCTCACTGAGGAGAGAAGGAAAGCTGGGATGAGCTTTCATGTGGTACTGGTCTGGGACTGAGCTCATGGCGCGTACTCAGTTTCAGTACGTACAGATAGACACAGAGATAGATGCAGGGGTATGTGCGTGTGCACATGTACAGCTTTGTGCATTGAGAGGACCTGAGAGCAGTGACACCCAAAAAAGCAATGGGTATGTCTAGCGTGTAGATCCTGGTTTCCAAACACCACTCCCCACTGAAAGGACCAGGGCTCTCTGAGAAACAGCTGATTCCAGGGCTGAGCAGGTAGAGTACAAGATGAGCCTGGAATATCTTGCTGTGAAACAAAGTAAAGAAGTGCTCAGAAAGTGTGGGGACACGCCAAAATGACACTGGAGCTGGCTTGAAGGGACTCCCATTGGCCAAATCTGGGACAACATCAAGATGAAAATACATAATGATATGCTGGATTAAAGTATCAGATTTTAACCTAAATTATTATTATTCTAATTAGAATATAATTTTAGTACAAATCCACGTGTCCACAATGATATAAACAAAAAAAGGGGAGAAATCTCCTCCTCGCAGCGGCAGACCGTCACTGGGCAGCTGTCAGAGGGTTCCCACTCGTGGCGAGTGGGGTGAGCACCGGGGTATTAACGTGGTCTCAAAGTATCTCTCCACAAGTAGTTATTAATGACAAGGGACAAAAAGCAACATGGTGGTAGAGACACCTGGCAAACATCATCTTGACCGAGTGATCAAAATGACCACCATCAGTCACGGGACAGGACAACCTCCTCTGGCACCTGATTGAAGCCACAAGGACACAGCATTGCTCTGTGATTTACCTGGCAGAGAAGCTTAACTGATGAAGTACTCGTGAGGAACGACTGGACCAACCCACACTGAGGGACATTCTACAAAATGTCCGGCCCATAATCATCCAAAATGTCACGTCATGAAAATCCAGGGAAGAATCAAGAACCATTCCAGATTGGAAGAGGTTAGAAAGACATACTGACTGCAATGCCTGACCCTGGAGCAGACCCTTGTGCTGTAAACAGCATCACTGGGGCAGCTGATGACATTGACTGGGGCCTCACGGTGAAGGGTATGTTCTCTGTACTATTCTTGCAACTTTTCTGTAAGTTAGAAATTGTTCAAATAAAAATGTTTTTAGTTATTGAAACATATGTCTAGCATTTACTCTTCAACTCTCTTGATTATCATCACCATTGACTCTTTTCTGACAACTTGAGACGGGAGACAGCAAGGTAACTAACGCTTTTCCCTTCAAAGATATTAAAAACAAAACAAAACACTAAAACTCTTTGATCATAAAAAGTAATGAAGTACACTGATACACGCTACAACAGGGATGAACCTTGAAGACATTATCTAAATGAAAGAATTCAGACAGAAAAGGCCACATATTGTATGATTCCACTCACGGGCCAACCCACAGAGACAGAGAGTAGATTAGCGGTCGTCAGGGCTTGGGGGGATGGGGAGTGACTGCTAACAGGTACAGTGTTTTTGGGTAGGGTGATGAAAATGTTCTGGAACGAGACTGTGATAGCTGCACAACTCTGCGAACACACTAAAAACTGGATAGACACTTGAGAATGGTCAATCTGTGGTGTGTGCACGGCAGAGGGGTGGGCGGCCCTGGGGATGTGCGCTCCGTGACAGCGAGGACAGTCACACAGGCTACAGGAGGGACGAGAAAGAACTTCTCTACTGAGTGAGGCATCGATCAGAGACATGTAAATTCCTCCTCCAAATCCAAGACCTTATTCATGAGAATAAAAACTTACCAACTTACATATCTATAAACAACAAGTCAGAGTAGACAACACCCGACACTCTCCCCACCCAGGTATGGCAGCCAGCTCAGCTGACCCTCCTTGCCACCGCCAGCCTACCTGGAATACGAGGACACCCATGTGGGAAACAGCCAGGTTAATCTTGGTTCCCTCCCTGTCAGAAGCCACGTGAAACCTGATGCCATACATTTCCAACTTCCGAGCAATTTCCAGCACCTGGAAATCTGACTCAGCAGGCGTCTGGCCCCTGCAATGAAAGCAGAATGACCCCATCACAGAGAGAACCTGATCCCTGAGAGAGCCAAAGGTATCACAGATGTGATCCGGGACACAGACAAACGGAACAAACCACCAACAGAGGAAAGCTTTGTTTTTAGAGGGTCGGTAGTTCACTGTCCCTAAGTTCATTTATCTGCTACACAAACAACAGCCCACAAACAGCGATCCATCAGCTGTGTTGAGGGTATGGGGGATGGCTGTCAGTGAATCTCAGGAGAGCCTCATCTTTGTGACGTTACATTATACAATAAGCTTGCTTCTCAACAAGCCACCAGGGAAGGACAGGCAGAGTCACCAGAGGAACCTGCATCCTGTGGTGATACGGATGTCATGAGCACCTATGCCACAGGCCACCAACCACGGCCTCTGAGCCCCATATGGCCCTCCCTGCTTCTTTTCTGTTGCCTCAGTCACTTCAGTCCTCCTCCTCCATCCCTCCTCCTCCTCCTCCAGCTCCCTTTCTTCCTCTTCCTCCAACTCCCCTCTTCCTCCAGCTCCCCCTCCTCCTCTTCCTCCAACCCCCCTCCTCCTCTTCCTCCAACACCCCTACTCCTCCAGTTCACCCCTCCTCCTCTTCCTCCAGCCACCCCCAGCCTCCTCCTTCATCCCCCGCTCCGGCCTCCCTCCTCTGAGTCTCCTTCACTGCAATCCAGAGAACATAGGACCATCACATTTTGGACATGAACATGTAACAAGTCACAGAACATGGCTGCCAGGAGGAATAGCAACTCTCTTGATGTAGGTAGACACTGTTAACTCCAACACAGGCATTTCTTCCATTCCACTCCAGAACTACTCTTGTTCCTACTATGTAGTTACTTGGACAATACTACTTCTTACATACTTTAGTGAGAAACGGCTCGTGGACGTGTAAAGGGCTGCTGCAAACAGCCACCGCGATTCTGCTCCTGGGGATCACGTCCTCAGGTCCCCCCTGTCTTTTCTAGCCGTCTCTAAAGTGGTGTGGCAGCAACGGGGCAGCTCGTGTCCCGAGACCAGGGAGCAGGGGTGTCACTTTAGCCAGCCCTGCAGAAGCCCAGCATCAGCCCTCCAGCCACCTCATCCCCTTGGTCCAGTCATGACCGCAGCGACAGTGTGCCTGCCGCGGACTCGATGGACTCACGTGTGCTTCTGATGGAACTCCAGCACCTTCTCCAGGAAGCGCGCCTGCTCAGGCAGGTACTCGCTGACTCTGAGGTGCTCTCGGTCCAGAGTTTCGTCATAGTCTCCTATCTCCGCTGAGGTGGATAATAAAGTTAGTAATTCTAATGTTTGAGTAAAATATAGGCATCTGTACATGCAGGTGCACAAGCAAAAGTAAAAAAATTATCCTGGATGTATACTAAAATAATATATCTCTAAAAATCCAAGATTTTCTATTTTATTTTTGCACATAGTTTCTGCTGTTAAAAAGGCAATTAAGTGTGACACGAAGGCAAGCGTTGCGGATTTTTCTGATTCTGAAGGACAAAGCCTGGGAGCGACTCCGGGAGGCAGACTGAGCCTCGAGTCTAACATGAGTACTGACTTACTGTTTCAGTATGCACTTCACACGCGAGCTGTCTCAGGATCACAACCAGGATAATGCACTTTGTTTCAGGATAATGTGTTTTAAATCATTTTTTCCCTTCAGGGCCTCTCAAATTTCTTTAGAAACAACATCTCTTTCTAATTTCCTCAGTGAGATGGACTGACAAGTGGCTGCAACAATGGGCTCAAGCATAGCAATGACTGTGAGGATGGCGCAGGAGCGGGCGTGTTTCGTTCTGTGGTACACGGGGTCGCTGTGAGTCGGAACCGACTCCACGGCACCTAACAACAACAACAAGGCTGCAAATGTTTTAAAAACTGTAGTAAAGCTCAACAATTTTAAGCCTTTCTTTAACAAAATTTTTAAAATTGTTTGAGAATTTTTTAAAACAAATTTAGCTTTTTTTGCTTTGGAACAACCTCAAATCCATGGAGAAGTGGCAAGCACACAAGCCCCATGGAGCCGTCTGTGAGTAAGCTTCAGGGTGCTCCCTGGGCACCCGTGGCACCTGCACGACTCACACAGGCTGGCGGGCAGCTCCCTGCTTGCGCTTCGGTCCCACCCTGCTTCTCCTCCTGCTCAGTGATGCTCTCTACAGCAGCGGGGCTGGTGCCAACCCCACCCTCTCTCAGCTGTCCTGTCTCCTCTGTCTGAGCAGCACCGTTAAGGGGAAGGTTACAGCTGGAAAAGCCACTGTAACACAGAGTCCAGCTAAAGCAAACTGACCCGCTGGACCCTCCCTGGGGCACCACCCGCAGCAGCTCCGGAGGACACACTGCAAAGCCGCCTGCCTACCTGGGAACCCTCAGGTCAAGTGAGAAAAATCTATGTGGTGGCCGTTAGCAAGCCCCACATAGCAGGATGGGGCCTGGGATGACATCTGCTACCGAAGAGGGTGTATCAGGGCAACAATTCCTGAAAATCCCTGACACTTTCTGTACCACACTTCTGCACTGAGATGTCAGAACCGCTAGCTCTACGACTCTAGACATGTGGTTCAGCCTCCAGCCTGGAGCCAGGTGGGCCTTCTCACTGCTGATTCCCACAGCGGTGGCTTCCTGACGCCAGCGAGGCACCCTGCCTTCCGAACCTCCTCTGCTTACATGCCTATCAGCTTATTTGTGAAAGAAGTCCTCACACACTTCTGAGCCATCTGTCACTCTGTCTGGGGCACTAAGGGCCGCTTTCTCTTTCCTTCCAGGTCTGATGCTGAGCTAGTCAGAGAGGACACAGCTCTCCCCAGGGAGGCCTGCGGGGTGTGTGGAGCCTCGGTCTGAGTCTGGTCAGAGACTGAAGATGGACTGCTGGGGACATGCACACCCCAGAGACCCCAAACAATGGACATGGCTGCAGACTTTGGCCTCCGCCTCCTCTCCTAGTGGAGGTGTTTGCCAGGAAGAGCTCCATTTCACAGAAATGCATCTTAGGCTTATCAGAAACACCTGCGAGCAGAAGTGCCCTGTCTTTGACCTGCTCTCAACTCCGTATGCCCTGTGCCGACTACAGGGGTCCCCATCAGCATGCTGGGGCCCAGGACATCACCGTGCCGCAGGAGATACTGACACTGCAGGAGATGAGACGCGAGGAGAGCTGCAGTGGTGTCGCTGCAGGTCAGCCGCCCCTCCAGCAAGTCCCTCTTGAGTTGCAGGGCAAATAGGTACCTGGAGGGGTTGAAAGCAGGACAGAGGTCAGCTCCAATGCTGACAGTCCTCCAGAGCAGGACTACAATGGGCCCCAAGACAGGCCAGCGCCCAGGGAGCACAGTGGCCTGAATGCACAGTCACAAAAGGCCTTTCATGCAACAGCAGCTACCAACCAAAGGTCAGATGACAGACCATTTCAGCAGAGCTGAGTCACACACATCAGATAACGCACACAAAGTGCTCAGCACACAAGAAGCACTCAAATGCTAACAATAAAAAATAGAAGACAGTCTTTCCATGCATACCATATTCCCACATCATTATTCTGTCAGCAGCAACACCTCTAAGGAGGAAGTTCATAAACTATTATTATTTCTGTTACACCTACAAAACTGGACTCACAATTTTGGAAGAAATAGCATAAATACCCAACTAAGACACAGTTTAAAATGTGGCTATAAAATTTTTAAACAGATTGATAATATTTGGTCTTGGCTAGGATCTGAGCAACAGGCACTCATGAATACCACTGGGGAGAAAGTAACTAAAGGCAATTTGAAAACACTTATATATTCATTTATTCGATCAACAAATAATTATTGAGCCTTTTTATGCTCCAGGTACTGTTCTTGGAGCTGGAAACAGAGTGGTGGACGAGACAGACTCCCTGCCCTCCTTGGAGTTTACACACTAGTGCAAGCTACTAACATTTTAGGACATTCTCTTGAAATTTAAAATGTGAGTACCCTTTAACTTCGTAATTCCACTTCTATGAATCTTTCCTGCAGAAATAGTCCCTTGAGTTCACAAAGATATGTGGACAAAAATGTTTATTTGTAGTATTATAACAGAGATAAATTAGAAATAATCTAAATATGCATTAATAGGGGAATAATTAAATAAATTAGGGGATAGCCACATATACTAATATGGAAAGATGCCCATGGCATGTTGTTAAATGGGAGGAAGATGAACCTATAGTTCAATATGTACAGTTTGATACTGTTTTATAAAATAATGATTTCTTTAAAACCCTATGTCTGTGTGTCCATTGCTGTGGATTCATCTGGAATACATACTCCCGGCTGTTAAGGGCAGGTGTGTAGACAGTGAAGGGGAATTTTCACTGTTTATAGTTTTATTTTTAAGTTTTAATTTTACCATAAACATGTACTTTTTCATTAAAAAAAAAAGGAACTTCCAACATAAAAATGAAGAGGGGTTAACTATAAAACTGACTCCCCAGAACAAGTCCTAAGACTTGAATTCAGGAACCTGGATTGAGTAATGCTCCTGATTCCCCACCATTTCCCAGGTACATGTATTTAAAAGTGAATCCCTCAAAAGGAACCTTTTCCTAAACGTAAGGCATTTCCAACACTCTAGGATAAACTGTGTCCACTCATAAAGGCATGTTTAATGCCCCTGGCTTTCAGTCTCCTCACCTGTAAGGAAAGGCTGAACTGATGTGCTCACTACATCCCCTTTGGCTGACACACTATGGTTCCGTGGTGTCCAAACAACCCGCAGAGACCTTTTAAAGAAAGGCTCACAGACATCTATGACCCACTTCTAGATCCATTTTTAGCCTGGGAGGCTAAAAAGTTATTCTCATACCGTCTCAACAACTACAACCAAAACAGCCTCATAGTTCTCTTCTATCTTCTTTCTGACCTTGGGTTTTGGGTTGGTTTTAGGTTGCTTTGTTAGAAAATTGATACATGCAGGAGTATGTAAAAATATAAAGAAAAAAACTTCCATAATCATATTGACAAGACGAAACACTGTTAAATTTTCTTTCAACTACGTTTGCAAAGAATCTATCTTGAATCCAAAATAGTAGCACAAAAGAACTCACCTAAATATTTCTGCTCCATGTATCTGTAAGGACACTTTGATGCTTAGACCTTCTTCCAGCTAAATATATTTTGCTGATAAGGAAGTAAACATATACTCAAAAGTTCCTAAGAACTTTGTTAGTGGAGAAATCTATGTTCATTGGGAGACTATTAGTTCAATATTACCCTAACATCTCATTTTTTATTCTCTGATTTTTACCACAAACCTTTCTTCCAAATCCTACTTGCATTTGTTTATGTGCAAGAGTCAACAGTCAAAATGTTTCTTTTAACTGTTGTTGTTAGGTGCCATCAAGTTGCTTCTGACTCAGAACGTCCCTAAGTACAACAGAACGAAACACTTGAGGTCCTGCACCTTCCTCTCAATCGTTCCTATGCTTGAGTCCACCGTTGGCGCCACTGTGTCAATCCACCTCGTTGAGGGTGTTCCTCTTTTTCGCTGACCCTCTACTTAGCCAACCGTGATATCCTTCTCCACGGACTGGTCCCTCTTAATAACATGTCCAAAGTACGTGAGATGAAGTCTTGCCATCCTAGCTTCTAAGGAGCATTCTGGCTGTACTTCTTCAAAGACAGATTTGTTCATTCTTCTGGCAGTCCACGGTATATTCAATATTCTTCACAAACATCATAATTCAAAAGCATCAATTCTTCTTCAGTCTTCCTTATTCATTGTCCAGCTTTCACATGTATATAAGGCGACTGAAAGTATCACGGCTTGGGTTAGGTGCACCTTAGTCCTCAAAGTGACATCTTTGCTTTTCAACATTTTAAAGAGGTCTTTTGCAGTAGATTTGCCCAGTGTAACACGTCGTTTGATTTCTTGACTGCTGCTTCCAAGGGCGTTGATTTTCCTTTTTTTATGTTGAAGTGTAATCTATACTGAAGGCTGTAGTCTTTGATCTTCATCATAAGTGCTTCAAGTCCTCTTCACTTTCAGCAAGCAAGGTTGTGTCATCTGCATACAGTAGATTGTTAATGAGTCTTCCTCCAATCCTGATGCCCCCTTCTTCTTCATATAGTCCAGTTTCTAGGATTATTTGCTCAGAATACAGACTGAATAAGAATGGCAAAAGGATACAACCCTGATGTAGACCCTTTCTGATTCTAAACCACACAGTATCCCTCTGTTCTGTTCAAACTACTGTCTCTTAGTCTATGTACAGGTTCCTCATGAGGGCAATTAAGTGTTCTGGAATTTCCATTCTTCGCAATGGTGTCCATAATTTGTTAAGATCCACAAAGTCGAATGCCTTTGCATAGTCACTGAAACACAGGTAAACATCTCTTGTATTCTCTGCTTTCAGCCAAAATCCATCTGACATCAGCAATGATATCCCTCATTTCACATCCTCTTCTGAATCCAGCTTGAACTTCTGGCAGTTCCCTGTTGATGTACTGTTGTAACTGCTTTTGAATGATCTTCAGAAAAATTCACTTGTGTGTGATATTAATGACACTGTTTGATAATTACCACATTCTGTTGGATCACTTTTCTTTGGAATGGGCACAAACATGGATCTCTTCCAGTTGGTTGGCCAAGAAGCTGTCTTCCAAATTTCTTGACATAGATGAGCGAGCACCTCCAGCACTGCATGATGTTCGTTGAAACATCTCAATTGGTATTCCATCAATTCCTGAAGTCTTGTTTTTTGTCATTCCCTTCGATGCAGCTTGGACTTCCTCCTTCAGTACCATCGGTTCTTGATCATATCCTGCCTCCTGAAGTGGCTGAACGCTGACCAATTCTTTTTGGGACAGTGATTCTGTGTATTCTTTCCATCTTCTTTTGATGCCTCCTGTGTGTTCAACATTTTCCCCATAGAATCCTTCAATATTGCAGCTTAAGGCTTGAATTTTTTCTTCAGTACTGTCAGTTTGAGAAATACCAAGCATGTTCTTCCCTTTTGGTTTTCTAACTCCAGGTCTTTGCATATGTCATTATAATACTTTACTCTGTCTTCTTGAGCCATCTTTTGAAATCTTCGGTTCAATTCTTTTACTTCATCATTTCTTCTATTTGCTTTAGCTACTCGACCTTCAAAAGCAAGTTTCAGAATCTCTTCTGACATCCATTTTGGTCTTTTCTTTCTTCCCTGTCTGTTTAATAACCTTTTGCTTTCTTCATGTATTATGTCCTTGATGTCATTCCACAACTCGTCTGGTCTTCGGTCATTAGTGTTCATTGCATCATATGTATTCTTGATATGGTCTCTAAATTCAGGTGCAATATTGTCAAGGTCATATTTTGGCTCTCGTGGACTTGCTCTAATTTTCTTCAGCTTCAACTTGAACTTGCATATGAGCAATTGATGGTCTGTTCCTCATGTTGGCCCCTGGCCTTGTTCTGACTGATGATATTGAGTTTCTCCATTATCTCTTTCCACAGATGTAGTCAATTTGATTCCTGTGTACTCCATCTGGCGCGGTCCACATGTACAGTCACTGTTTATGTTGTTGAAAAAAGGTATTTGCAATGAGTAAGTCATTGGTCTTGCAAAATTCTATCATGTGATCTCTGTTGTTGTTTCTATCACCAAAGCCATATTTTCCTACTACTGATCCTTCTTTGTTTCCAACTTTTGCATTCCAATCACCAGTAATTATGAATGCATCTTGGTTGCATGTTTGATCAATTTCCAACTGCAGAAGTTGGTAAAAATCTTCAATTTCTTTATCTTTGGCATTAGCAGTTGGTGTGTAAATTTGAATAATTAGGCATGTGGATATTATCCCATCACTGACAGTGTGTACTTCAGGACGGATCTTGAAATGTTCTTTTTGACAATGAATGCGACGCCATTCCTTTTGTCACTCCCAGCAGAGTAGACCATATGACTGTCTGATTAAATGGCCAATACCAGTCCATTTCAGTTCAATAATGCCTAGGATATCGACGTTTATGTGATCCATTTCATTTTTGATGACTTCCAGTTTTCCTAGATTCATACTTTGTACATTCCATGTTCTGATTATTAACGGATGTTTGCAGCTATTTCTTCTCATTTTGAGTCATGCCACATCAGCAAATGAAGGGCCCAAAAGCTGGACTCCATTCAACCTGAGGGGCTCATCTTCCAGCACTATACCAGACAATGTTCCATGCTGCTATTCATAAGGTTTTCACCGGTCAATTTTTTCAGAAGTAGACTACCAGGTCCTCCTTCCTAGTCAGTCTTAGTCTGGAAGCTCTGCTGAAACCTGTCCACCATAGGTGACCCTGCTGGTATTTGAAATACCAGTGGCATAGCTTCCAACACCACAGCAACACACAGCCACCACAGTACAACAAACCGACAGTTGCATGGGGTTCCTTTTTTTTTTTTTTTAATTGTGCTTTAGGTGAAAGTTTACGGCTCAAGTTAATTTCTCATACAAAATTTATATACATATTGTTATGTGACACTAGCTGTAATCCCTGTAACGTGACAGCACACTGTCCCCTTCCACCCCGGGTTTCCTGTGTCCATTCAACCAGCTCCTGTCCCTTTCTGCCTTCTCATCCTGCCTTTGGACAGGAGCCGCCCATTTAGTCTCATGTATCTGCTTGAATGAAGAAGCACACTCTTCATGAGTATTATTTTATGTCTCATAGTCCAGTCTAATTTTTGTCTGAAGAGTTGGCTTCGGGAATGGTGTTAGTTCTGGGTTAACAGAGAGTCCGGGGGCCATTTCTTCTGGGGTTCCTCCAGTCTCAGTCAGACCATTAAGTCTGGTCTTCTTACTAGAATTTAATTTCTGCACCCTAGCTTTCTCCCGCTCCATCAAGGACTCTCTGCTGTGTTCCCTGTCAGGGCGGTCATTGATGGTAGCCAGGCACCATCTAGTTCTTCTGGTCTCAGGCTGATGGAGTCTCTGGTTTATGTGGCCCCTTTTGTCTCTAGGGCTAATATTTTCCTTGTGTCTTTGGTGTTCTTCATTCTCCTTTGCTCCAGGTGGGTTGGGACCAACTGATGCATCTTAGGTGGCCACTCGCTAGCTTTTAAGACCCCAGACGCCACTCACCAAAGTGGGATGCAGAACTTTTTTTTTTTTTTATATTTTATTGTACTTCAGGTGAAGGCTTACAGAACAAATAGTTTCTCACGAAACAGTAGTACACATGTTGTTCTATGACATTGGTTAACAACCCCACAACATATTAACCCTCTAACTTCTCAACCTTTTTTTTTTTGGTGAATACACATAGCCAAAGATACACTGTTTCAAAAATTTCTACATGCACAGTTCAGTGACATTGACTACACTCTTCCAATTGTGCTGTTATTCTCACTTATGATGAAGGCTTACAGAACAAAATAGTTTCTCATTTAACAGTTACTACAAATGTTGCCCTATGACAATGGTTAACAATCTCACAACACATCAACACTATCCTTTCTCAAACTTGGGTTCCCTATCACCAGCTTCCTTGTCCCCGCAGAACTTTTTTTAATAAACTTTGTTATGCCAATTGACCTAGATGTCCCCTGAAACCATGGTTCCCAGACCCCAACCCCTACTACACTGTCCCTCAGTGTTTGGTTGTGTTCAGGAAACTTCTTAGCTTTTGGTTTAGTCTGCATGGCGTTCTTTTAACTACTATATGTTTACTAAAATTTTTAAGTGTACAAGAGGCTCATTCATTCTTTCAGCAAGCACACCCTGAGCATCTGATAAGCCAGGCATTGTGGGCAATACCAGATGGCTATAAGATCCCTGTGCATGCAACCTCGGCTCAGGATGCACTCTCTACCTTGTATATTCTTCTTGCAACTGGCCCGGGTCAGGTGGGAAAAACTTCACAGATAGATGAAACAATGCATTCTTTGGCCCTAGAACAACAAAAAATTTAAACTTCACAAATAAAGTCAATCTGTATACTTAACTCATTCCATACATCATAGTGTAATTAAGCTAGTGCTTTTGAATGGACCATTAAAGCAAATCTTTTCAAGTAAGATATTAAGGTATTTCCTATACATGAAATATCAGTTCAAAGTACCAATCACAGATATCAAAGAAAAATATAAAACCTTCTGTATTAAGCAGTGTGGTGCAATGGATTGCTTTTGTGTGGCCTTTCTCACCATGGTCTTCTAACTCCCACCCAAGTGACTGTGTGAGACTGTGTACATAGGGTAATTGTAACCTACCAGAGGGATTGGTCAGTTTTGCCATCCCACTGGGCTTGAGGTGAGCCATTCCAGAGGTGGGAGAGAGACAATCCCACCACCACCTCTGTCTGGAACCAGCAGACAGAGACAGAGAGAGAAGGCTCAAGAAGCGGTAGCAGAGAAATGATGGCAGGAGATGGCGTGGTGGGCTTCCTGGCCCACGGAGTGAGAAAGCTGAGTGCCTTTCGGCAGGAGAACTGGTGGCAGAGTAGAGTGCCTCTGGGCACTTATTGGTAGAGCTAAAAGAGATTAGTAACACTAATCGAGTAGGGCAGAGACTGAGGGCCAGAGAGGTGTGCCTGTGAGCATGACTAGGAAGAGGCTGTCCTGATGGAAGAACTGTATCCTGAGTGTTCCGGAACCTGAATTGTAACCTGTTACTTCCCTAATAAACCCCATAATCGTGAGTATTGTCTGTGAGTTCTGCATGGCCACTGCAATGAATTATCGAATCCAGCAGAGAAGTATGGAGCACCGTGGGAGGGACGGTTGGTGTCAGAATTGGTAAAGGTGGCAGAGTTTGACCTCTGCCTCATAGGAATCAGCCTTGGGCTGTTGATCTGGATTCTCCTTCCCCCTTGTGAGGTTAGAAGTGGTCAGACACCACCCCCACGCCATTTTTAGAAGCAGACAATATTATTTAAGAAAACCCTAAAAACAAGTAGAAAATTGCACATAAAAATTTTAAAATACATTCTTGTTTATATTTTTCATAGACTTTATTTTTAGAACAGTTTTAGGTATACAGAAAAATTGTACAGAAAGTACAGAGAGTTCCCATATACTCCTCTGCACATGGTTTCCCCCATTGTTAACATCTTGTGTTCCTGTGGTATACCTGCTACAACTGATGAACAGATAACGATGCACTATTATTAAGTAAAGTCTATAGTTTACCTTAGGGTTCACTCTTAGTGTTGTACAGTCCTGTGGGTTTTGACAAATGCATAATGTCATGTGTCCACCATTACAGCATCATACAGAATAGTTTCACTGCTCTAAGAATGCCCTGTGCTCTATTCCTGTTCATTATTTAGGATTAAAAACTAATAAATATAAAGCATTTATACTATTAGTAGTAGTAATAATAAAGACTGTTTTTGAAATCCTCATATATTTTAGTATATATGGTATACTGTATACTGTTCTAGCATACTGAACTAGAACAATCTGATTACTGTAAAGAAAAGGCATAAAATTCATTAGCTGATCTGAATATCTTAGCTTTATTGAAATTTTATAATAACTCAGCCATGTAATTTTCAAAAGAAGAAAAAGGGAGCTATTTTGCTAAAGTGCATGGCACCTGAAATGGTTGTAGCTTTATCGGTGCCCAATAAACCACTTCTATAATTCCCTTACCCCTCAACTTAGTGCTAAAAAGTTACAGGTGAATGCCGGCAACTAGAGCTTCCTCCTATAAGGACTAAGAAGCATTACTATAGGTCATTATTTAAAAAATTTAACAGAGAATAACAAAAATAGTTATGTTTACATTACAATTATGTTTATAACTACAGAACAGTATTAACCATTTTATTAAAAATGTTACTTAAAAGAGGACTCTAAATGCCTTTTCATAACCTGAGGAAAAATCATACACTAACTTTTGCATATGGGGGAAATATTAACCTGATACCAAACAGCATATCCAGGTAGCATTAGAACCACCTGAGGTAAATTTATTGCCCTCCTCCTATCGTAGTTCAAAACAAAACAGCAAAGTGACGTCCCAATTTACCTGCTGTTGGTGAGTACCTCATTCTTATCCCCCAGAGTGGTTTAATGAACACGTGGACATACCTCGGATCTGAACATTCAAGAACAAAACAACTTAAGTGAACAGAATTTTGAAGTTTTTCAAAAGTACTCACTTCGTACTTGCCTAATGATGGGTTTCATAGGTTCAAGCCAGATCTAAAGAGGATTTAAGAAAAGAGATCAAGTCCATTAAAAAATCTCTATTTAACAAACATCATAAAATACAAAAATATTTCTAATTTAGAGAAATGTTTGCTGCGGGAACACTCCAGCCCTCACCCCGCTCTCCTACGCAGAGCAGCGGCCTTAGGAAGCAGTGAGACCCCCAATGCTGGGTCACAGCACTGCCACGACTCACACAGAGGCATGGTTATGGTGCCAGAGTGGGCACCAATAATTATTCTAATATTTGGGGTAGACTGCATTTGTGAAGAACTGACGAGTGGCTATTGCACAGAGGGGGCGCTGCGTGCTACAGCAGGGCCACACGGGGAGACAGCTCTGCGAGGGTTTCTGAGCGCCAGACGGAGCCCAACGTGCTCACACACTCTGAACCAGAATAAAAATTCAAGTTCTGCACTTGGTAAGGCTACATCCTACTGCTGTAAGACAAGCATCGCCAACCTAGCGGAAGAGTTTGTTCAAAGTCCTCTTTCAGTAATTACCACGCAGGAGCACTACTGGTTGCTTTTATCACTTATGAAGAAAGGGTATCTCTGGCACATGTGTTGATGGACAGGCAGATTTAGGGAGGATGTGAATTCAGCTTTAGAGAAAGGCAAATATATTCCCTACATCTATAAATAAAATGTTTCAATATTGGCTTTGACAGTAAATGGCACGCCAGGTACAAAGCCCCCTCCTTCCTTCCTTCCGTGATCACAGGTTCTGACGGCTCTCTGTGCACGTATGCATCTACACACTCTACAACATCTCTACACCTGCTTCTAAAGCAAAGAGAAGCAGCCTCACGTACCCAGCAGGACTGGACGTTTTGGAACTCTAGCCCGAAGTAGTCAGACTCTATCAAGTTCAGATGCTTCCACACTTGAGTCAGTAACAGCTGGCCATTGCACTTAGGCTACGAAAGACAGGTGAGAAAAAGCACTGTGAGGGATAAAGGACTTCAAACAAACAACAACGGCTTATGAAAACTGCGGTATAAACCTACTTTCCACACATAAAACCTTATTATATTTAATTTTTTGCTTCTCTTCCAGGGTACAAATGATATTTATAAATGATCACAAAGCAAACAGATGAGTCTGAGGCATTCATGATAAAAAATGGATACCAAAATAAACAATGCTCAAAAATTCCTTCAATTTTACATTATTAGTGTGTTTTTAGTCTTATTTCTCTGGAACTTTAGGCTATAGAAACCATTTTTGGTTTTGGTTAACATTTTATCAAATCATTTTAATACTTACCAGAAAAGTGAGTCTCATACACATCTACGTTTACCCAGGAATTACAGTGGTACATTTCCCCTTAGCCCGCTAAGTCAGTCTACAGATCCTAGGCTACTCTAACTAATGTGTCAGAGGGATTCTTGAGGAATGTGACAGGCTGATTCTAAAAAACATGCAAAGATGGCCAAGAAAATTCTGGAAAACACAATAGGGGAGGATTGGCCTTATCAGATATGAATTTTGTTTTTCCTTTTGTTGTTGTGCTTTAAATGAAAGTTTACTATTCAAGCTCGTCTCCCATACAAAAATTTATACAGACCTTGTTATGTGACCCTAGTTGCTCTCCCTATACTGTGACAGCACACTCTTCCTTTCCACCCCAGACTTCCCATGTCCATTCAACCAGATCCTGACCCTCTCTGCCTTCTCATCTCGCCTCTGGACAGGAGCTACCCATTTAGTCTCATGTATCTACTTGAGCTAAGAAGCACACTCTTCACAAGTATCATTTTATGTCCATAGTCCAGTCTAATCTTTGTCTGAAGAGTTGGCCTCAGGAATGGTTTTAGTTTTGGGGTAACAGAGAGTCTGGGGGCCATGTCTTCCAGGGTCTCTCCAGTCTCAGTCAAACCATGAAGTTTGGTCTTTTTACTAGATTTGAATTCTGCACCCCACTTTTCTCCTGCTCTGTCAGGGACTCTCTGTGGTGTTCCCTGTCAGGGCAGTCATTGGTGGTAGCCAGGCACCATCTAGTTCTGGTCTCAGGCTGATGCAGTCTCTGGTTTACGTGGCCCTTTCTGTCTCTTGGGCTAATATTTTCCTTGTATCTTTGATGTTCTTCATTCTCCTTTACTCCAGGTGAGTTGGGACCAATTGATGCATCCTAGACGGCTGCTCACTAGCTTTTAAGACCCCAGACGCCACTCACCAAAGTGGGATGCAGAACATTTTCTTAATAAGCTTTGTTACGCCAATTGACCTAGATGTCCCCTGAAACCATGGTCCCCAGATCCCTGCCCCTGCTACTCTGTCCCTCGAAGTGTTTGGCTGTATTCGGGAAACTTCTTAGCTTTGGTTTAGTACAATTGTACTGACTTCCCCTATAGTGTGTGCTGTCCTTCCCTTTGCCTAAGATAATTCTTGTCTACTATTTAGTTAGTGAATACCCCTTTCCCTCCCTCCCCACCCTCATAACCATCAAAGAATGTTTTCTTCTGTGTTTAAACCTTTAGATATGAAAATTACTGAAAAACTACATTAATTAGAAAGTTTGGTGCCAGTGCATGTTGACACAGACAAATCAATGACTAGGAGGTGAAGAAATATACCCAAAATATATAAAATATATATATAAAATATTGAAGTATCTGATAAAAACGATGCTTCAATCAGTGTGGGGAAAACAGATTATTCACACTTCACAGCACAAAAAAACTCAAGATGAACAAAATATTTAAACATACAGAAATCTATCACTAAAACACTGCAATGAGGCTGTTTTGTCTTGTACTCCGGGCAGGGAGAAGGCCGTTCTTAGCACATTCCAGAAGCTGCGAGTCCTACCAGGAGGCCCGACAGATGGGACATGAAAAGGCAGAACACGTCTTCATGAAGAGAAACACTGAAGTCATTGGACTTCTTCAAAGACAAACGGGGGAAGTATTTGCAACTCACAGCACAGGCTAATTGCTTTAGAACATACCACACCCTAAAATCAGTAAGTAAAAAGATGAAGAACTAAATGGAAAAACGAGCAAAAAGAAGGCTGCTGACAAAAACAGAAACATAATTGTCCCCTGGGCACATAAAAAGGCTCCCTCCACTCGTGTTAGAGACTCATGTTAGTGGATCCCACCGGGACACCACTCCTCACCCGGCAGACGGCAGCACTCACAAGACTGGAAAGCTGGCGTGTTGGAGCGTGGGAACAAGTGTGCTCACGGCTCGGGGGGCGAGGGGAAGGCGAGCTGGTGCAGTGTCGGGGAGGCCAAGCTGGTACTGCCTCTCAAAAGTTTGAATGTGCACACATGATCTTAACAATTCCATGTCTACGATTTAGTCTACAGAAATGTTTCACACGTGTAAAACGATGCTGTAAAAGTGTACTGTTATTGCAATGCTTGTGATAGCAAAAGATTAACACTACCCTAAACCTACTTGCATAGGACAGACTTAACTATGGTGTGTCCATACCACAGTGGTATGAATGGAATGGAACAGAAGGGAACTCTATGCAGTGGTTAGGAAGACCAAGGCTGCTCACTCCATGCTAAAACGGAAAGGCCTCCAAGACATTTTGTTAAGAGAAAAGAGCAAGGCACAGAGCAGTGTGGGTGCCACCACCTGTGTGGGAAAAAATACACATAAAAAAACCAGTTGCACTGAGTTGACTCTGACTCATGGCGACCCCATGTGTATCAGAGTAGAAGTGTGCTCCGTAGGGTTTTCAAAGGCTGTGATCATTCGGAAGTAGACGATTAGCCTTTCTTCTGAGGCAGTTCAGATTTTAGCTAAATATAAGGAAGCACTGATGGTCGAGATTATGAAATATAAAATAAGTCACAGAGGTATATGTTTCTTGCCCTATGACCTTTTCATGTGTTGCCTAATCACCTCCCACATGGCATAACAACCATGTGACCTGAGGGTTAGTCATTCTCTGCTCACACTGGAAGAGGAGCCAGGTATCTTCTCAGGGGACCTCCCAGCTCTTTGGTTTTATCACAAAGAACATTCTCGCACATAGTTGTTGGCACTCAGGCTGTGGAACTGGGCTGGCCTGGGCTGGAATCCTGGCTTTCTGCTCACTGGGACTGCAGGGTCTGGCTTTCTCACCTGAACAATAAATGCCACGCTTACCCTGAGAGGCTCCAGTAAGGGTGTACTGATCGAATGTGTGGAGACAGCCAGCACACGCCTGGCCCACGGTGGCTCCATGTCCAAAGCTGCTGCCCACAGATCATCCCAGCACCACCAGAAGATATACCCCAGCTGCGCACGGAGGGCACATGCCCTCTGGGGAAGGGCAGGTAAAGATCTCCTCAAACCAAAAACCAAACCTGTTGCCTTTGAGTCGATTCCAACTCCTACTGACCCTACAGGACAGAGGAGAACTGCCCCATAGCATTTCCAAGGAGCAGCTGGTGGATTCGAACTGCTGACCTTTTGGTTACCAGCCGTAGCTCTTAACCACTGTGCCACTAGGGCCCCAAGATTTTCTTAGTAACTTCTAAAAAGAGGATTTAGTTTCATCTACCTAGAATAAGACCAACAACAGGTGAGACGAGGGCCCCTTCATTCTATGACAGGAGCACATAGCTCCTCAAAATGGCACCCACTAATTAATCTATTTCTCCTGCCACCATGTAAGTAAAACGTGAAAACTCACTATTTTTTCCATAACGTGTTTTAAAGATACCAAACATTACTTGCCAAAACAATTTTCTCAGGGGTCCAGCCCCTTCCCTTTTCTGGCCAACCATGACCAGGATGGTAAACGTTACCATCAGCTGTCTTCTCAGCGTCACGTCTCTCTTTCCCATGACCATTTCTACCCTTTCACATCTCCTCCACTGAAAACTCACCTTCTGGTCATAAAAATATAGAATTACCATCAGTTGGGCTACAATGTCCACCCCATTGTCCCAAAGACACAAATGATCAGAAGGAACAAGGATCTCTCTCTTAACTAACATGGAAAGATTGCACCTCATTCCAAAGTCACTTAAAGCACCATATCAGCAAGAGATATTAAAAAAATGGAAGAAAAAACATACCTGCATCGCAACCTGCTTCCCCCAGAAATAAACAGGCCCACACATCAGACCTGGGCTTCAAACACTGGGCGGGAGGAGAAACACTGATAAGAATATAATATGCAAAATGTAGGTTAAAAAACAAAACTTTTTGTTCAAGGTTTCCATCTTTCCTGTTGGTCATGGTGTTAAACTCCTTCTCCAAGTTTGGACATAAGGCATATTGTTAAAAACTCACATCTACAAAAGTACCATTAAAGATTTGGTCTTGACGAAAATAGGCTACAAAAGTTTGGTCAACAAAGTACGTCTTTATTCTTTGTCTGAAGCACTGTGGGAAAACTCTTCTCGAAACGGCTTGATTTCCTCCTTCAGTTTGTTTGTTTCATGTACCCATTTCCAGATCATCTGCCAAATTATAACTCCTCCATCTATCTTGATGCCTACGCCTATTATAAAATTCATATCTCTACTGCTAGCGTCATTACTTAAGATTTTTCTTGTCTAGCAATGAGCTCAACCCCAAATTTCCCTTTAGAATATTATACTGTGCATTGAAAATAATCTCGAGGGCCCACAGGAAACTGAAACTGCATTCATTCTGGATTTTTCAAAAGGTCACCAACATTTCTGATAGACATTTCACTCTCACTCTGGCACACTTTCAAATCTGAGGTTCTCACATATTCCGAAAACACTGTACACAAAAGTTCTATTCCAAACTGTACTAAGAGCCATAAGGACTAGTATTATGTCTCAGAGCATAGAAACGTGACTGCTGCTTTTGCTTATCAGGGAAGGGATTCTGTATTGTACGGGGGAAGTGTCATGTTCTTAGACTAGAGGTTGTCTTGTACATAAATAATTCCCACAAGAAGTGGGCATAAATTGAGCCTACACATCAATGGATCCACTGGTGCCCTAGCTCTTTCTAAAACAGTTTCTCTCAAACTTCTGAAGAAAACAATATAACTGAAAATCTCAAAATTTGAATCTCTTAATGTAGGAGTGCCGGTTATCAATTTATTGCCTCTCCACTCCAAATCCACCCGTCTTTACCCTGCTTCGTGTGGAGCCAGACCCTGTAAACATTTCTCCGGCTTGTCAATAGATGACACTGGGGGGAAACTGCAAGACGGGGCTCCTTTGTCTGCTTCTGGGCTTTTGGCTTTCTTGCTGCTACCGTGTGGCTGCCAGCAGGTGGCTTCCTTGCCAGTGGTGTGCAGAAGACCCAGCAGCTCCCATCCCAGGGAGCTTTGCCGGCCCTCCAGTGGGCAGCTGCCTTCCTGCCAGCCATTCCTGTGATACCTCAGTGAACTTCCCACCATCCAGTGGCTGAACCTCAGCCTTGGGGGAGCAGGTCTCTTCCAGGTGTGTTCTTTCCTGGGGTACTCTCTCTCAGCCCTAGAGGTGGTACTGCTCCCTACATCTGCTATTCTTGTATTCTTTAGAGTCTTCCTCACCACCTCCAGCCTCCATTAGTAGTTAGTCCCATTACTAGTTAATAATTGTGTCTATTTAATTCTCTCCATTCAAATTACTGGTGCAGTTTCCATCTCCTGCCCGGCCCCCACCTAATTCAGTGCCACATTCTGGAATATGCCCATGGACTGTACAGCCCTCACATCTTTAGCCTGGAAAGAAGAGTTCTGAAACTGAGGAGAAAAAAAGCTAAGTCTCTAGTAAGTAGTCCACCTGCAATTTGTCCACGCTCAGGCGGTGAGCACAACTATGGCAACATAACGACAGCACCAAGCTCAGGGTGACCAGATGAGGCTTGAAAGTGGGAGCATTATTAGAGGTTCACACAGGCATCTGTTCAGCTAGTTCCCTACTTGACTCCCCAAGTTCACCAGCAGAAGAAACACTGTGCTTTCAAGTGGCTCTCCCAGGTGGGGAAGGGGGACGGCAGCCCGAGAACAGGAACCTGAATTGAGCTTCCATGTGGAGATGCCAGTGGAAACGCAAGGAGGCTGGGCTGTGAGCACAGAGACGGATGCGAGACACCCCCACGTGGAGGAGTACAGCTAGTCTCCCCCATGAAAGCAAGGGCACCTCAAAAAGGACACATACCCAAGTGAACCAGACTCGACGACAACAGGTTTTTTTTGTTTAATTAATGTAGTGCTGACATTAATAAAAAAATTATAGGAGGTAAAAAAAAAAAAAAGAGAGAGAGAGATAGCTAAAAACACATTACTAATCAGAAGCGAAGAGTCTCACAAACAGTTAAGTGCTTGGCTGCTATCCAAAAGGTTGGTGGTTGGAATCCACCAAGGCACCTTGTAAGAAAGGCCTGGCAATCTAATTCCGAAAAATCAACCACTGAAGACCCTACGGAGCACAGTTCTATTCTGACACACACCTGGGGTTGCCATGAAGCAGAATTGACTCAAGGGTAACTGTTCTTTCTTTTGGCAATGGGAAGCTACTTTCTCAGTGCTTAAGAATTAAATGAATAAAAACAGTGACATGGATTATGTGTGTGCGCGCATGTACACAAGTCATAAACAAGTGCCTTAAAATGTCTGGAAGTATTAAAAAGATGCTATGACCAAAATGCTGAAGAGGTTATTTCTGGGTGGGGAAGAACAGGTAACTGTAATGTTTTTCTCTGGACTCTTTTGCACTGATGGTGAGCATGCATTATTTTTATAATCAAAAAATATTTAAAAATCTTTCTAGAATGGAATAAAAACAAACACAACCCCAAACCACTATTTTTTTTAATGCAGTTAAAAAACCACCTGACTTGAATAATTAAAAATAGCAGCATAAATTTTAAACTGAGGAAAATTCACATCAATTCAGGAACTTCAGCTTTTTTTCATTACTTCCTTTATAGTGATGATCTTCTAAAACTAGCTTTCCCTTCTCTAGTGCTGTTAGTTCTCCAAATTTAATCTCATTAAAGAAATAAAAATTGAAGATTTATTACAAAATCCTGTGTGCACAGCAACAGTTTAACAAGGCCTCCCAAGACATCTATTTTTATACTTTATGTTAACATGCTAACAAGTTAAATTTTATGATATTAGGATTTAGGTATAATTTACAATTTCATTTGTTAATATAATTTGCATTTAGCTTATGTTTCTATTATTTTATGTTGTTTTAAAAGATGTAAAGTTGATATACATTAAAGCCAGAACAGTTATAGAGCTGAATACCCTTGATTTGACATGAGTTTGCTTTAAAAGAGCTCACTCCGTATTTCTAGCATGTATGTTTCAACATATTTTCTAGGAGTACAGCAATGTCTAGGGCCTTACGGTCATTTTTGAGTTGTTTTGAGTGGAAATCACTTTAATAGATAAAAAACGGCTTTTCTTCTGCTAAAAAATATCTGACTTTACCAGTTTCTAATATTAACACACACAAAAAGCATACATGGCCACATACTAGTAAGGAATAAACAAATCCAAAAAGTGTAATTATGATGAAACATTAAAAACCCAAAACCCATTGCCATCAATTTGACTCCAACTCATAGCAACCCTAAGGGACAGAGTAGAACTGCCCCACAGGGTTTCCAAGGCTGTACAACTTTACAGAAAGGGACTACCACATTTTTCTCCCATGGAGCGGCTGGTGGGTTCGGACCGCTGACCTTTCAGTTAGCAGCTGAGAGTTTAACCACTATGCCACCAAGGCCTCTTGATGACCATCTAAAAATAGATTAAGAAGGAATATATTTTTCATAATCACAAACATGACATTTATTTTAGAAAAAAAATTTAGATTCATCAAAAAGTTTATGACAGAGTCTAAAACTGAAGCTTTTGGAAAAGGTGTTCGTTCAAGGGCAAGTGTTTAAGATAGTGGACTTAGGAGGAAAATATTTATGATTTTCACTGTCATCAGAAAAAGTCTTCAAGTAGGAACTGTGATCCTCTCTGCCACTGTGACAAAATGAAGCTGTTCTCTAAAGTATAAAATTATACACGTAAAGCATAACAGATGTACACAGAACATTCCGGAGCATTCCAATCACAACAAGTTGGAAGCACCTAAACATTTTTTTTCACATTTCTCTTTTAGTGACTAGTTAAAATCTCTCTAAAAATAAGCTCGTGATGACTGCGACCCTGGAGAAGAGGGCTAGTTAGGGGCCACAGAGCCTGGTCTCCTACATTTGGAGGCGTGACATGAGTTAGTATGATAATGGCACTACAGCTTCAGAAGAGCACTAAGCCAGCACCTCGGCGAGGTCACAGAATGGCAGCCCCACATGCTGCACTGTGCCCAGGCCTCTGGCTGCCAGCTCGAGAACACGCCACCAGCATGCCCCTCAGCCAGCGCAGCGCCGTGTGGACCCGCCACGTGGATGCCAAGGAAGCATCAAAAACTCAACATGTCCCCAAAGACCTCCCGATCACCTGCCCAAAGTGGCTCTCACGGGGCTACTGGTGTCAGGAAACGCCACACACTGGCGTCACCTGGACCTCTGGTTATCTCTAAGACCCCGCCCGCATCTACTGCAGCGGCAAGCTCCACCCTCAAAACATTTCCAGTACACGGTCACTTCTCCCACCCTGTCCAACAGCCCGTCCAACGGCTTCCCATCCTGCCCCAGCCTGGTTTTGATGCGAGGAGTGTTCACCTCAACTAGACCAGGCCACTGCTCCAAGGCCCCCGGTGGAGTTCTGCCTCATTTAGGGTAAAGGCACCATCGTGGTCCCCTCAAGACTCTGCACTAGCTGCTCCCTGAGACGAGAGCCCCCCATCCCCATCCTCCCTACTCCCCTCCCTGTCATTTCTCTCCTAGCACTCTCAGCACTACTCGCTTTTCTTCTCGCCCCACTTTAGAATACAGGCACTAAGAGGGCAGAGACCGCCGTCCCCACTGGTCACGCTGTACCACCAGCTCCTAAGGCAGTGCCTGGTGCACGGGATGCTCAGGGAACACAGCTGAACCCAAGAGTCACTGAGACGGTCAGCACGCTCAACCTGCACCCACAGCCCGTTTCTGAGGCTGAGCTCTTGCGTGTGCTCTGAACCTTTTCTGTCCTTTTCCTCATTGTGTGGTGTAGGTGTGAGTCATGAGCCCTCGCCCAGACCCCTGGTGGGGCACAGAATGCTCCTGCTGTTTGGGGGTATAATCTGGCAACACCGTCAAAGACCTCAAAACTCTGTGTACACACTCTGGGATTCAGGACCTCCTTACCCAAAGGAAACAAGAATGTGTGCAAAGATTTATTGCAGAGAAAAACTGAAGACACAAAATCATTAGCCATTAAACATTTCTGAAGACCAATTACACAGAAAAATGTTCACAACAATGTTCAGCACCTCCGTGAGGTCACAGAACGGCAGGCCAGCACGCTGCACAGTGCCCAGGCCTCTGGCTGCCGGGTGGAGAGAAAGACTACAGAAATGTGCATGCCCATGCCATACGTGAGGCGATAAGGGCCAGGGTGGCGTTCAGAGAAGCAGGAATGGTGTTCTGTCTGGGCAGTTAGCCGGGCTTGTAGGCCATCGACATTTTCTACGTTCTACAATGAACATGCATTGCTTGTATAATGGAAAAGGAATTTGTAAAAGATAAATTCCATCCAAAAAAAAAAGTCTGAGGAGCTCAGAGTGGGTCTTGGTTCAAGGTCTGGAGAAGTCGAATCCACAGGGCTGCAGGGTAGCCCTGGGGCCGTGCCTGTGGGGAGGAAGCGACTTCCTGGGGCCTGACCAAGGGACGGCTTCCCACCGGGGCTGAGATGGTGCCACCGCAAGGGTGCATCAGAGTAGACAGGCCATCTGTGAAATAATCTGATAGTTTGTTTTTTTTTCTTTAAAAAGAAGGTATAAAACACCTTACAAGTGAAAAAACAGAATGCCCATGTGGAAAGAACAGGGCTCACTGTAATTCTACCATTAGCTTCCTGAAGAACCCTGGTTCAGTTAACATCTGTGCTGTATTTTCCTATCTACAAGTGACCGATAACATTGAATCAGCTCTCCTAACACCAAAAATGAAATGTCAGCACTACAGGGAGTGGGCTGGTGACTGGGAGACACTCCAAGGAGGAGGTGAGGCTTGGACAGAGTTGTGGAAACCACCGCACCTCCCAGATGTGGGGGACAGAAGAGTTTTGACCGTCTTATCCAATGAAGGAATGAATAAATGAATGGAAGAAGGAATGAAGGTATGAAGAAATGGTATCAGCAAACGTGTCTGACCGTCAGTGAACCCGCTGATGCAGGAGGCAGCTGGACAAACTGGTGGGCTCAGGCTGGAGGGCAGACTGTTTAGAACTTGTTAGTCTCCTCAGAGCCACCGGTTCTCACCCTGCCTGGGACCCTTGAGCAGCTTCTAAACAATACGGATACCCAGGTCAGCCCCCAGGGTTCTGACTGGCTCTGGCTTGTTGTAAAGGCACCCTCGGTGGCCTCACTTGAGGCCGGGTTTGAGAACCACCACGAGGGGCTCTGAAGGCCCACTGCAGGCCAGGAGCAGGAGGAGGAGAGGAGAATCCAGGGCGGTCTGGCCAGTTGCAGTGGTCAGTGGCCCGGGTGCACGCAGCGAGAGCCCCGAGAAGACTGCGGCTGTGAGACAGTCTGAGAAAGGAGCACAGAGAACCAGGGACTGATGCGACACGAGGGAAAGAGGCACACACCACCAGGAAGTGCTCCTGCATTTGTCACGGAATGGAAAGCGGTTTGACTGCTTTGCAGAGCAGTTCAGCAACATCTAGGCGAGGCTGAGATGGCACACCCGCAGCCCAGAAAGTTCATGCAGGACGCACAATGCTGGGGGGTTTCCCAGCACAGACTTGCACACATGCACACGTGTGCATGCTATGGCTCACACAAGAATGTACACAGCGAGGCTGCTTGTAATACCAAGCACTGGAAACAGCCTCCTCGTCTATCCCTGGGAATGAGGGTGAACTGCAATATGCCCAGGAAGTGTTGGAATGAGCCAGAGCTACAATGTATCAACATGAATACTGGGACAGGTGAAGAAGTCAGGCAGACACCGTTCTGAAAGCACCACTCCACATTCGGGGGGTGTGCTGGGTGGCTGCGGGAAGGCTTGAGAAAAGAACTTGGCCTCTAGGAACTAGCTCACCTGCAACCCACATGGCCCACTTCAGCGGAATCAAATTCCCTCCTGATTAAACATGGCAGCATGTCATCGGCAAGCACAGGAGCAGGGGGTTCACAAAGAACACTGTGCACTGGGCCAGCACGGGCTGTGGCCGCAAGCGTGAGCTCAGGACTTGGATGCCTGGCTCAGAGTTCAGCCAGGCAGGCTACTAGCTGCCTCCCAGGAGGCCTCTCCATGCCACTGTGTCCCCAGCTCTCCTGTGGTAGCTGATTATGTGAGACAAGCCACATCAAGTGCCAGAGCTCTCAGGCACTCAACAAGTGGCTTACAAGTCATATAACCTAACTGGCAAGTTTCATTCCTACGACCCTCTGCTGAGATCCCGAAATAACTGTTATTCTCCATCACACAGTTGTGATTACGGGACTTCTGCTGTCTACAGATTAACAGGATGACACTTCCCTGTTCTTTTCCATTTGCTAGCTTAACCTCGTCATCAGTCATCATCACTTTCTAATCTAACGTAGATTATCATACACCAACCTTGCCTGGGTGTGTGTCAGTGTGCGTGTGTGCGTGCGTGTGTGTGTGTGTGTGTGTGTGTGTGCGCGCGCGCGTGCGCGTGCGCACTGGGGCCGGTGGGGGGACTTGGCACTGGGCGCTTCAACACCACAGCTGGGTAACAAAGAGTAAGAATGTCCACGTCCCTGTCTCGCACCACCCCTGCCACATTCCTGGGCATCAGTGTCAAAGAAATGGATCAACTTTCCATGAGAAAATAATAGGTTTCAAAAGCTAGGGCAGGGTCACATAATAGCTGTGTATACCAGAAACACATAAGATCTTTTGTAGAAAATCTATATTATCTCCAAATTTCAGATGATGAATTACTAACTTTTTCTCCTGAGGTCAGACCAAAATAAGTTCTAAGGCAGTGCATTTGCCATATTTAGGATGCTCGTGTGGGAGCAATGACAAACATCTGGCTATGATACTTTCTGGAATTTTGACTATTTCTTCCTGGCCAGAAATTAAACATTAAGTTTGTACTGAAATAGCACTTAAAACCTTCTAACGTGGAACTTCATGATTGAGAATTTGTCCTCCTACTTGTCACATATTTAAGCTAAAGCTTTTGCAAAGCTTAAAATAAAAGAAAGAAAGAAAAGAAAACCTACTCTAAAATGTTCTGGGTATGTTAAAGAAAGAGGGAACATGAGAAAGCAGATTACTAATACTTCAAAACGCTTCATGTTGATTAGAAATTGAGCCCCACTGTCAGCAAAGGAGCAGATTCACCCTCATGGGTGAAAGTTCACACAGGACTGAAAATCTGCAAGCAAAACTGTTCTTTTTAACCAATCAACATCACTTTCTCAATAATACTAACTTTTCAGATAAAAGAAAAGCTGCAGTTCATCTTAGATACGTGCCAGCCCTGACCGTATAAAGTGCGACTTCCTGGAAGTTTAACGGCTGTAAACATCCTGCCCTCAAGAGCATCCAGAGCGGCCGCTCCAAGGGGCTCTCATCCCACGCCCGCCGACTCCTCGCTGCACCCACGGGCCGGCCTCTGGACATTCTTCGCGTCTGACGGGCTGCGCGCCGACAGCATTTCTACTTTCTGACTTCCCAGCACAGGGAGCGGCAAGCTGACACACAAGCTTCCAGACTGCTTCTTTGATGGTTCAAAAACAAAGACTGCTAGATCTAAGACCAGATTCCTATTTCAAAACCGGAGGATTCAGTTATTTAATCAACTGAATACAAGTCGAAACTTCACTTAGTCAAAAAACTGGTCCCTGAGTGACCTTTGGGTAGCTAACATTCCATCAATAAATATCAAAGTCGCTGAAAATAAGACAGAATTGAATCCTATGTCCACAAATGGCTCCTCTCTGAGGCCCCTGACACAGACCTCTCCCCCTCTCTCTGCACCATTACAGTAAACACCCATCCACATATACAGAAGTCTTTTAGTCTACTTATTAATCAACATAAAGAACCATTAAGTACAGCTTACTTAACTTAAAAAATCCTAGCAGTCTAAGTTTCTTGCAGCAAATGACTTACATGAACAAGGGTAATTACAGAGATACTTATAAATGAGATGAACACTGATTTAAAAATACAATGTCAATAAAAGTTCCTAGTTTTAAGTAGCTGCATAACAACATCAAACAAAACTTTAAAATGTTCTGGAGGGAAAAAAAACTGCTCTCAGCAGTTCCTCCTGGCCAGGTCTGCTCTGCTTCCCCTGGGACCCTCAGGCCCCTGTGAGGTGGAAATATTCTTTACTTGCCCGACTTTTCCGTCGTGGGGACCAGGCTCAGCAACAGTGCTAACTTTACAATCATGCATCAGTTATCCAAGGGGCATCACCCCAGATAACTTTTTAATCAAAGTCCTCCCTCTTTAGCCATTAAAAAGAACTTTTAAAATTTCATCTCAACTAGACCCTATGACACTGTTAAATATTACTGAACAGGAAAGCACAGACCCTTTATTGTTTGAAAGTTCTAGCTTAAAACCACCTTGACAAGATGGCAAGAACTGAACAAGCATGCTTTATCTGGATCTAGAAAGAAATTGCTGGAACAAAACACCTCCTGATGCTCAGTTGACTTTACCAGGCTTCTCTGTCAGCAGCAAGAGCCCTAGAAATGCTCAATGTCATTGAGACTATGTGCTGTGACATAAACCTTAACGAGGTTTCATTCGCACACTCTGAGATGGGCGACGGTTGGTGCGTGCAGAGCTCACCTCTCAGGAGAAAACCAGGAAGGGGAGCAGAGGCTGGTTCACACGATGAACACAGACAGGAAACAACCACAGCCACCTGGAAAGAGGCATGGGCGCCAACAGGCACACCTTTACACCAAGCAGAACATAAACACGGCACCAACAACTAACACGTCAGATTATTCCCTAAGTGAAAACGGTCCCTTACATGTCAACCTTTAATATCAGCTAGGGGACTGTGCACAGTCACACACAGCAGCAGCATCTCATAACCGTGCATGTGCAGGAGGCCAGCGTTCTCCAAGTGTGACGTCAGTACATCAAACCCCCGAGTTGACAGACGTTACTGCTGAAGACTTAAGTGTAAAAACTAGAGCAAGTATATTAAAAAAAAATACATCTAGAAAACAAAAAAGATAGGTGTATATGACTAAAAAACCCCAAAACAAAGCACTTGATTCCCTGAGGTTAGAAAGCGCTTAAAAGAAAACATGCTAAGCATCTAACTTTTCGTTTCATTCATTCAACACGTATTAACTGAGCAAGGCACCGTCCAAAGGCTGAAGACCCACCGTGGGGAAGACAATGCCCCCGCACCCAGGATGCGCATTCTAGGAGAGAGACAACACGCAGTGTGGGACAGGGAGGGTCTTCACCGAGACCCAGCCTACCGACACGTGTGCTACAAAGAGCAGGAAGCCGCAGGGCAAGGGTTGAAGGACTCAGTCACCCACTGCCCTGTAGCCTCAAGTCTACATCATCTTGCAGGCTCAACAACAAAACCCATCTGATTACAATCTGTGTCTTTTAGTTCAAGTACGGAGGTAGAGAGTAGGGGGAGGACGGGCGGCAGAGGGGTTGAGAATGAGAGACATGGACCTGAGTGATGGCCACTTTGGGCTTCTCATGCCTCTGAATCCACAGGCAGAGAAGGAGTTACCATATTGGCTGGTGTGACTGATCCTGACTACCAAGAGGAAACTGGACTGTTATTACATAAGGGAGGTAAAGAATAATATGTCTGGAATCCCGGGGATCCCTTAGGCCGTCTCTTAGTACCACCATGCCTGGTGATTAAAGTCCATGGAAAACTACAGCAACCCAATTCAGACAGGACTACTAATGACCCGGACACTTTAGGGATGAAGGTTTCTGGATTATCCCACCAGGCAAAGAACCACGGTGGGGTGCTTGCTGAGGGCAAAGAAAATGTGGAGTGGGTAGTGGAAGAAGGTAGACGTAAAGACCAGCTATGAACACATGACCTGTTGCAGAAATGAGGACTGTAACTGTTAGGAGTATTTCTTTCTTGTTTTGATATATGTTCGTGTGTGTGTGTATTCATACGCATACGTACACACCCACTACTGCCAACTCAATTCTGACTCGTAGTGATCCTATAGGACTGTGTAGAACTGCCACATAGGGTTTCCAAGATTGTAATCTTTACGGAAGCCAACTGCCACATCTTTCTCCCGCAGAGTGGCTGGTGGGTTTGAACTGCCAACCTTTTGGTCGGCAGCCAAGCACTTAACCACTGCACCATCAGGGCTCTTTATGTATACAGTCACGCACCATATAATGTCCATTCAGGCATATACGTCCATGGCCCCATAAGGTTATACAGGTAGTCTCTGGATTACAAATGAGTTCTGTCCCTAAGTCTGCCTTTAAGTTGAATTTGTACATAAGTCAGAAAGGTTAGGTACGGTTCGTATTTACTAATACTTTACAAAGTAAACTTTAAATAGTATAATTAAAGCAACAACAACATTGTGACCTGTAATAAACCCAGACCACAGCAAATGCATTTATCATAGGTGGCTACATGGCAGAAGTTCTTCTGAACATATGACTGGAAGAGATGTAGAGCCCAATGAAATTCCCAGACCTGTAACCTGTTTCTACCAGGTGAGTCATTTGTCAGAGATCACCAACACTCTGCAGGTTCAAAGGCTGCCTTGTCTCACACAGTCTTCTCTGCAAATGCTGTGTCTGCTTTCACAACACAAGAGGTGACTGTTGGAAGTTGGACAGACGGGTCCTACTAGTTTCAATTACCACTGCCCTGATGAAATGATATTTTATTTCCTCCTCAAATAAGACCTTAAAAAAAAGCATTCAAGGTCCCTTGAGTTCTAACCCTATAAATCTAAACACTGGTCACTCACTATCAAATAACACTCATTTCCACGCACAGATACATGCGCAAGCACACACACGCACACTCACACAAACACGTGCATGCATACTCTCACACACACGCATGCATACACACACATGCATACACACCCCCCCGCCCCGAACCTGACAGAAGGCAGGTGTGCCCTGAGCTCCACACCAGAAGATGCCTCCAGACGGCTCCCTCTAGCCCTGATGCTGGCCTCCCTGCAGCACCAGGGCCAGAGCACAAGACAGCTTTCCTTTAGGTGTCTTCACAGTATTGCCCACAGCTCCACAATCTTTCCTTTTCTGTGCGCCATCCTAACTTCTCAACAGAAATCCCCAAGAATAAATAAACTTCCTGCAACAGTGAAGTTCCTTCTCTTGTCCTTACTTTCACAGAATTAAGTAGAGAGCAGAAGAAGCTTCTAAAGGTGCTACTTTAAACTAACATGAAAATATTAGAAAAAGAGAATGTACTCATGCATTACATGTGAAAATAAGTAATTTTTTAAAAGAACGTTCATTCTAATACCGTTAAGCAAAACAGAAAAATATGTTCCAATGTATCACAGGGTCTAAGAAAGTAAACCAAAAAAATACCAAATTCATTGCCTTCGAGTTGATTCTGACTCACAGCGATCCTACAGGACAGAGTAGAATTGCCCCATAGTGTTTCCAAGGAGCGGCTGGTGGATTTGAACTGCCGACCTTTTGGTTAGCAGCCAAACGCATAATCACTGCACCACCAGGGCTCCAGAAAGTAAACAGTGTTACTTAAATGGCTATATATACACAAACAAAACCCAAACCCGTTGCCTTCGAGTCAATCCTGACTCATACCGACCCTAAAGGACAGAGTAGAACTGTCCCATAGAGTTTCCAAGGAGTGCCTGGTGGATTTGAACTGCCGACCTTTTGGTAAGCAGCCATAGCACTTAACCACTATGCCAGTAGGGGTTCCATATATATATATAATTTTTTTGCCAACATTATCAGCACAATCTATTATTAGAGAATTTTCAAAAGAAAGATTGTATTACTGCTGGCCTTGAAAATGAATTATACGTTCACAGTGCACAAGACGCCCTTCATGCCAGACTTTTCTGCTGTTTGCTTAATTCTCATGCCCTGAGGGAGGCCTACGATCACGACCGTGTACAGACCAGGAAGCTGACACACACAGAGGCTACCAGATGTCCCAGCCACCTAGGTGGAGAGCGGCTAAGCCAGAAAGAACTGCCCACAGACAACCTGGCCACAGCATCTGTGCCCTTCAGCACAACTCAAGTCACCTCTAGAAAGAGATGAAGAATGGAAGTACCGAAACTGTATCTGAATTTTAAAAACAGAAAACTTACCACTTTCTAATCCAAAAGGAGAAACCTGACGTCACTGTTTCCAGGGATTTATTATGTGTTACCAGAGTTACACTTAGTCAACCTGATAAATTTGCAAAGTCTAACTAGCAAAATGGAATTTCATACAGAATATTGATCTTTAGAAGATATGCTTCCAAAACATTTGAAGTTCTTAGACATACCTATTATTTTACATTCGTTAGCCCTAAAATGACTGTAATCCAAGTCTTTTCCATAATAACAGAAGAACAATACAAATAAGGATTTAAATTCTCTAAAAACGTTAATGCCTGGTGCACACAGTTTAGAATTCACCCGAATCTTCTCACCTCGACATCGAATGCCTCCACGGTGCTGTCCAGCAGCTTCACCCTGATGTGAAGGTGCTTCTCCTGAGCTCGGGCCGGGGCCTGCGCCATTGTCGCCAACAGGCCCTGCCCAGGCTCCAGTGTGCTCACCCCCGCAGGGTTCTGGGCTCCCAGGCGTGTCCCTGGGGTCTGCAGGACTCTGTACGTTCCTTCAATCTCCCCCATGCTCCACCAGCTAAAAGTGAAGACAGACCAAAGAATCATTACCAGTAATTTAGGTAAAAAGACAATGTTAAAAAATGTTTGCAACTTGTGGTTACTCTTAAATTACATTAAAGCAAAGTTAAAAAAGATTATCTTCTTCTCTGCGGAGCATAAAATGATCACCACCCCACCACCAATAGGAACAATATCAGTGCTTCTATGAGCCAGGCAAGCGTAGACTCATTTAACCCATAAACCCTCACTGATGAGCAACTCATGGATGCGTTACTGCAGCTAATATCCCTAAGTTGCTGCCCCCACCCACTGAGCAGAGGGTAAAGGCAGCAAGTAGCCATCTCTCCTCTCCTGGGCTGCCCAGAGGCTCCTGTCTATATGCCTCCACCTCTGTCATCTGACTCTCCATCGGCCCAAAACAGTCCCTGTCCTGACAATGCTTTCTAAGGGCTGCCCCTGAAGGGAAACTGAATCCCACTGTGCCGATTCACAAACTGTCAGGCAGCTAGAGGCCTGCTGGAAGCACTTGGGGACCCTCCCTCACCTCTTCTGACTCAAGCAGGGAGGAAGGCTACTGAGGGAGGAAGAAAACGCAGGGAAGTCAGTGAGGACCGTCACGCTTGCCTTTCTTGCCAGCTTTCCACTCTTTGGTCTTTCTAATTCAGTGTCTCACTGGGGTGACGTGGGTATCACTGTGGGCTGGGAGGTAACTTCAGACACCACACTGGACAACAGTTTGGGTGACGGCCATGAGGACTACAAGCATTTGGTATCAGCAAGCACTTTCTACATACTGGGCCACCCGTAGTGCCTGCCATAAGCCATCATCACAATAACCTGTTATCATTACCACCATTTCACAGATAATGACACGGAGGATCTAAGAGGGCCAAATTACTGGCCTAGGTCTAAGGGCCGGAGTAACAGGGCTAATCTCTGCTGGTTTTAACAAAGAAAGACAAGCTAGGTATCAGCTAGAATTAAGTAATACTGGCTTATTTTTGTATTGTCTTTACTAACGTTGTTGTTAGGTGTCCTCCAGCCGGTTCCGACTCGTAGCGACCCCAGGTACAACAGAATGAAACACTTTCCGGTCCTGCGCCATCCTCACAATCGTTGTTATGCTTGAGCCCACTGTTGCTGCCACTGTGTCGATCCATCTCATTGAGGGTCTTCCTCTTTTTTGCTGCCCTCTACTCTACCAAACATGATGTTCTTCTTTAGGAACTGGTCCCTCCTGATAACATGTCCAAAGTATATGAGATGTAGTCTTGCCATTCTTACTTCTAAGGAGCACTCTGGCTGTACTTCTTTAAAGAAAGATTTGTTCATGGCATATTCCATATTCTTTGCCAACACCATAATTCAAAGGCATCAATTCTTCAGTCTTCCTTATTCATTTACTAACATAGGTGCCTTCTATTTGTAGCAAGTTTTTGTTCTTAAATGTATGTACTTATGTTTGAAAGGCAGTTTAAACAAAAATCTGTAACAGTATCCAGACAGTGCTGACGATCCTGTACTGACCTGGCAGACACAGCACAAGAGGTGGGACACCGTATCGGATGTCTAATCAGTAAGAATGCTGCTGTTGCTGCAAAGTGATTTTGTCTCACTGGTTCACCTTCAGAAAGTCTCCCCTTAATTTGCAGTAATCTTGTAGAGAGAGAATTGTTGTTGTTAGGTGCCGTCAAGTCGGTTCTGACTCATACAGACCCTCTGTACAACAGAACAAAACACTGCCCGGTCCTGCACCATCTTCACAATCGTTGTTATGCTTGAGCCCATTGTTGCAAACATTGTGTCAACAGAGAGAGAATTAATCTCCCTAAATTTCTATCCCATTCCCTTGTGTGCCAGCTTGACTGCTCCTCATCTCCTGGCCCTTTCCTCTTTTTCATGCTTATATTGCTATTATGACAAATCAACCCACAAATCTTTTATCTCCTGAGTTAGGTTCTAAAAGCTTCTCAATGACCCACTGCCAAGCAACTCCTACCACATACTTCCACCTTCCCTAAGGACTGTAACCTCTCCAAACACACCAGGGTGCGCATTTCCACGCATGGCCAGTGTGTCACATAAGCAAGCAGAAAAGGAGAAAGCTAAAGCCTCTCAGAAAAGTAAAACGTGAGCAGTGGAGTGAAACGATGAAGCAGCATGTCTTTTTGTCAAGTCTATCTCCTGTCCCCATCCCTGTGCTAAGCCATTTCAAACTCCCCTGACCACACATCTGACCAGCTCCCCTCACTGACCACACATCTCCAACCTGAACCACAGGAGCAGTCCAGGTTACTGCGGTTCAGGTTAGCAGTCTTGTTACCTGTCATCTTCAGAGTGCCCCCTTCAGCCAGGCTGTGTGCCCCCGGACGGTAGGAAGTAAATGACTACTGTAAATGTTCGCTAAGTATTTCCTTAATTAATGTCACTGGCATCAAAGAACACCAGCTGTCTCATTATGCCATGTATTGTAAGACTATAACAACAAAAGACAAAAACGATGGTCACAAAACGCTTCAGAAAATTACCATTTTCATGCCACTGATATTAAACATGAGCTACATGAGGGTCCTGAGGCCGATAAATATGAGCTTTCTCATTCTAACTACACAAAACTTTATTGAGTAGTGAAAACAAAAGTGAGGGAATACAAATGAAGGTTCCTCCTCCTCCCGCCCCATGGTACCACCGATGTGAAAATGGATTAAAGACAAATAAACGCTCTGTAAGGTCACAGTCAGTCACAACATTTACCAAACACTGACAACCAAGAGCGGGTTCTTCGCAAATGAGGCACAGGAATGGAATGAATGCTCCCTTTAAGTAAGGCTACCATCCCTAAAACATACATACCACCACTCTTGAAACCCAAAATGTACTTTTAGAAAAGTCACATCTCTTATTATATTCTGCTGGATAATTCCCACTTACCCTTTTTCTTAATTTTAGATAGAAACATTTCTTCAGGTTCTTTTCCTTCTACCCATGATAAGTCATGTCTAAAAGCATACTATTAAAAAATGGGCAAGATTGACCTATAGTGCCAATAGGTGCACCTCTGGGTGACACGCACAGAAGCTGATACTGTGAGAGTCAGGGTAATGGTCACTCTTGATGGGAGGGAGGGCCCAGGGGTGGCCAGCACAATTCTTTTTCTTGACCTGGACAGTGCTCCCTTTAGACTTCAAGAAGTTACACATTTGATTCATGCAGTTTCTCTATATCTGTGCATGTTTTACAATAAGAACGTATTTAAAACAGCAAACTTTTTACTTAACATTGTTTCAACTCTCCACCAGTGTGGAGGCCGAGATGAGAAAAAAAAAGACCTATCAGAGAAGGGAAGAACACCCATCTTGGTTCAAGGAAACCAGAATTCTCTTCTGGAATATGTGGTACACGAGCGGGCACTTTTAAAGGCTTCATACCTTCTAAGCAGCAAACTCATACCCCTAGTCATCATCGCTCCATCAGGATGAAGACATTATATGGTGTGAGCTGAGACTCAGGGCCACAACCCACACAGTACAATAGTTTCTCTTTACGTATGGCCTTTCTGGCCTTGGCTTCTAATTCAGCCAAAAATAATTGGTTGGGCCACAGCCTGCCTTGTGATTGGTCTATTTTATGCACCTTGCAAGGATTGAGCATTTACTATATAAATAGGGTGCATAAAACCACCCAATAAGGATTAAGTGACTTTGGGGAGATTGGTTGATTTGTGGCCTGCTGAGAGGGCCATGCCTTGAAATTGATAAGGCTGTCAACCCTACAGAGGTAGAGAGAAGCAGTGGGAGAGGGAACCTCCTAAAAGCTGTAACATGGATCAAGAGCCGTAACACTGAAGGTGGTGTGAGACGGCAGCAGCAGCATGAGGTGCCTCCAGGCACTCGTTAGCTGAGCCAAAAAAGTGGTAACACTTGCCTGAGCAAGGCAGAGGCCTGGGAAGGCCCAACAGCAGAAGCCAGGCCCAGTGAGGCCCAGCAAGGCCTAACGGCTGAGAGAAGGGCCGCTGGCAGGCATGGCTGAGAAGGAGCTGAGAACAGCTGTCCTAGTTGAAAGCTGTCCTGATGACGAAGTTGATCCTGTCTCCTGAGTTGTATCCTGCTATTTCCAAGTTGATCCTGATCCTGAGTTGTAGTCCGTTACTTCCCTAATAAACTACGTAAGTGTGAGTATGGTCTGTGAGTTCTGTGTGGCCACCGCAACAAATTATCAAACCCAGCAGAGTAGTAGAGAGTGCCACGAAGGGGGCGGTGAGGATGGCTAGTGTCAGAAACGGTGAAGAAATTTGGAGAGTGGACGTATGTTTGACCTCCACGTCACAGGAACCAGCGTTGTGCTGATCTTGACTCTTATCGCTCATTGGTATAGATGAGTTCAAATGCTATATTTCAACCAACCGTCTTGTTCCTGAGGCTAACCTAAGGAAGACCACCTCACTAACGAGGAACGATCCAGTGAGGTCACCTGCTGCTGGTATTCCAGAAGAAATTTCTGTTTATTATTACACAACAACATGGCAAACATGTCCCATTTAATAATTACGTCAGTTTTAAGATTTAGAAAGTAAGGAACTCAACAGAAAATTGATATGTAACCCAAATGCTCTATATGCCAGTTAACTTGGTTTTTAGCCTTCGTGACCTATTTCAAAAGAAGTGGCATTACTGGTACTTCCTGCAGCAATGTACGGCTGCTCAGTCAGCAGTCATTTACTACGGCCTGACAGTGCTACCTACTACAGACTAGGCTCCTGTGCATATATTTTCATTTAATAATAAAAACCACCCTGTGACACAAAATTTCCATTTTACAGTTGAGAAAAATTCAGCTAAAAATCTGCCAGGGAACATACAACTCAGAAGTGGCAGAGCCAGGACTGAAACCCAGACTTGGCTACCAAGAATACTTCCCCTCCCACTGGATAACCATAATGCATACATCCTCAGCCAGAAATATATTCCACATTTTATGCTTAAGAAAGCTAGCTAGCATTTCTGTCATGCTAAAAATCCACCCTCCTTGAAATATTTTTGGTTGCCTTTTTTAGGAGGATAAAAAAAAAAACTTCTGCATTGACCAACCAAAGAAAACGGAGTAAAACACCTGTCATTTTCACTACAGTTGTCTAATATGCTTAAAATCCATGAAGCGTCGTAAAAAACTTTTATGCCGATGACATGCAGGTGGAATTCTCACCTAGTCACTCAACCCTCGGCTGGATTACCTCTTCACCATGGTGTAGCAACAGAAAGGCCCTTTTTCACTCCCTTTCCAAGCAGGACTGATACATTTTAGAATTGCCACTGAACAACTCAGTCAACGTAAGGAATCAGAGAAAGCACTTCAGGACTTGTACCGCAAGGCCAAGACTCAAAGAACTGATGAGAAACAGCTGGCCCGGGTCAGGCTGGGGGAGCTGGCTGGAAAAGCAGGGAGAGTGCCTGGCTGCATAAACAAGGAACACAGGGCACGCTCCTCCTTCAGACTGGAAGCTGACACGGCAGAGTGCCACAGAAACCCCGGCTAGTGCCGGAAGCCTGGGAAGCCAGGAGCTGCAGAGCTCACCTGCACACACGTCCCCAGCAGGGCACTTTAGGGATGGCCAGATTACCTGTTGGAAGTCTAAGGACTCATGAGGATGCAACAGGGGCAACACTGTCCCGCAAACACCATGAAGGGCAGTCATTCGCCTCAAGAACCTCTGGTGCTGGGAGGGCTGCCTATGGACACAAAAAGGTGTCCAGCAAGCTGTGACAAAGAAGAACAAATAAAACGGTCAGCACCAGTGGAGATAAGGAAGGCTGCCTCAGCCTAGTGTTGGAGAACCCAGGTCAGAACACCTGGGTTCCAATCCCACCTCTGCTGTGAATAGGCTAACTCTCCTCACTGTGCCAGTCCCCACTTCTTCATCTATAACGTGTCAGGAGGGGCTAATCAGACCCTTCTCAACTCTTAAGAATCCATGATTCTGTGATAAGAGAGCTCAATGAGGAAATAAAATGAAAAGAGATGTGTTCTTAATTCCAACTAATTTATAGTATCTGGTGGCCAAAAACTAAACAAACCTCATGAAATCACGTTATCCCAGCCTTCCTCCTTCACGATATAAAACAATGGCTAAGTGCCTGCTAGAAAAGGAATCTCTCTTTCAGACAAACCCAACACCACATTATAAATGAAGATTACTGGTCCAAAAGGTGTCTTTGGACATAACCACTGTTTGCAAATCTTACAAATCTTACTTTCACTCCTTAAGTCCCTGGGTGGCACAAACGGTTTGTGCTCGACGACTAACCTAAAGGTTGGAGGTTCAAATCCACCCAGTGGAGTCATGGAAGAAAGGCCTGGTGATCTGCTTCCATAAAGATTACAGCCAAGAAAGCCTTATAGCGGCAGTTTTACTCCATAACATACGGGGTCATGGAATCGACTCAACAGCATCGGGTTTGGAGTATTTTTCGTTTTTTTTTTTTTTTTTTTTAAGCATGTGTTTTAGACCCTCTATTATCAGGTATTCTGACTTTATGTTAAAAACAAAATTCTATAAATGGAAAACTAAAGTGCTAAGAGCTGAAAGGATTTTAAAGACAATCTGGATAAAAGCCTGGTTCTCAACACCTTTTTCAACATGAAGCTGCCTCATTTAATGTCAAAATCTTCACAGGAAAGGGAGGAAGATTCCCAGCCCCACCCTTGTGCTGTTTTGGTGTAAAGGTGAAGAGAATCAAGGTGCAAATTCTTCAAGATTAAAAGACAAAACAAAAAAGTGTGTTTAAAAAGATGTACATCCAGGCATTGTAAATTTACCAACTCTTTGTCATCTTCATTTTATTTCCGTTATTGTATTCTTTGGTTCTGAAGCTTCCTTTGTTTCTTCTTTATGTATTCTATCTTTTTGCTGAGACTTTCTTTCTGTTTGTTTCAAAACTACTCTTACTTCTTGCAGCACTTTTATAATGGCTGTTTTACAGTTTCTATTAGTTTTTTATTGCACCCTTAACAAATCACCACAAATGTAGCAGCTTACACCACACCCTTGGATTGGCTCAGTTCCATGGTTCAGCAGGGCCCTCCACTCAGGATCTCGCAAAGCCCAAGTCAAGGTGTTGCTGGCTGGGGATCCTATCTGGAGGCTCTGGGGGATAACCCACGTCCAGGCTCATTCAGTTCCATGGGGCTGTGAGGCTGAGGACCCGTGTCTTTGCTGTTGGCTGGGGGTCATTTTCACCTTCTGGAGGCCACCTGCATTTCTGGGCCTGTGGCCCCCCATCATCGGTGCCAGCACCAGTATGTCGAGTTCTCAGGCTTCAAGTCTCTCTGCCTTCCCCTCTGCTACTAGCTGGAGAAAGACCTCTGCTTAAGGGCTCATGGAATGGGACGCGACCCACCTGGATAATCCTGCATCCAAAAAAAAAAAAACTTGTTGCCTTCGAGTCGATTCCGACTCATAGCGACCCTACAGGACAGAGGAGAACTGCCTCATAGGGTTTCCAAGAAGCGGCTGGTAGATTCGAACTGCTGACCTTTTGGTTAGCGGCCGTAGCTCTTAACTACTGCGCCACCAGGGATCCAAATCCAGGATAATCCCTCCTATTTTAAGGTTGGCTGATTAGTATCCTCAATTACATCTGCAAAGTTCCTTTTGCCTTCACAGGAATGACACCAGAGGGTGAAGGTCGCGGGGCCAACCTTCCACCCACCAGGAAGTCTTTGTCAGATGATTCTGACATCTAGGCTCCCTTGGCATGAGCATCTGCTGTCTTTTCCACAGAAACTGGTGTTTTCCTGGTTCTTCATACGCTGGGTAATTGTGGACTGTATCCTGGACATTTTTAATATTATGGTATTATGACTCTGGGTCTTGCTGAAATCCTATGGCAATGTTGATATCTTTGTCTTAGCAGGCAACTGGCCTGGCTAGCATCAGGCCACAAGCTCCCACCAGCCCTCTGTGTTGTGGTTTCGGTGCCAGTTCCGTTGCCAAAGCCTTTACAGTGCTATTCAGACCTGCCCCCTGGGAGCACAGCCCTGTGGCCAGCCTGGCTTCAAGGCGGTGACTGACCCCTTAGTTCAGGTCTCAAAGCATTTAGTGGGCTGTCTGGGGTCAGATCCATGGATGCACAGCTCAGGGTAGAGCCCACGAGTTCACAAACAACCATATGGGGCCACTTGTCTGAGCTCCTCCCTCTCTGTAATCTCCCTGGTGTCCGTTCCGGCTGTCTGAAGCTCCCCTCTTCAATCCTCCAGCTAGAAACCTGTCCTTAGTTATCCCTGCTCTGCCACGCACCCCCGTGGCTGTGCCCAGGTCTGAGCCAAGCTGCAAGAGGAGAGAGACGAAAAGCAACAGGGCTTCCCCTCCCTCAGTGTTAAGTGTCTTTAGTCTCCTGCCCCTGCAGAACTGCCTGAAGAAGAAAGAAAGAAGAAAGGGAATTCCCCACTCTGTCTGAGCTCTGTTCCAGCTCCTCCCCAAACCAGAGGTTCTCCTGGTTCTTCTTGTCTGCACCTGGGGCCCACCTCTGAGTTTCCGGCACCTGAGTCCAGTCGGGGAGATACTGAAGGAAAAAATGGGAGACCCACTGCTAGTTCAGTGGTAGCTGGAATTCTGGTTGGTGCCCCGTTTGCCTGTCACCATGCACTTTCCAGAGTCCTCAAAGGGCTGCTCCATGCCACATGTCACAGGTTTTACAGCCACATCAGCAGGAGACATAGGGTGGAGTGGGCTTATTCCATCTTCCCAGAATCAGAACTCCACATCTATGTGTTTAAAAATACTTAAAATGTCAACTTTGGGAGAGGCAAGAGGGCTCCTTTTAATTTTCTTCTTTCTAATTTTCTTTATTTTTTGAATTGCCCACAGGGACGAGTATGCCTTGAAGTTGAAGTCAGGTGGTTTTTCTGCGGGCTCCTGCATAAGTATGATCTGCTTTAAACGTCCTGGCTGACAGGGTAACCGTAATGTACTACTGCTTACTTTCTAAGGGAAAGCAAGAATAACTACACTGTCCCTCCTCTAAGGATTGTACTTGCTCTTCTTTCAAAAATACGCTCTCTGGGATCAATCTGTTGTTCAGATATTGGGACCTGCTCCCTCATCATCCATTTTCCAAAGTTGGAAAATTAACTATTACTGAAATAATTGGGATTTTAATCACAAAGGAGACAAAAGATTTAATAAAGTCTGGACCATTTCTAAAGTCATCTCACTGTATTGCTTCCTCCTTGCCAACTACATCCCACCAGCCAAGGGAAGGCAAGACACTTGCCCACACACTCTACTGGGAGATCTGGCAGCAAGCAAGGGCTGGACTACAAAGCTCTTCTGGCTGAAGTTTCTGGGCCCTTCACATGCACTAGCCCCTTCCAAAGTCCTGGGAAAGGCCCTCAGCAAGGTGTTTCTATGGCCATGGGTTTTTGTAAGATTCAAAAAAGACATTTTAGTTGCAATCTGTTAAGACCTGCTGTTCCTTCCACCCCAACTTTGCCTCTGTCACTATCCCCTAGCTTTGGAAGGGCTGTTTACATTTTTGGGATTCAGTTACTGAGTTGGAGACACATTTGGTTTGGGCTTATTGGGACATATTCCTGTTACTTGCGTTATTTCTGTCTCTATTTAAGTGACTAGCAGCCAACTTGGTGCAGGTGTGGCTTCAAGCTGTACTGCCGTCCCCGCTCCCTGGCTTGCCAGGCGTCTAGAGGCAAAGGAGCAGGAGGGTTACAACAGCAATGTGAACGTGTCCTATGGCGCCTAGTGCTGGATGTGTGTGGGTAGTGGAGAAGAGACCAGGTTTGAAATATAAGGAGCCAGAAGCTGGTTTGTGGAAAAGTCATTATCAGATGTGTTAAACTCTAAGCTGAGAGTTTGGTTTTCAGTAGTCAAAACAGAAGTTCTCTACTGTTAGAAAAATAATAGAAAATGTAGCAAATACAATTATAAACGTGTCATAGATTTTTTTTTTTTTTAAACAGAGTTGTGCAGAATAGAATTTATCAAAATTCCTGCTTTTCTAGGACACAAACCTGTAACAGTACTAGAAAGAGCAATAGGTCTACATGGTAAATTGCATGTTTTGTGCATCCCAACTATCAGTAATAGAAAAAAGAACAAATTTTAATCACCATGCTAGAGGAACCACTGAATACCTTCTATTCTCTCACTGTCATATGAAGAGGCAATTAAAAACTACACAGCAAAAACATCACAGGAAAAAAGTATTATAGAGGTGTGTCAGACAATTAACACAAAAATGTGCTGCTTTTCTGGATTTAGTAATGTTCTTATCACTGGTCGGCTTTTTCAAATATATAATTTACTTACTTTTCCTCATTCTAAATAAATATCACTTTCCAAATTAGTTTTTATTTATAACTTTGTATTCTTTTTCTTAAATAGATGCCCTCTCCAAATTGTATAAGCTTCATGCCCCATAAAACTGGCCTGGATAGAATTTAATTCATTTATTCAAACATCTATGGAGCACCTATTCTGTATTAAGCAATTCTAAGTGCTTAGGGATACAGGAGCTTATACGGGATTACAGTGGGAGGAGACAAAGAAGGTAGTATGTTCAACGGTGGTGAGTGCTATGGAGAAAAATAAAGCAAGGCAGGCAGACAGGAATTTGGGGCAGGTGGAGGGTTTATTGCTTCAAATATGGCATCAGGTAAGCCTCCACGAGAAGAGGGAATGAGTCAGGCCTGAGGAAGGTTCTGGTACACATTGCCACAGCTCTCAGTTCCCGAGTGGTCACCACATGCCTGGCGGGCACATGCCACACCCTTCACTTACAAGAGCTCCTCTATCCTCACCACAACCTTGTGGGGTTGGTATGAACCCATTCTACAGATAAGGGACTCCAGCTCAGAAAGGTTAAGAAATTTGCTGGCAGTCACTTAGTTAATGAAGGAAGTAGTGAGAATTCCAGCACTGATCAGCCAGTAGCCATACCCCCATCCTGATTCCGTAGTGAGCTCTCCTCTCTTTGATGGTTTAAGGGATCAAGCAGCCTTACCTCCACCCTGACTCTGTGGTGTGCTGACTCTGGTGAGGCTGAAGGGACCACGGCGTGCCAAGCACAAGGCATGAGAAGGCAGTTTAACTACAGAAGGCACACATGTAGCAAGCAGCACCATCTACCCCTACCGCAGCAGAGGGTGGAAAGTACTGAGGTAACAGTGAAGAAAGGGCTTCCAGGCCGACCCAGGTGGGCCCTGAAGGGTGAGCCGGAGCTTCCAGATGACAGTGAGTGGTATGCACACAGGCATGGACTCTGGAAACTGCAGGAGCAGCTGAGAGAGAGGAAATGCTGTGAGAGGCTGGGACTCTGACGATGCCCAGAGAGGTGCTGGGATGCGGCCTGGGGGTGGGCTGTGACGGATCCTGGGGCCAACCTAAGAGATCTGGACGAATCGCACACAGAAGGAGGTTCTGCAGCTGGGATGTGACATGATCAAATTTTTATTTTGTGAAACAAAATGGAGAATGAGCTGGGGAGGGGAGAGATGGGATGAAGGAAGATTCACCATTGCATCCCACAAGATTATAGTACATTTTTGCTTTTGAACTTTAAATTGACTATAAATTAAAGTACCAGTTTTGGGGAAAACAATTCCATGACTCTAAAACACAAACTGCTTATATCACTTCCTCCTGATCCTTGTCCACATCCTCATGCATTCTGACAACACTAATTCATGTGCACACACTGTTTTGCTTTTTCAGTTAAGGTACATTTTAAAAGCGTATTTCCATGGATCAAAATGGTTCAGATTTTGCTTGGAGGAGTCTATGAATGGGATTGCCAAAGCTTTTTTACTAGCAGTGGAGTACTCTACCATATTGACACAACAGGGCTTGTGCATCAAACTGTTTTCAAAAGCAAGATTTCAAAATCAGAGTATTGTAGTTCTCTATCACACACTACTGGCTGCTCTCCAAAAAGATTAGATCAATTTAAAGATTAGCCCAATTTACAGACTCATCACCAATTAACTGCTCCCCAGAAACACACCTAGCACCGGGTTTGATCATACTAAGTTTTGCGGGACCCTCGACTTTTCAACTCACTGTTGCATCTGCCATGGTAAAACCCCAGAGTTGAGAAATACGAAGCTGATTCTAGAGTCCAGTAACGCACTCCACACTCCAATCTCAGAGAAGAGGACCCAAGCCACCCTAGCATGGCACTGAAGCTGATGGATGGGGTTTTCCCATTTCTTTCCTTGCACACATAGCACCATGCTGTGTGCAGGAAAAATACCAACAAAGCTGAAAGGATAAGCAGCAGTAAGACAACTCTACTACTGTCTGGGTATAGAGGAAGTGTTGATGTGACTCAAAGCAGCGGTGTTTGGAAAGAAAGGAGAAAAGAGAATTCCTTGGGGCCATATGGATTTAAATGCGCATGTATGGAATTATTCATACATGAATCTTTGCTTTGGCAATCCAGTTAACATACTTCCCTCCAAGCAGAATAACCCTGCTTCATTATTGCATAATTCTCTCTTCTCTTTGTGTAAACACCCAGGCCAGGCTAGTTCTGCTGTGTACTCAGACAGTACTTGTACCTCGATAATAATTGGTGATCTGCTTCTGAAAGGTCACAGCCTAGAAAACCTATGGAGTACAGTTCTACTCAGCACACATTGGGTCCCCATGAGTTAGAAGTTACTCGAGAACAGCTAATAACAACAAAACACTTATTAGCCACTTACTGTATGCCAGGCATCCTGCTAACAGCTCTTCTATTGGCTGTGAGTCCTCACAACAACCTATTAGGTAGGTAAATTCTTAACCCCATTATATGTATAAAGAACCTGAGGCAGATACCTTAATATGACTTACATCATTTTCCTCTTTTGGAAAGGAATTAGTACAGAAGAAGCTAAAGGTCATTTATGCAATAAGCCAGCAAAGTCTGCAGTTCAGGACACGGCCCAGTCAGCATCTAGTTCAAACACCTTCTTGTGAATGCTCAATCAAGCACAGGCGAAACTCAGGCAGATGACTGGCTTTGCAAACACCCCAAGGTGTGATCCTAAACCAGTCCTTCCACTTCCTTGAGCCTCCCTCGCCTCTCTTTAAAATGGGTCTAGTGACCTCACCCGTCTCTCCTCTCAGGCTTTGTGAGATGGAGTGAAATAGTAGCATGAGGTGCTTCACAGACACAGGAGCTCACAATCTCACAAAAAAGTTTCAAAAAGCAGCAGATACAGAAAATTAAAATTATACGTGGCCTTCCTGCTTCTGGTCTTGGCCCAGCTCTCTGCTGTCATACAGTGCACACACTCAGCACTTGAACAGAGTGCAAAGGGATGTTGTCACACGTCCCACAGCGGTCTCTCCAAACACATCCCGTGGGAACAAAGCACCTTTAAGGCCTTCACCCTGGGTCTGACATCCCTGCACCCTTTCTCTACACCCTGCAGCTACGGTATCTCCTTCAAGGGGCTGGTCCTGTCGTCTGCTTCTCACACAACTCCAGCTGCTCTAGGTCCCATTCCCACCCTCTCCTGGGAAGGCCCCCCACGCCTCAGAACTAAAAGCACTGACTCAACATCCAGTCTCCACCACCTTCAAGACGCCATTTAAGAAAAGGCACCAGGAGGGCACACAGGGACTGACGGGACCCCCGCCATCCCCTCGGCAGGGCCACGCGGGACGCCTGCCCTCCCTTCGGCTGGCCCCACGCGGGACCCCCACCTCCCCTCAGCCTTCCCCACGCGGGACCCACCACCTCCCCTCAGCTGGCCCCACGCGGGACCCCCGCGTCCCCTCAACCTTCCCCACGCGGGGCCCCTGCCTCCCCTCAGAGGGCCCACGTGGGACCCCCCACCTCCCTTCAGCCTTCTCCACGCGGGACCCCGCCTCCCCTCAGCTGGCCCCACGCGGAACCCCCGCCTCCCCTCAGCTGGCCCGACGCCGAACCCCCACCTCCTCTCAGCCTTCCCCACGTGGGACCCCCGCCTCCCCTCAGCCTTCCCCACG
>NW_004444101.1:5254916-5255311 GCF_000243295.1 Trichechus manatus latirostris | reverse complement strand
CTCAGCCTTCCCCACGTGGGACCCCCGCCTCCCCTCAGCTGGCCCCACGCGGTACCCCCGCCCTCCCCTCAGCTGGCCCCACAAGGAACCCCCGCCTCCCCTCGGCGGGCCCAGGCGGGACCCCCGCCTCCCCTGAGCCGTCGCCACGCGGGACCCCCGCCCTCCCTTCAGCGGGCCCTGCTCGAAACCCCCGACAGATGGCAGCGCCTCAGACTCACCACGGCTCAACTTGGAACGGCCGTCCTGGGAAGGCCCACACCGCGCGAGCGGACTTCTCTGGTAGACCGCCAGCTGCGGCGACCCACCCTTGGCGCCCGCCCGTCCTCCGCCCCCGCGCTCTCGCCGGCCCTCAGCGCCCGCGTCCTCGCCGGGCCTCAGCGACCGCCGTCGCGTCC
>NW_004444101.1:5238744-5254816 GCF_000243295.1 Trichechus manatus latirostris | reverse complement strand
CCTCGGGGGCGCCGGGGCGGGGCCTCCCCCACCGCGGTCTGATTGCGAGTCACCGACGTTGGAAGAACGGACGGAGAAGGGGCGGGGCGAGAGGGACCGCGGGGCAGAGGCATATCTGGGCGGGGCCTCAGTTCGCTGGGCGGGGCCTGGGATCACAGGGCGGGGCGCGTTCCGGGGCGGCACCTGGGTTCACGGAGCGGGATCCGGGGCAGGGCCCGAGATCGCAGGGCAGGGCACGTCCTGGGGCGGGGTCTCGGCCCACGGGGCTGGGCCTGGGTTGGCCGAGCGCGGAACGTCCCGGGGCGGGGCCTGGCCCTGGGGCAGGGTCTAGGGTCTCGGGGCGGGGCCCGGATATCGGGGTGGGACGGGCCTTGGCTCGGGGGCGGGGCGGCGCCTGCGGCGAGGCGGAGCCTTGCTCGTGGGGCCGGACGCGGTCCAGGGAGCCTTTTCCGGCGCGGTGACCTCACTGCCCGCTCCCGGCCGCCAGCCTTCATACCTTTTTCCTGCGCGCCTCCCTGGCGTACCGGGATCGTGGCCGAGGGCACGGTGGCCGGAGCCGCCGAAACACCGGGGAGGGCGGCCCGCGGCGAGGACGGCCGCCCATTAACGGAGACGTGACGCCCGGAGCACACGCCCCTTCCCCTCCGGCCCCTCCCACAGCGCCTGGCCGGGAGCAGAGCCCCAGCCTCCCGGGCCGCAGAAGCCTTGGCTGCCCACGGGTGGGGGCTCCCCTCACCCCCCGTGACCTTCGGGCGGCCGCGTCCAAGCCGGACGACCCCGTCCTCAAACCTGGACTTTCACCCTCTACCGGCCTCCGGCGACCACACGACTGGCTCTCACGGGTAAGGTCCCGCAGGAAGAGAGGGGCGGGGGCGCAGGCGGCGGGGGCTCCCCTGCCCCGGGCTCCGGCCCAGCGGAGAGTAGGGCGAAGGGCCTGGGCCTCAGGGGCGGCGGCTTTAAGTGCAGGTTAAAAATGTTCTCTAATAGAAGTGTAGCTTTCTTTAGGGGTCTCTTCTCAGAAATATTCGATCATCATTGCATTTCCAGGTGTTCAGCAGTATCTGTTACTGTGAAGATCTCTTTCTCACCACATTTCCTAACTAGTGAACACAGGTGTCTAGCGACGCCCGAAAGTATCATCAGATGGTCCTCACTTTCGGAAATGACCAGATCATCTGTTATCCCTCCCTAGCCTTCCTTCATCCCTTTCTTTTGGGCTGCGGGTCTCCAGTACCAACATGCACAGTACTGATGCTCTGGATGCAAATAATTTCTGATTCTACACTCGACGTTTACAGGGCTGGAACCTTCCCTCTTCCAAAAGCAATCATCAGAACCACTTGTTTAATATCTAAACAATAGTGCTTTATTGATAAAAGGTTAGTTTTAATGAATACAAAATTGCTGTGTAAAATAAGTGTTTTCAAATATATTTCTATAGGTAGAGAGTATCTTTTAGTAAAAGAGCAGTTATCTGTGAGCAAAAGTATATATTGAGAACTGGGCAGCAAACAAAAGGGATTTAAAAGTGTAACAGTGCAGGCCCTCCAGGCCCCACATAACCAATACTGGGTGGCAGCTCGCCCTAAGTAGCACTTGAACATACACACGGTTTACACTGTCTGCAAACACGTTCTCACTTTTTCTTTGTACAGTATCATGAAATCGTGGCAGGACTGTCCAATGGGCCTGCACAGCCTTCACCGCTGGCAGTGATTCCACAGGAAAGGGGCAAATGAGCAAAGCACCACAGTACTTTTTGTAGTACAGCTTCATAACTAATTAATTCTGACCATCTCATTTTTCATCTGGCCAAAGACACAAAAACAAAACCACCCTCCTCTCATCCTCTGCTTAATCATTTTCTTTTCCAACTCCTACCACTAAAGATAGCAACCCTGAACCAGCACCTCCACTCCTTCCACTCAAGTCAGCCTTCTTTAACGTACCACCTTCTAGGAATGCATTTCCCTGCTTCAGCAAAAATGCTGAGAAAAGCCGGCCCCTGAAGCCTCAGCATCCCTGGGCATTCTTCACAGGGGGCACATGAGGACAAGCAAGGGCCGAGGCCTCAGCACAGAGGGCAGAATCTGCACAGCTTCAACTGCTGGCACCTCCTCCAGACTGTCAGCACAGGTGTGGAAAGTCTCATTCTCAGAAGACACAGAAATGGGTATTTCACAAAATGAAGGAAATGGCAACTGAAAATTGTTGGAACAGTCTGTGTGTAATAAAATGATCACTGCTCTTTGCCTCCCGCTGTAAAACCATTAACAAAGGGAGCAGTGGAAGGAAGCTGGGATCTGGAATGCCTGGCAGCATTTGGGTCTGGGGGCTGGTGACAGGTCCAGGTTCACAGAGACGTCCAGGGCCATGCCGTTGGGGCAGGACAGTGGCTGGGGAGAGGTCTGGGTTCACAGAGGCCTCCAGGGCTATGGCCTTGGGGCAGGACAGTGCCCAGAGAGAGGTCTGGGTTCAGAGAGGTGCACCTACCATAGGACTCCGATTTCCACTGCAGAGGAGGATCTTCTAAACACGCATTACAGAAAAATAAAGTGCAGTATAAAAGTACAAAAGGTTGGTTTCTCAACAGGTCAAATGTTAATTTTCCTTAAAAAGTTATTTTTAAAATTAGTTGAGTAAAAATAGTTTGATTCCCACTGTGTGTATGAGTCTTAGCTGCAATATAAAAACTGGAGCTCATGGGGATTCTGATTTTCTCCACAGTGTGGTGTAACCAGCCCTAGTGGAGAGCATTACAGAAAGGCTGGTGATGAGCTCTCTGCAGTAGTGGCTTTAAAGGTTACCTCGTGCCAGGATCCAGAGACTTCCTAAAATTCACCCCCAAAAGCCTGCTTTTAAAAAAGCTACTGAAGTCTAACCACGTGCCTCATTCAACAGTTCTGTTCGGTTACTTGGTAAACAGGTATGTGGGCGGATGGATTAGAAGCATTGAACTATAGCAGCAAGACTGGCTTCAGGCGATGTGCACAAACGGGCGAAAGGCAGGTGGGAGTCTCCATACCGCGCCCTTTGTCGTAAAGGACCTGGCACCAGGCAGCGGTCTCTACCACCTGGGACCCTCCGAGTCAATCTGAGTTTGTTTCTAGATGTCAATCAAGCATGCTCCTCAACCATTAGTCAGTCAGGCCAGCTGAAATCAAAGAAACCCAATTGCTGAACTGAACATCCACGGACTTGGAAACTGAATCTAACTGAGTGGTTAGTAAGGAGGAAGAAAAATGCAAAGGGAAATTTCAACTCACAAAATACAAAGCATAACATAGTAATGAAATACAAATGCTAAAAGTACTTCGTACAAAAAAAAAAAAAAAAAAAAACCCCACATCAAAAGTTTAAAAAGAAATGGCATTCTCAGGCACAGATGCTGCAACACACGGACTCTCCTCTCACGATCTCATGGAAAACACCACTGTGCGACTCATGTGGAATGTTTTCTTTTTATCCGGAAAAGTGTTTTCTGAAAAAAAAAAAGAAAACACATTTAAACAGGAGTGGTGCAGGGTCCCCTGCTCTCACCACTGACAAGAGTGATTTTTCTTGGTAACAAGAAAGGGGACACGCTGAACAAAGGTTGGGTGTGTAGGACCACCGATTTCAAGGAATCAAAGCACCACTCTCCAGGCTCTTGGAAGTTGGGAGCACTGCTCGAAATACACAGAAATGAAATAATTTTATGTATCTGAAGTTCTCGTAATCCAGTAATCGAACTTTCAGAAACAGGAGCTAGCAGCGAGACCAGAGAAAATGAGCCATCGCCTGCCCGTCCCTCCCACCTCAACGAGCCCAGCCGTGTCCTGGTTCTTCCTTCCCGCTGTTCCTGTCAGCGCCACCCCAGCTGGCTGCGTAGGATTGGCCTCTGGAGTCAGGAACACCTGATGAAAGCTCGGCTCTGGCATGCCAAGGACGACAGGCAAACCACCCGCAGCCCCTGCAGCAGCTCGTCTCCTTATCAGTGAGTAAACGTGGACTCAGCACATCCCACCACAATCGTTCTAAGGTTTAAAGACGGTCATGTGCACCTGGGTGACGGGATCGGCTAAGCTGTACGTGTGTTTCTGTACTTCTCTGCGTGCACATCGCATTTTACAATAAGCCTCCCAGGACAGGGGCTTTGTGTTGGTGGCCATGGCCTCCCCAGCATGCCCCTCTAGGTCCTTCTTTAATTACCTGTCGGGAAGACTCCTGACACGTGTCCCAACCTCCCAGCTCCTTGCCTTCTATCTAATCTATCCTGTGGCACGTGCCGGCGGGACCACCCTCAGCCACCAATCACCTTCCTGGTTTCAGTATTGCCTTGCCTCCAGAGTGAAGCCTCTGACCTGGAGTGGAGAGCTTCTACGGTCATCTCCAGCTTCTCCTCTGTTCCCAGATGGGCCACACTGACACACCCTGCTGAGCCCTAACCACACCTACCCATGAAATCTGTGTTGTCAGAGCAGCCCATGTGCCCCTCTCTCCTTTGGACTCTTGGGTCGTGAACTGACCTTTCACCCTTTCCTCTGGGGAGGAGATGGTCCATCCCGCAGGAGGACAGCCCACACCATCCACAGGACACAGGTAGACACGGGCCCTTCCTAGTCCTGGGTCCATGGTGTCTGCAGATTCCTTTTGAGAAGTGAGGCTGGCGCAAATGAGGCCAGACTTCCGGCGGTGGGAGCAGGACGGGCTGGAGAGCCGGAGGCTGTAACCCCAGGAGCTTGGTGTCCACCCAGGGGGCCGACGGACATGCATCATCCTCCCCCTTCACATCAGCTTGCTTGTATTTTTCATCTGCACAAGCTACTGATAACACTTTATTATTGTCCTTGAAGAGATGTTTTCAGCATGAATGAACTTCCAAATTCATGACTAATAAAAGTGTTTTTAAAATGTAATTTTTTTCCCTTATTAATCATATTTGTAAGCTTAGAAAATACGAAAAATCTTCAAAATAAAGGACAAGAAAAATTATCAATGTTGGTCTCATGAAACATCTCCAGCTGTCCCCCTCCTCCAGTGCTCTGGGCAGTGTTGCCAGCTAGAAGGCCCAACACCCTGACCCTGCCTCCCCGGGACACCCTGCAGCATGAGTCCAGTGGGGAGGGGGTCCCCACTCTTAGAGCAGCCTTCCTCCTAACAGCGAGTGCGTAACGACAGAGCTTCACAGCTGCCACAGCGATGAGCCGTCAAAGGAGGAGGCTGCCCCAACAGCAGGCTGAGAAGAGAAGCTGCCGGCTCCGGCGGCTCCCACGGCTCCGGCGCCCGCAGCACGCTCCAGTGGCTCCGGCTCACCTCACGCGTGGTGCCCGTGCGCGCTGCCGTCACCGTCCCCCGCCTGCCTCTGCATCTGCATCTGCGCCTGCATCCTCGCGATCATCTCCTGCATGCGGCGAAGCTGCAAACGCACAGAATTGCAGACACTTCAGTCTCAGTCTCTCTGCTTAAATGTGATTTACACGCACTCTGCAATTCCTGAAATTTTAATTTCTAGGCTTTTCCAAAACGTGACCAAGAGCTAACAGACAAAGAACTGTTACAAATCAGCAAGGACAGGACCAACTCAGCGGAACACTGAGTGATAAGAATGTGCAATTCAAATAAGAAATATGAACAAGCAACAAAGATAAAACAAAGCGAATGCTTTTTAACCTCAAAGGTGGGCAGAGACTGGTGACACTCAGTGGGGATGGGAATTAAATGGGGATGAGAAATGCCCGGCTTTTCTAGTGGGCAACCAGGCCCTAGCTGTTCCAATATTAAAAGTTTATGCGCCTTTCTCCTTAGGGAACACTGCTTGCCTCCCTCAACCAGCAGATCTGAATGCCACCTTTATCACACGGCAGTTCTCCACATGCGGGGTCAGTTTCTCCTGTGCCTGTACCAGTTTGGGTGGCGACCGCTCTCTAACTCGTTTACAACCCGAAAAGCAAGTCTCTTCTCATCAGTCTGTTTTTTACAGAGCTTCCTGTTTTCCCCATGTTTATTCTTCAAATAAAAGTTAAAATTATTCTATCAAGCTTTCTGCTAAAAGAGGGCCCTGGTGACACAGTGGTTAAGAGCTCAGCTGCTAACCAAAAAAAGGTCGGCAGTTCAACTCCACCAGCCACTCCCTGGAAACCCTATGGGGCAACTCTACTCTGTCGTATGGGGTCACCGTGAGTTGGAATCGACTCCGTCGCAACAGGTGTGGTTTGGTTTTGGTTCTGCTAAAAGAAAAAACTTAGCAAACACACACACAACCCTGCTGTGATTTTTTGGGTGACATTAATTTAGGGAGAACTGTGATGTTCACACTTGAGTCTTCCTCCCCTAAAAAACTTGTCTCCCTTGAAATCTTTTAAAACGTTTTTCAACAGTTTTCTAATTTCTTCCTCCCAATGGGTCCTGTGTACTTTGGACACGTTATCGGGGGGGACCAGTCCCTGGAGAACATCATGCTTGGTAAAGTAGATGGTCCCACCACGCATCTGTCAGTTTGCTGTACTGTGGTGGCTTGCATGTTGCTGTGATACTGGAAACTTTGTCATCGAGACTTCAAATACCAGCAGGGTCACCCTTGGTGGACAGGTTTCAGTGGAGCTTCCAGACTGAAACAGACTACGAAGAAGGACCTGGCAGTCCACTTCTGAAAAAATTAGCCAGTTAAAACCATATTAATAGCAGCAGAACATTGTCTGATATCGTGCCAGAAGATGAGCTCGTCAGGTTGGAAGGCACTCAAAAGACAACTGGGGAAGAGCTGCCTCCTTAAAGTAGAGCCGACCTTAATGACGTGGATGGAGTCAAGCTTTGGGGACCTTCATTTGCTGATGTGGCACAACTCAAAATGAGAAGAAACAGCTGCAAACATCCATTAACAATCAGAACGTGAAATGTACGATGTATGAATCTAGGAAAATTTGAAGCTGTCAAAAATGAAATGGAATGCATGAACATTGATATCCGAGGCATTAATGAGCGGAAAAGGACTGGTATTGGCCATTTGGAATCATACAATCATATGGTCTACTATGCCGGGAATGATGGATTGAAGACGAACAGCGTTGCGTTCATCGTCAAAAAGAACATTTCAAGATCCATCCTGAAGTACGATACTGTCAGTGATAAGATAATATCCACACGCCTATAAGGAAGACCAATTAATACGACTATTATCCAAATTTACACACCAACCACTAATGCCAAAGATGAAGAAATGGAAGATTTTTACTAACTTCTGCAGTGTGAAATTGATCAAACATGCAATCAAGAAGAATTGATAATTACTAGTGATTGGAATGCAAAAATTAGAAACAAAGAATGATTGGCAGTTGGAAAACACAGCCTTGGTGATAGAAATGACGCTGGAAATCACATGACAGAATTTTGCAAGATCAATGACTTTTTAACTGCAAACACTTTTTATCAACAACATAAATGGCAACTATACAGCTGGGCCTCGCCAGATGAAATCACAGGAATCAAATCGACTACATCTGTGGGAAGACACGACAGAAGAGCTCAACATCATCAGTCAAAACTAGGCCAGGGGCTGACTACAAAACAGACCATCAATTGCTCATATGCAAGTTAAAGTAGAAACTGAAGAAAATTAGAGCAAGTCCACGAGAGCCAAAGTACAACCTTGAGTATATACCACCTGAATTTAGAGACCATCTCAAGAACAGATTTGATGTACTGAACACTATGAACGAAGACCAGGAGAGCTGTGGAATGACATCAAGGACATCATACATGAAAAAGGCAAGAGATCATTAAAAAGATGGGAAAGAAAGAAAAGCCCAAAATGGATGTCAGAAGGGACTCTGAAACTTCCTCTTGAATGTCGACTAGCTAAACCAAAAGGAAGAGATGATGAAGTAACCAAGAATCGAACAGCAGATTTCAAAGGGTGGCTCAGGAAGACAAAGTAAAGTATTATTATGAAATGTGCAAAGACCTGGAGATAGAAAACCAAAAGGGAAGAACATGCTTGGCACTTCTCAACTGAAAGAACTGAAGAAAAAATTCAAGGCTCGAGTTGCAATCCTGAAGGATTCTATGGGCAAAATATTAAACGATGCAGGAAGCATCAAAAGAAAATGGAAGGAATACACAGAGTCACTGTACCAAAGAGAACTGGTCGACATTCAACCACTTCAGGAGGTAGCATATGATCAGCAACTGATGGTACTGAAGGAAGAAGTCCCAGCTGCACTGAAGGCACTGGTGAAAAACAAGGCTCCAGAAACTGATGGAATACCAGTTGAGATGTTTCGGCAAATGGATGCAGTGCTGGAGGTGCTCATTTGTCTATGCCAAAAAATTTGGAAGACAGCTACCTGGCCAACTGACTGGAAGAGATCCGTATTTGTACCCATTCCAAAGAAAGGTGTCCAACAGAATGTGGAAATTATCAAACAATATCATTAATATCACACACAAGTATGATCCACTGTGTGGATCCTAACAAATTATGGATGACACTGAGAAGAATGGGAATTCCAGAACACTTAGTTGCGCTCATACGGAAAACGTACATAGAACAAGAGGCAGTCGTTTGAACAGAACAAGGGGATATTGCATGGTTTAAAATTAGGAAAGGTGTGGGTCAGGGTTGTATCTTGTCACAGTACCTATTCAATCTGTATGCTGACCAAATAATCGGAGAAACTGGACTGTATGAAGAAGAATAGGGCATCAGGATTGGAGGAGGACTCATTAACAACCTGTGATGTGCAGATGACACAACCTTGCTTGATGAAAATGAAGAGAACTTGAAGCACTTACTGATGAAGATCAAAAACCACGGCCCTCAGTATGGATTACACCTCAACATAAAGAAAACAAAAGTCCTCACAACTGGACCAAAAACCAACATCATGATAAACAGAGAAAAGACTGAAGTTGTCAAGGATTTCATTTTACTTGGATCCACAGTCAACACCCATGGAAGCAGCAGTCAAGAAATCAAATGACGTATTGCACTGGGCAAATCGGCTGCAAAAGACCTCTTTAAAGTGTTAAAAAGCAAAGATATCACCGTACGGACTAAGGTTGTGCCTGACCCAAGCCATGGTATTTTCAATCACCTCATATGCATGTGAAAGCTAGACAATGAATAAGGAAGACCAAAGAAGAACCGATGCCTTTGAATTACGGTGTTGGCGAAGAATACTGAATATATCACGGACTGCCAGAAGAACCAACAAATCTGTATTGAAAGAAGTGCAGCCAGAATGTTCATTAGAAGCAAGGATGGTGAGACTACATCTCACATACTTTGGACGTGATGTCAGGAGGGACCAGACCCTGGAGAAGGACATCATGCTTGGTAAAATAGAATGTCAGCAAAAAAGAGGAAGACCCTCAATGAGATGGACTGACGCAGTGGCTGCAACAATGGACTCAAGCATCACTATGATTGTGAGCATGGCCCAGGACCAGGCAGTGTTTCCTTCTGTAGTACACAAGGTCGCTATGAGTCAGAACCGACTCCACGGCAGCTAACAGCAACATGTATATTACACATGCGTGAATGTAAGTATATAATTACGTGCAGAAGAACAAATAAAATGAAACAGGCTAGTCATATGCAGTGTTATTCCTTCTCAAAAAATTAAGGAAAGAAAACTGAAAGTTGATTACAAATAACATTTTTGGATGTAAACTACCCAGCTTTAGACGTAAGAATACTAATCCTTTTCTACTTACTTCAGCTTCCTTTTCCAGCAAGATCTGGTCTTTATTCATGTCCTCATTCTCTACTTTTCTAAGGGTTGAAAGAAATTACAATTACAATATTGCAACGAATATGGTTGATTATTTCTGATGACTGACACCCAAAGAAAAACGTCACTTTACAATTCTGAGAAACATTCTGTGTAAAATTGCATGCATTTATTATTTTTCTGATTAAAAACATGAGTAAGTGAGGCGGGAACGGACTGAGACAAAAGGGCCAATGGCATGACATGGACAATCCAAGACTGTCCTCTCTAAGCTGAGTGGTGACTCTGTCGTCTTCTCCTGCTCAGGAAATAAGCCGTCATCTGAGGAGCACTCTGAGGTAAGTTACTCCTCATGAGCACAGATCACCACCACGGCCTGAGTCTGAAGGGCTGGGCACACACCAGCTCCCACCACATCATGAGAACGGCTGGAGGGGGCCAGGGCTGCCTTCTCCGGCACAGGCGGGAGTGACAGACATTCCCCACGCCATATCACAGGCCCTTCTTAAAGGAGGAACGGGACCCGCCCGTCTTCACGAAGGAAGCAGAGGGCAGTGGGCGGCAGCAGAGCCCCTGCAGGCTGCCTGGCCTGCCACCTTCCTCAGCGTCTGGTTCCCAAATTCACAGCACACTAACTTGGACTTCAGTATGCACCTCGTGTGTATGCAGAACCCATTGCGTTATTAAAACGTTGAGTATTTTAATGAACTACAATACAGAAAATTTTTTTTAATAAGTGACGTATATCGCTCTGTACTAAGTGGAGACGTGGTTTTGTTAGGTACAAATCAGGTCACCAAACAAAGACCTCACATGAGAACCCATGGCTGCTGAGAAGCAGTTCACCATGGCTCACTCCTCAGCTGGTGAGCGGCTGCTTCTCAGCGGCAAACACATTTTTCCTCATTTATGGACAGAGCGATGCTCTCAGGAAGGGACCCAGCACGTCTCTGGCCTTTTCATCTTAAGCTGTTCTTTATTTGCTGACCACCAAGGCTACCTCTTCTTTTTAACTCTCGAGTCCCCTGGAGTAGCTTTTGAGTAGGAAACCAGAGCATGTTGCTTAGAGGACAAGAAGGCTGAGCTGGATGGACAGGGGCATGACTTGGGGAAACACAATATGGATGGGGTGGGGGAGACAAAGGGACTTGGGGCGACACCACACACACAGAGAAGGGGACCACCTGCCGCCTCTCTTGAGCCTCTCGGAGCGGAAGTTCTCATAGTGGAGGTCCTGGGTCACCTCCTGGAGGTCCTGCATGTGAGTTCTGAAAGAGAAAAGGATGCCTACACTGAGCCCGGTGCCGGGGCACACCCACGTGTGCTCAGCCCCACGCTGAGATACACACGTCGTCTTCATGGAAGAATAACCAACCGAGTCCATGGAAGAAACGCCAGCTACTAATGCCCACTTAGACTTGATAAATGGTACACAAAGACGCCCAAAATCTAGGATAAGGGAGTGCAGCTATGGACACATCCAGTGAGGCGTATCTCTCCCTTGCTGCCACAAGGATGCACTGGAGGGGCCAGAGTGACAGTCCTCGCACTGGACCTTTGCCCGGGCACTGCCAGCCCATCTGGGGCCATCGCCCAGGGGAGCAGGTACACAGGAACCTCAGGAGTCTTGGGAACGCAACATCCGGAACGGAAAAGACTTTGCTAAAGGTACTCCTGGAGAACAGGTACTTCCAACAGTCTCACATTGTCAAGTTTAAACTCATACATGACTTACGTCATGGAGAGCTGACAAGCATGAGTGACAGAGAGGCCCACAGAGGGACGCCCCAGTGTTCTGGATCCAGCAGCAGCCCAACTCTCAGCCTGCCGCTTATCTCAGGAAACAGTCATCCCCAGCGTCTCCTCATTCAGCTCTTTCAAATACACACGCACTGCAGGGTGAGCAAACATTCAACACATCCCCGTTGACTCAAACCGGAGCTCTGGCGGGTTTGAGTAAGGCTGGCAGTGCGAATCCACCAGCCCCTCTGTGGAAACCCTAGGGGGCAGTTCTACTCTGTCCTACAGGGTCCTTATGAGTCAGAATCGACTCGACGGCAATGGGTTTGGTTTTGGTTTCCGTTCACTCAGGATGCAGGGACACGGGGTGGGTTATGGCAAAGGGGACCCTCATTCTTCCTCATTCTGAGAAACGCACCCAAACAAAAACCAAACTTAACTGCCTTTGAGTCGATTCCGACTCATAGCAACCCCGTTGGGTTTCCAAGGCTGTAAATCTCTATGGAAGCAGACTGCCACATCTTTCTCCCACGGGGCTGCTGGTGGTTTCGAAGCACCGACCTTTCAGTTAGCAGTTAATTGCTTTAACCACTGCCCCACCAGAGCTCCCTGAGAAACACACAGTTGACACCAAAGTGGAAGTCCCTGTCCAAGGACCCCAGTACTGGAGGGACTGCGAGTACCCATTAACACTTGACATGATGGTTAAATTATGCTTGACACAGCCTGACGCTAGAATCTGACTGATTTTAGTTCACTGACAATGGCCAAGCCGAGTGATGCATGTGTGGCATACAAAGCAATCCTCAGTTTATCAAAGTATTAATCTATACAGATCAGCCATTCTGTAAACTCTGATTAAACAGCTATTGTATCGTACGTTAAGCGATCCTCTCTCTTGGCCTCCTCACTCATGAACAAGACCGTGTGTGTACGTTACTAGATGTGGCATTAGTTTTAGAAGAAGACAGTCTATTTCTGTAGTCGCGTCTGCTGCAGCTGTGGGCCAGGATCGAGGGGTCCCGAGGGCCCCCTGGCCCACCCAGAGCGAGCACCGGAGGCTGACTCGTAGCAGCACAACAGTTCACTGGGCCTGGAGAAGAGGCTGTTTGTTGGTCCTGCAGTGAGTTTTGCCATTTCCTCACTAGAACAGGAAATCTTTACTTTCTGGTGCTGTCATGACACAGTTTAGGTCTGCTCTACTTTAAGCACCAAACGAGGTCTTAGGGGGACATTAAGCCACAGGCATGTCTGGAAAAGGCTGGGCCGACGGTCACATGTAGCCCCCAGGGAGGCTGGCAGCAGAGCTGAGCAGGTCCACTGACACCCCAGTGCCAAGGCGGAGACACCGAGACGGGAGGAAAGCTGCCCCTGAGGGTCCCGAGGGTCTTACATGAGCATGGTCCTCAACTTCAGGAAGTCGTTGTGCTCTGGGTTCTCCACCTCCACCACCCCCCACGGGTAGAGGCGGCCTCGGACCTTCTTGCCTTTGGCTTCAATCAGCTGGTTGGATCCAACCACCGAAAATGGGATACTGGCCTAAAGAGAGACACAGGTGGACAAACCTCACGTCAGGGAACCCCGATTTTCACTGTGGACACAGTGCGTTAGCAAATACTTAGCACATCCCTGTCTACTACCAAGCTTAATTGGAAAGACGCGGGTATAAAGTGTTTTACTTGGAAGTTCCAGATATTTTCCACATGGGACAAATGGTCTGAAAACAAGTTATACTTGCAATAAAAAATTCAGCAATAAGAATTCCAGATATATTTAAATAAAAAATGCTATTGTAACTGAAGGAAAACCCTGGTGGCGGAGTGGTTAAAGAGTTCGGCTGCTAACCAAAAGGTCAGCAGTTCGAATCCACCAGGCGCTCCTTGGAAACCCTAGGGGGCAGTTCTACGCTGTCCCATAGGGTCGCTATGAGTCGGAATTGACTCGATGACAACGGGTTTGTTTTTTTTGGTATTGTAACTGAAGCTAGCTGGACAACCTCTGGAGGGCCCCACATCCCAGGGCTTGGCCCTTTGACAACTCTTTAAGAGCACACAAACCAGAAAACAGGCGTCAGTCACGCTGTGGGCCAGGACTGAGTGCTTACCTTAAGAAGCCTGGTCTGCTCTTTAAAATCTTCATCCTCATCTGACTCTGCATCAGGTAAGTGATAGATTTTGATGCTATGTTCTTCAATTTCATCCAGAATCTAAAAGAATGACAAAACCAGGAGCAATTTTAGCAAACTTCACATTATTTTAGCCAAGTTTAACATATCAGGAACACATCCAAATTATCCAAATGTCAGCGCGATGCAATGGATCTCTTCTGTGTGGCCTTTCTTGCCATGGTCTTGTAACTCCCACCCAAGTGATCGGGCGGGACTGTGCAAACAGGGTAATTGTGGCCCACCAAGGGGATTGGTCAGTTGTGACATCCTGCTGGGCTTGAAATGAGCCATCCAAGAGGTGAGAAAGGGAGGATCCCACCGGCACCAAGAACAGCCAGGAGTGGAGAGTGTGTCCTTTGGACCCGGGATACCTGTGCTGAGAAGCTCCTGGAACCAGGAGATACAGCAAGTGTGAGATGCAGTACCAGAGAAACAGCTGCAGGAGAGACAGCAAGGTGGGCTTCCTGGCCCATGGAGTGAGAAACCTGAGTGCTGTTGGGCAGGAGGCTTGCTGGAGGAGTAGGGTGCTTCTGGGCACTTGGTGGAGATAGGGCTGCTGACCCACAGAGCCAGAGCTGAGTGCCTTCGGGCCGAGGCTTACTCGTGGAGTGGGGAGCCTCTGGACACTTACAGTCAGAGAAAAAAGAGCTTTATAACACTTGCCCAAGCAAGATAGAGGTCGAGGGCCACAGAGAGGCGTGCCTGTAAGCACAGCTGGGAAGAGGCTGTCCTGATGGAAGACCTGTATCCTGAGTGTTCCTGAACCTAAACTGTAACCTGTGACTTTCCTAATAAACCCCATAATTCTGAGTATTGTCTGTGAGTTCTGTGTGGCCACTGCAATGAGCTATCGAACACAGCAGAGAAGTAAAGAGTACTGTGAGGGGGGACGGTTGGTGTCAGAACTGGTAAAGATGGCAGAGAAAGGAGGCATGTCTGACCTCCGCCTCATAGGAATCAGCCTTGGACTGTTGATCTTCCTTCCCCTTTGGGAAGATGGAGGTCAGACACTGCCCCCACACCCTTTCTACAGTCAACAAAGAATCAAATTGATGACTAAAATTATTTTCAAATGATTTATGAGCTGCCAGAAAGGCATTTCTGTTTGACTTTTTGAGGCCTCCTCTGTCCCGGACACCAGCAGCAGCAGCACCCTCAATGTTCCAAGTGTGACAATGACCAACGACAGCCCTGCCTGGCAGCGTGACTGGCCCAAGGCCAAGTGCAGCAGAGAAGAAGGGAGAGATGCTGCAGGCAGAGCGGAGCCAGGGCCGGCTGACGGGCACCAGGAGGACAGACAGGAGCTTCACCAGGAGAGGCGGGAAAGGCACCTCAGGAGGACAAACACACACCTTGTCCAAGGCACCGAGGGGAGTACATACAGGTCTGTTTAGGAACAAGAACCCGAGCGTGGCTGGAATCTAAGACCTCTATTTGGGTAAGTGCAAAGACAGGAACACACCAGGGTTAGCAACGGAGAGCTCTGAATACCGGGCTAGGGATCTGGATTTTACTCAATGGGGAACGAGCAGGCAGTGGAATATCATGGCTTCAACCATCAACCAGGCAGTGGAGGGCTGGGTGACCTGGAAGGAGGAAAAACCAGCCTGGAAATAAGCACGACTCACCGGTCAATGCCCGCTGCGTGCTGGCCTCTCTCCCAAGCGCCAGGCAGGCTGGAGCCCTGCTCACTGTGCCTGGGGGTAGTGCGACAGCCTGCCTTTATATGGCCTTTCTCACCATGGTCTTGTAACTGCCACCAAATGACTGAGTGGGACGATATAAACGAGGTGCTTGTGACCCACCAAGGGGATTGGATAGCTTGCTAATAATGTAAATAACATGTATGGCACTCTTGCAGGGGTGGGACCATGCAAATAAAGCACATGGAACCCTAACGAAGGCGTGGGTCAGTCTTGCCATCTTGCTAGGCTTAAAGTGAGACACGGGGGCGCGGAGAGGGGGAGGGGGCGAGGGGGGCGGGAGAGACAGAGAGAGAGGAGCTGTAACACAGAAGACAGCGAGAGACAGTGGCTCAGTGACGAGCACAGGACAGCAGGAACCAGGAGGCCGGCGCAAGACGGCTTCGGTGGGGCTTGCCAACCCGAGCAGCTAAGAGTTGTAACACTTGCTGAGAAGGCTTTGAGCAGGACCTGGTGGCAGAAGCCCCAGCAGGGCCCAGAAGCAGGAAGGCTCCCAGCAGGGCCCAGCGGCAGGAAGGCTCCCAGCAGGGCCCAGTGGCAGGAAGGCCCCAGCAGGACCTGGTAGAAGAAGGCCCCCAGCAGGGCCCAGTGGCAGGAAGGCCTCAGCAGGACCTGGAGGGAGAAGGCCCCCAGCAAGACCTGGTGGGAGAAGGACCCCAGCAGGACCTGGTGGGAGAAGGACCCCAGCAGGACCTGGTAGGAGAAGGCCCCCAGCAGGGCCCAGCAGCAGGAAGGCCCCAGCAGGACCT
>NW_004444101.1:5201005-5238508 GCF_000243295.1 Trichechus manatus latirostris | reverse complement strand
AGCAGGACCTGGAGGGAGAAGACCCCCAGCAGGACCTGGTGGGAGAAGGACCCCAGCAGGGCCCAGCAGCGGGAAAGCCCCCAGCAGGACCCAGCAGGAGAAGGCCCCAGCAGGACCTGGCAGAAGGCGGCCCCCAGCAGGACCTGGCAGAAGAAGGCCCCCAGCAGGACCTGGAGGGAGAAGGCCCCCAGCAGGGCCCACTGGCAGGAAGGCCCCAGCAGGACCTAGAGGCAGAGGGTGAGAAGCAGCCGTCCTGATGGAACAGCTGCATCCTGAGTTGTTGTACCTGTTACTTCCAAGTTGATCCTGATCCCAAGCTGTACCCTGTTACTTCCCTAATAAACTACTTAACTGCAGGTACAGTCTGTGAGTTCTGTGAGACGTTGCAGCCAATTATGGAACCCAAAAACGGGAGCGAGAGTACCGAGGGGAGGGGGAGTAGTGATGTTAGAGATGACAGAGTGGGACAGCAGTCTGGAAAAGCTCGACAATTGGGACATCTTTAACCTCCGCCTCATAGGAACCAGCTTTGTGCTGATCCTCATAAAAGAAATTATCCATTTATAGGGCCTGGCCATTGGCAGAAGAGAGGTACAAGCACACTCAGCAGGAGACACCCGACCTGTCACTCGACACTGGACTTGCTCTCTGGTCATAAAAGACGGACATTCAGAAGAGGACCTTCCAGGCCCCGTGTGATCAAAGACAGGCAGGCTAACACACTGCCCAAACCACTTCAGGGCTCCAGAGAATGCCCTCACCCCCAAACCCTGCGACTCGACCTTCAGTCCTTCCACAAGTCCTCCTTCCTATGGGGGAAGCACCCTCTCGCCCTGGGGAATGGACATGAACTCACAGCCGTCAGGCTGGCTTTCTGCTCCCAGCTCCGCATCCCACAGCCTGTCCTGGTCTGCTGTAACACCGTCTCTGCTGACGCTCAGACGGCTTATACCAGGAAGGGAGCAGATTTGAGAGGGATTTCACAGGTGACTACTCAGACTTGAGGGAGAGGAGAAAGAAAGTGAAGACTCAAAATTAATGACACGTTTCTAAGTCTGGGTGACAGCAGGAAGCGCGGGGCCAGGTGTGTAGGGAAGGTGGGAGAGAAGCTTCTTTGTAGGGAAAGACCGTGCTTCACACTCGTGTTTACGTGGAGCAGGAACAGGACACCCAGCTGGTCAGAGCAGACGCCTTGGGAGCAGCAGGTGTATGGATCAGAGTAACCCGAAGGAAGTGACTTTCAGGGAGAAGTCCGGGCAGTGGGAAAACAGGCAGAAGGAACAGTGCGAGGACAGCGGAGCACACGGGCCCAGAGGCCAAGAGAGGGACACTCCAGGAAGAGCTGCCCGTCACAGCACACGGTACGGGGCTGAGCCCGGGACAGGACACGTGCAGCCAGGCGGCCTGAAGCCAGAGCTGACAGGATTAAGCAGACGGTACATAACCACCACAGAAAGCTTCAGACTATAACACGGAGAGGCTGGCAGAAGGCTGCTCTAGATCAGGGAGACAAAGAGAAGAACCAGGTGATGAGAAGCGGCTGAAAAGGCCTGAGGTGGAGAGCTGCTCCAAGTGCTCCAGTTCATCTCAGGCCCTGTAACACAGCAATGCCCCAGTTCTGGATACAAGACAAGAGATGGGACCAAGCATTCTGACGCCGGCGTCCCCCACTCTCCACTCTGAAATTTAACGCAACAAGGTATAAAAAGTGAAGTTTCCTTAAGCAAAAGTTGCTACAATATTTACTCTCAGGCATAAAAATGTCTATGCTTACAGAACTCTTCCAGTGGCCCAAATATTTTCTAAAAATTGGCAGGCACTTGAAACAGTGAGTCAAACCAAGAGAAATCATTTGCAACATAACAAAGTTTAAAAATATAAGGAATAACTATAAATCAATTTTAAAAACTCTAGGAAAGAGCCATGGCTCCGAAACACGAGAGAAAGTTCCAACAGGCACCACCTCCAAGCACAAGCTTCCACGCCCACGAGACATCAAGGAAATGCCCATTAAAGCAAGACATTGCTCTTCATTGTCAGACAGGAAATGCTTTTCAAAACCTGGAAACATATACAGGACTGTTCAGGGAGTGGGGATGTAAGTTGTAACAAACATTTTTTGGGAAACACAGCCATCTTTCCAAAACATCCCTGTGTCGAACAATCGGCCTGAGTCACACACGGTGAGAACAGGAGGCCGACCACTCGTGACCGCGACTGCTCGGCAGACATCACGGGGACTGCTACGTGCTAGGGGCACATCAGGGAACAAAGCAAATACCTTGACCTTGGGCACTGAGGGGCAGGGATGCCAAGGAGTACACCACGGGGGGCCTGTGGGGAGTGATGGAGCAAAGCCAGGACAGCACGAAATCACACGATGTGACAGAGCTCGCGGTGCAGACATCTGGCGAGGGATTTCCCAGGCAGAGGGCTCACTAGTGAAAAGGCCCTAAGGTAGGAACGCACCTGGTCTGAAGAGCAAGGGGACAGCAACAGAGAGTTTGGTCAGAGATAAAGAGAGACCAAAGTATCAAAAATGAGTCAAATATTCATCAATTGAGAATTCATTAAATTACAGTATGTTCTCACAGGGCAGCCGCTAAGAATTACAGTACAGGTACATATGAGGAGGAGCCCTGGTGGCGCAGTGGTTAAGAGCTCAGCTGCTAAACAAAAGGTAGGCTGTTCAAATCCACCAGCTGCTCCTCGGAAACCCTACAGAGCAGTTCTACTCTGTCCTGTAGGGTCGCTGTGAGTCAGAATTGACTTGATGGCACTGAGTTTCTTTTTGGTTTATATGTGACGAGGTTTAGATATACATCCAGTTCGAAAAATCAAATGGCAAAACAGTATGCGCAACATGATCCCATGCTGTGAAAACAACAGTAAATTCTGGAGGGATCTCTATGGCAAACAGTGGTTGCTCTGTGGGTAAAGGAGCTCTCGTTTTCAGAGTTTAGTATAACTCAACTATCTGAACTTCCCTAATGAACACACAATGAGAAACAGGTAGATCATGTGGAAGAACATGGAGCAGATAGTCGACAGAGGCTTCCTGGAGAAAGCACAAGTGGGATAGGGGCACCGTGGGGGCACAAGGACGGACTGACGGACTCACAGTGGCAACTCGCACTCGAAGACGCAAAAAGCAGGCCCGTAAAACCTTTAGGAAAAAAAAACCCATTGTAGTCAACTCCGACTCATAGAACCACCATACTTAAATTCCTAACCAGGCCGTGTGAAGTCAAGTACAGGCAAACCTCGGAGATACTGTGGGTTTGGATTCAGACCACCACAGTAAAGCAAGTATCGCAACAAAGTGAGTCACACAAATTTTTCGGTTTCCCAGTACATATAAAAGTTATGTTTACATCATACGGTGGAGCCCTGGTAGTGTAGTGGCTACGAGCTTGGCTGCTAACCAAAAGGTTGGCAGTTTGAATCCACTAGCCACTCCTTGGAAACTCTATGGGACAGTTCTACTCTGTCCTGTAGTGTTGCTATGAGTTTGAATCGACTCAACGGCAATGGGTTGGTAGTCTATTAAACGTGCAATAGCATTATGTCTAAAAAAACAACGTACGTACCTTAATTAAAAAATATTGCTGGAAAACTCTGGTGGTGTAATGGTTAAGAGCTACGGCTGCTAACCAAAAGTTTGGCAGTTCAAATCCACCAGGCACTCCTTGGAAACCCTACTTTATTGCTAAAAAATGCCAACCATCATCTGAGCCTTCAGCGAGTCATAATCTTTTTGCTGGTGGAGGGTCTCGCCTCGACACTGATGGCTGCTGACTGATCAGGGTGGTGGTTGCTGCAGGTTGGGGAGGCTGTGACAATTGCTTCAAATAAGACAACAGTGAAGTTTGCCACATAGATTGACTCTTGCTTTCATGAAAGACTTCTCTGTAGCATGTGATGCTGTTTGACAGCATTTCACCCATAGTAGAATGTCTTTCAAAATTGGAGTCAATTCTCTCAAACCCTGCCACTGCTTTATCAAGTAAGTTTATGTAGCAGTCTAAATCTTTTGTTGTCATTTCAACAATGTTCACAACATCTTCACCAGGAGTACATTCTGTCTCAAGAAATCACTTTCTTTGCTCATTCATAAGAAGCAACTCCTCATCCATTAGAGTTTTATCAAGAGATTGCAGTAATTCAGCCACATCTTCAGGCTCCACTTCTAATTCTAGCTCTCTTGCTGTTTTCACCACATCTGCAATCACTTCCTCCACTGACGTTTTGAATCCCTCAAAGTCATCCATAAGGGTTGGATCAACTTCTTCCAAACTCCTGTTGATGCTGATCTTTTGACCTCCTCCCATACATCACGAATGTTCTTCATGGCATCTAGAATGGTGACTCCCTTCCAGAAAGTTTTCAATTGACTTTGCCCAGATCCATCAGAGGAATCACCACCTATGGCAGCTACAGCCTCACGAAATGTCCTTCTCACACAGTAAGACTTGGAAGTCAAAATTACTCTTGATCCATGGGCTGCAGAATGGATGCTGTGTTAGCAGGCATGAAAACAACATCAATCTCCTTGAACACCTCCATCACAGCTCTTGGGAGACCAGGTGCACTGTCAATTTTGAAAGGAAGCTTTTTCTTCCTAAGTGGTAGGTCTCAACAGTGGGCCCAAAATATTCAATAAACCATGTTGGAAACAGATGTGCTGTCATCCAGGCTTTGTTGTTCCATTTATAGAGCACAGGCAGAGTAGATTTAGTGAAATTCTTAAAGGGCCATAGGATTTTCCGAATGGTAAATGAGCATTGGCTTCAACTTAAAGTCACCAGCTTCATTAGCCCCTAACAAGAGAGTTAGCCTTTTCATCTACATTGAAAATCTGTTGTTTACTGTAGCAACCTCCGTCCATTATCTTAGCTAGCTCTTCTAGATAACTTGCTGCAGCTTCTACATCATCACTTGGTGCTTCACCTTGCACTTTCAAGTTATAGAAACGCTTTCTTTCCTTAAACCTCATGAACCAACCTCTGCTCACTTCAAACTTTTCTTCTGCAGCTTCCTCACCTCTCAGCCTTTACAGAGTTGAAGAGATTTAGGGCCTTGCTCTGGATTAGGCTTTGGCTTAAGGGAATGTTGTGGCTGGTTTGATCTCCTATTCAGACCACTAAAACTTTCTCCGTATCAGCAATAAGGCTGTTTCGCTTTATCATTCGTGTGTTCACTGGAGTAGCAACTTTTAATTTCCTTCAAGAACTTTTCCTTTGTATTCACAGCTGGGCTAACTGGCGCAAGCAGCCTAGTTTTCGGCCTGTCTCAGCTTTCCACATGCCTTCCTTACTAAGCTCATTCATCTCTAGCTTTTGATATAAAGTGAGAGACCTGCAACTCTTCCTTTCACTTGAACCCTTAGAGGTCACTGTAGAGTTATTGATCTCAACATTGTCACGTCTCAGGGAATACGGAGGCCTGAGGAGATGCAGCGAGATGGGGGAACAGCCGGTTGGCGGAGCAGTCAGAACACACACGTTTGTTAAGTTCACTGTCTTACGCGGGTGTGGTTCGCGGCACCCCAGAACAATTACAATAGTAACATCAACGATCACAGATCACAGATCACCGTAACAGATATGATAATAATGAAAAAGTCTGAAATACTGCAAGAATTACTGAAATGTGACAGAGACATGAAGTGAGCACACACCATTGGACAAATGACGCTGACAGACTTGCTCGAGGCAAGGTTGCCACAAACCTTCAATCTGTAAAAAATGCAACATCTGCAAAGTGCAATAAAATGAGGTATGTCTGCATCTAGCGAAAACAATAGAAATCCACGGAGATGAGCACAGGTCTGCATTCACTCATTTATCGGACACGTGGAATCGTTCTGATTCAGCTACCTTCTGCGTATTCAGGACAATTATACACAACAGTAATCTGATACCTTCATGAAGGCAAAACATTAAAAAGTAACTGCACGTCTGCTCAATACTAGCTGTTCCTTAAAAACAACACCCCAAAAGTAACTGCAAGTCTGCTCAAAACCAGGTGCTCCCTAAAAACAACACCCCAGAGCTCAGAGCCAGTCCCACAGCCCTGCCTCCTCAGACATCAACAGACAAGCACGGAGCCTCCTGACACCCTTCCTCCCATTCCTTCCCAGGTCGCGGCTCTGCACTTGCCCAGAGACAGAGCGGAAGCAATCTAAGACTCACCCTTTTCTTCAGGCGCTCCCGTTCCTTCAGCGTGAGGGTGTCAGCCTTGGCGATGACAGGCACGATGTTCACCTTATTGTGAATCGCTTTCATGAATGCAACATCCAAGGGCTTCAGTCTAAAGAAATTGTTCATGAATCCGAAGTTTAGGAAAAGAATAAGAGCAAATGGTCACCTCAGTTCTTTTCTGAAAACACTCAGCGTGGGGAAAACACGCCAGCCTCAGTGTGATGAGGATGACCGTCAACCTGCACGCCAGTCTCCGTGGGAACGCCCCCTTACCCGTGCCCGAAAGGCGAGATGAAGTAGAAGCAGCAGTGAACCCTGTTGTCGACGATGTGCCGCCGGTTCAAGCCACTCTCATCGTGCAGGTACCGTTCAAACTGCTCGTCGATGTAGGCGATGATGGTCTTAAAGCTGAGACACAGACATCAGCAGTAACTGGGAGGTGCAGAAGGCAGCCCCAGCTCCAGAGAGAAAACAAGTCCTCCTTCCCCCTTCCAACGCATAACTTGAGGCATTTGTAAGATGGGGCAGAAAACTGACTCCGGGGATTTTCAAAACTGCAACAAGCGGCATTTTGCCTCAGCGCTGAATCAGCAGCCTGAATGGGATGGGTCACAAGGCGCCTGAGGATGACAAAGTAGAGACAGGGCTTCCAACCCTTCCAGGGCCTGATCGGGAAGGGAGCTGCGCAGAGCATGGGATCAGGGACAGGCTGGTTAAGGTGTGAACAGTGGAGCACCTGTGCGTGTGCGGGAGCGGCCAGGGTAGAGGGGAGGGGCACGATGCAGGGAGTGGGCCAAGAGAGATTCCATACTACAAAAGGGACCTTCCTGCACGGCTACAGGTGACGGACTGCTGTCGTCTCTGCATCTCAAGTTCCTTATTTGTGACTGTGACGCCAGCGAGTAGTAGTCTGCAGCCCTGTCTCAGGTGACTCTGCCACAGGCTTCGTTTCCTCCTTACACAGAGGAGGAAGCCTGAGCCACAGCGCCCTGCCCGCCGGCTCGTTGCCCTGCCCGCCGGCTCGTTGCCCTGCCCGCCGGCTTGGTGCCCTGCCTGCAGCACAGTGTCCCGCCCACTGGCTCGATGCTCTGCCTGCACCACAGTGCCTTGCCTGCCAGCTTGGTGCTCTGCCTGCCTTCTCGGTGCTCTACCGAATGACACGGTGCAAATCAAGTTGCTTCACTGACGCAGCACTAAAAGACAGCCAACTTTGCACCCTCAGATTTCACTGAAGTGGCCTCAGAGAAAAAGCTCAACTCATTGTAAAATTCCTTTTAAAAAAATACATGTCTGATGAACTTTAAACGGTCTCATCATTCTGTACGTGGTTACCCCAAACCCAGTAACCACTCACGAACACCATCAACACGTTAAGCCAGGCGAGCACAGGCGGGCGCGCGGCACGCACCAGTCTCGGCAGTTGATGGCATCACCGTAGCCGGGCGTGTCCACCACCGTCAGTCGCAGCTTCACCCCACGCTCTTCAATCTCCACGGTGGAGGCCTCGATCTGGACAGTTCTCTCAATTTTTTCTATAAAAGAAACAGATTCAATGAGGAACGTACCTTAAAAATAAAGCAGTATGTGAAGAGGAGACACTGCCTGTTACTCGTGTGCTTAGAAACAAGTGACTGGGAGTCTCACTGCCTCTCTTTCGAGGCAGGTTCTCAGAGATTACCATAAGCCTGGTGTAAAAACCATCCCAAAGTCAGCGAGGGAAAAGCTGAGGCCAAGATTAATGAGACACTTGGGAAGATTAAGATGCCAAGATTAAATACAATAATTTCTGTCCTTGGAACAAAGAAAACAGAAAATAACTTAAGAACTTACTTAAAAGCTGACTCTGGGAATATTAGTAAAGAGCTCTCATTCCTGCTGTGCCAGCCCATCCCAGCCCTGACTCATCGCCCCGTCTGTCCACCCCACGAGCACACGTGGGCGCTGCTGCCCTGCACGGGGACACTCAAGACAGCGGGTCAAACAGCCGGACCACACTCATGCCTACAGTGATCTTCTCTCACAGCGCGTCACAGTATAAAACATTCCACTGACCCCTCACCAGACCTACAGTACAGGAGACTGTCCACCACCATTTCACACACAGGATGCACAGGTGCCCAAAGAAGGTCCATAACCAAGGTCCGTGGTTCCGGGTGCAGCACACCACTCCCTAGTGACGCGTCCCAGGTTTAAAGATAAAGCGCAGGCGCGCGCACGCACATACACGCAGGACCACAGCATAAAACATCACTTGTACGCTCTGCATGGCTTTCACACAGAACTGCCTCACGGCTGGGCATAGGCTTCTTACCTGCAGCTCCGGGTATGACTCTTTCTGGGTAGAGGTCAGTCAGGAACAGGCTGTTTATGAGCGTTGACTTTCCCAGTCCCGATTCACCTTTCGTGGGAATGAAAACACTGTCACAACCATACCCACGTGGCACAGTGACAGTTCAGTGCTCGGAGGTTCCTGAGGCCCGGCACTGCTCAGAACCTCACCAGCATCACGCTGTGTACCCCTCACAATGCCCATCTCGTCTCACGGACGAGCAAGCATGCTCAAGGCCAGCTGCTGCTGGCCTGGGCCACGACTGGCTCAGGTCTGTGGGACACAGGGTCTGTGCTCCACTGCACCATGTGATCAGAAACGTAGCCCTCTCTCTTCACACGTGTGGGGAATGGACTTCAGCAGTTGGTCTTTTTTTTTGATAAACAGAATGCAAAACAGGTTTTCAGTTATGAGCTCTGCAAATTGTTAAACTCGCCACATTTCAGAAAACTCTAAACGCACCTCTTTAGCAATGATGACAATGCTTCCCGAGCTGTGGACAGCAGGACAGCCACTCGATGCACGGACAAGTGGGACAGCAAACGTGACTGGGAAGGACAACCAAGACTCCTTCACACAGTCACGCCACATCCCCCACAAGGCAGGGCTGCCCTTCTTCCCGTCAGTTCACATACTCCCATTTCTCACGACAAGCCACCCGACGTCCAGCAACTTCAGCTCACGCGCGTGAGTGTGAGATGATCCATCTGGGCATAGCGTTCATTCAAGCATTTAATGAGTCAGGAAATCATCACCTACTGTAACTACGTATCCTGAACACTTCAAATTTAACTTTAAAGAATATGCAAACGATCAAAAATTAAATTTTGTTTCAGAAAGAAGCACAGATCTTAAGTGACTGCTGACTGATTTTTTTCATTTGTAAGAAGCATGAACAAATTTCCTAACTTTTTTGCAGGTTATCCTATAAGGCTCAATTCTGAACAGACGTGTGCTTCTAAGCTTTATGTCAGTCAGCTGTGAGCCAAGTGTGAAACACACTTGTTACATCAGGTACAACACGCACACATTCGTAGACAAAAGAGCAGACATGTATGAAAAATCATTATTGCAGGGAGAATCCGAACAAAAGAGTGAGTTTGCAATGTGTAGGTTTCTAAAACTGAGACTGCACTTTAACTAGGCTGCAGCGCTCACGGGTGAGGAGGCACGTGGACAGGATGACCCAGAACTGCGTGCTGAATGCACCCGTCACGACGTGCTCTAGCCCATCAGGGCAGCCGCTCATCAAGTGAACTATTACGACGACATGTGCAAAGACCTGGAGGTAGAAAACCAAAAGGGAAGGACATGCTCGGCATTTCTCAAGCTGAAAGAACTGAAGAAGAAATTCAAGCCTTGATTTGCAATACTGAAGGATTCTACAGGGAAAATACTAAATGATGCGGGAAGCATCAGATGAAGATGGAAGGAATACAAAGAATCACTGTGCCAAAAAGAATTGATCGACGTTCAACCATTTCAGGAGGTAGCATAGGATCAGGAACCGACGGTACTGAAGGAAGAAGTCCAAGCTGCACTGAAGGCACTGGTGAAAAACAAGGCTCCAGGAATGGATGGAATATCAATTGGGATGTTTCAACAAACGGATACAGCCCAGAAGTGCTCACTCATCTATGCCAAAAAATTTGGAAGACAGCTATCTGGCCAACTGACTGGAAGAGATTCATATTTATGCCTATTCCAAAGAAAAGTGATCCGACCAAATGCAGAAATCATCCAACAATATCATTTATACCACACACAAGTAACATCTGGCTGAAGATCATTCAAAAGTGGCTGCAGCAGTACATCGACAGGGAACTGCCAGAAATTCAAGCTGGATTCAGAAGAGGACATGGAACCAGGGATATCACTGCTGATGTCAGATGGATCCTGGTTGAAAGCAGAGAATACCTAAGATGTTTACCTGTGTTTTATTGACTATGCAAAGACATTCCACTGTGTGGATCATAAACAAATTATGGATAACACTGGGAAGAATGAGAATTCCAGAACACTTGTGTTCACGAGGAACCTGTACATAGATCAAGAGGCAGCTGTTCAAACAGAACAAGGGGATATTGCATGGTTTAAAATGAGGAAAGGTGTGCATCAAGGTTACATCCTTTCACCAAACTTATTCAATCTGTATGCTGAGCAAATGATCTGAGAAGCTGGACTCCATGAAGAACAGGGCATCAGGATTGGAGAAAGACTCTTTAACGACATGCGATATGCAGACGACACAACCTTGCTTGCTGAAAGTGAAGAGGATTTCAAGCACTTACTGAAGAAGATCAAAGGCTACAGTCTTCAGTATGGATTATGCCTCAACATAAAAGAAAACAAAAACCCTTGCAACTGGATCAATAAGCAAAATCATGATAAACGGAGAACAGGTCGAAGTTGTCAAGGATTTCATTTTACTTGGATCCACAATCAACACCCATGGAAGCAGCAGTCAAGAAATCAGATGACGCATTGCACTGGGCAAATCTGCTGCAAAAGACCTCTTTAAAGTGTTGAAAAGCAAAGATATCACCTTCAAGACTATGGTTCGCCTGATCCAAGCCATGGTGTTTTCAATCACTTCATACGCATGTGAAAGCTGAACAGTGAATAAGGAAGACTGAAGAATTGACGCTTTTGAATTATGGTGTTGGTGAAGAACACTGAACACACCACGGAACGACTGCTGAAAGAACGAACAGATCTGTCTTGGAAAAAGTACAGCCAGAATGTTCCTTAGAAGCAAGAATGGCTAGACTTCGTCGCACATACTTTGGACATGTTATCAGGAGGGATCAGTCCCTGGAAAAGAACTTCATGCTTGGTAAAATACAGGGTCAGTGAAAAAGAGGAAGACCTTCAAGGAGATGGACTGACCCAGTAGCTGCAACAATAGGCTCAAGCGTAACGACTGTGAGAACGGTGCAGGACAGGGCAGTGAGTGTTCCGTTGTGTTGTACACAGGGTCACTGTGAGTCCGACCAGACTCGACGGCACCTGACAACAATAATAATGTGATTATTTCACGTGGAACAGCTTCCGGAGCACGTCTACAGGTGGCCTGCTTACCAACACAGACAGGGCATAACTACACGGCCCGGGCCGGACCTTGGGAGCACCAAGCTGTGCTCTGGTCCATTTTCTCTAACATCTCCATCCCAGCTTGGGGTCTCTGAGATTGGTGCAAGAAGAGATGTGGACCAGTGTAAGTCCATCACTATTCAAAATCTGTAATACAAACATGCTACAAAAGTCACAGGAGCGATGACAAAGTGCAGGGAATGAACGGGGTTCACGGAGTTTACGTGTCAGAAATACGACAGTCTCAGGCACAAGGGGGCACCACGAGATAAAGAACAAGAGCAACTAAGACTTCCTCTTCTTTCTGAAATCCCATCAGGTAAACTCCCAAAGAAGCTTTAGGTTTTACTCTAACTGAAGTTCTACTGTTGGAAACTTAGGCTAAAACAAAACAAACTATAGCTCAAGCTGGAATGCTTGGCACTGGGTGTGATGGCGGGCTGGGGATGATGAGTCAGGATCACAGGAGAGGGACACTCAGCTCATCAGTGTGGAGGGACAAGGAAAGGTTGGGTGTCAGGAGGCAAGAATCATTACGGGTCTGTCTTAGTTATCTAGTGCTGCTTTAACAGAAATACTACAGGTGGGTGGCTTTAATAAACAGAAGTTTATTCTCTCACAGTCTAGTAGGCTAGGAGTCTGAATTCAGGGCGCCAGCTCCAGGAGAAGGACTTCTCTGTCTGCTCTGGGGAAAGGTCCTTGTCATCCATCTTCCCTCGGTCTAGGAGTTTCTCAGCGCAGGGACTCTGGGACCAAAGGACGTGCTCTCCTCCTGGCACTACTTTCTTGGTGGTATGAGGTCCCCGTCTCTCTGCCCGCTCTTTTATATCTCAAAAGAGACTGACTTAAGACACAATCTAATCTTATAGATTGAGTCCTGCCTCATTAAGGCACCTGCCTCTAGTCCTGCCTCATTAACATCATAGAGGCAGGATTTACAACACATAGGAAAATCACATCAGATGATAAAATGGTGAACAATCAATCACACAATACTGGGAATGATGGCCTAGACAAGTTGATACATATTTTTTGAGGGACACAATTCAATCCATGACAGGGTTGCTCTAGAGGCTGGCTACCACTATGAGTAAAAACTTTTGCTACATGAAATAAGGAAATGACAGAAAAAATACTTTACCATTCAGGAAAAATTTCCATATAATATATATTTTTTCAAATTCCCAAGTTATTTGGCTCTGCCAAGAAGAATTTTTCCTCTAACTTTGTAACTCATACTATTATACTCCAAACTTTGGGAAAGGATGATATCCACATTATTTAGCAACTTAATAATCTTTTAAGTCTACTTAATAATTATCAAATATTTATATATTATTAAATTAATTTCTTACCAACAACCATTAGTGTGAACTCGAAACCTTTTTTCACTGATTTTCGGTGAACTTGATTGGGAAGATTTGCAAATCCAACATAGCCAGGTGTTTCGGGATTTATAAACTGAGCTGGTTGCTGCTAAAATGAGATTTTAAAAAAAGAGTAAATAAACACTTTAGTGGTTGCTTTTAAAAAACATAATCAGTTAGGTCTATCACAAATACAGGTATCATAAGTTCTCAAAAATTAAAAAAAATCACATGTAAATCAACACTTCCAAAAAGTCAAGCTTTTATTGGAAAAGTGATAGCATCCACTTAAGAACAAGTATTAAAGAATTTCTTAGCTATATATTACCTAGAATTAACAATTTGGTTATCAGTATCCTGTTTAGCAATCTAGCATACATAAAGAAGATATATGTTTAATTTACCCTAGTGCAATTTTAAATTTTGACCTGAGAATTATCTCCAGGGCTACAGGAAGATCAGTCAAGCTTACAAAGTAATGTCCAATCTGACAGTGGCTGCGTTCAAACTTAGCTAAACTCAGAGAGGCTTCTAGGCAAACACTCCCAGGCACCACGTGTGAAGCATCTGTCAAAAAGCCATCTCTCCTGCTGCATCCGCTTGCCCCACAGAACAGAGCCTCCCCACGGGAGGGGATGCCAGCACCCCAGAACCAGAAGACTGAGGATAAGAGAGTGTCACAGCTGACTACACAGAAGCATCAATGCTCCTGCGGAAGTGGAAGAGGATGACAGATGGAGACGCAGTAAAACTGCAGAATCCAGGCCGTGGGCATATGGGTGTCGCTGTGAAACTCTTTCTGCATTTCTGAATGTTTGAAAACTTTCAATAATAAAATATTGGGAAAAAGAAAAACTTGTAAGTTATCATTATTGTGACAGATTTTGCAAAAGTTCTGGCATTAACGAATACTTTATGGTGCTTCAGGCTAGGCCAAAGAAAACCAGTTGTCATCGAGTTGACTCTGAGTCATGGAGAGCCCATTTGTAAGAGCAGAACTGGACTCCACAGGGTTTTCAATGGTTGATTTTTTGGAAGCAGATCACCAGGCCTTTCTTTCATGGTGCCTCTGGTGGACTCAAACCTCTAACCCTTTGGTTAGCAGCCAAGCCTGTTAATCATTTGCACCACCCAGGGATGCTGGGTAAAAGAAGCAACTGGTCAAATGAATGCTACCTTTGTACAACTATTAAAAAATGTTTACTGAAAACGTGAAAAGTTTAAAAAATAAAAATGATAAATACAAGCACGAAAAGTGTTAACAGCGCTTATTTCCGAGTAGTGGGATTAAGGCTAATTTCTCTTCTCTTCTTTTTATCTGTGTTTCATCATATGTCCACAACTGAAAGTACTTCTAAAAAAGTAAAAATAGCCCTGAAGATTATGCATCTGATAACAATGACTCAAAAAAGAGATGAAGAGCAGTAATAACCTTGCAACTTGAACCACAAGTTCTGCTTTCCTCGGCATGTCTCCGAGAACTATCTCAGGGCTCCCAGCTCTGTGCTAACTTGAAAGAGCTGATCCAAGCCAATTATCAAGTCTAACAGCCCTATCAATTTCATCATTATAAATTATCAGATTTTAAATGATAATCTGATTGGTCTGCTGGGAATGATCTAAGGAGGCAGAAAGAATTTTTAGTGATGTATTTAGAAACAAGAAAATGGAAACCTGAACACAGAGAACACACAAAGCTTTTACGGTGACAATTAAATTAGAGCTCTTCCGGTCTTAATGGATCAAATACATCCGTTGTATTAAAAACATGAATCATATAAATTAAGTAAACACTGGAAATCCTGACTGTCAACAGTGTGAAACCCTAAAGCAATTTTTTCTTATACTGTAGACACATGAAGTGTGATCTCTTACCTTAGACATCTCGAGTGAAGTTTCCTCAACCTGTTGAAAAACAGATACATGTATGTGTATAAATGTACATGTACTCGTGTATACATACAAGGCATGTGTGCATGTATATGCATACATACATATACGTGTGTATTATGTACACACACATACACACATGTATTTAATTTGGTATGAACTGACCTGTAACTGATTTATACATAAGTCATCCACAGCTTCTGTCTCACTTAGCTTCTCAGTTATATCAAATACTTCCCCAGAAATGATGAAGTAATCATCTCTCAGCATAAAGGCAAATTAGATTAAAAAAGTCAGAGGTTGATGAAAGCACCCATATCTATATATATACCCACGTATATTCCGTATTTTCAACATTCAAACTTTTTTCCAGTACTTATCGTACACTAGGTAGTAAAGATATGATGATAGAAAAAGACGTGCTTCCCCAAACTCTGAGTTACATAATTCCCCTTCTCTCTTTGAAACCTTTCAAGGAGGAAGAGATGCCACTGCCTGGAGCTCTAACCTGACATGTGCCATCTGTTAAGAGATTCCTAGCGCCCTTTCAGAACTGGGCTACGACCCTGTCTGGCACATGGAACACTGAGAACTACAACTGTGAGCAAGAGGGACGGACAGAAGGACCAAGTGAGCAGTGAGATGATAGTCTTAGTGATATGTGGTATTTCTACACCAAGTACACAAGCCCTGGAGACCCGGGATGCGGGGTCTGTGTGTGGGCTGACCTTGGTAACAAGGCCAGGAGGGAGGACTGCAGTCAGATTGATTCCTGATGAGCTTACAAACTTATGAGAAAGTTTCTATCACTTCTTGTCTTCCCATTTTTCTCAAGGCTAAACCTAACACTCCTGAACAGTTGACCCCCAAGTTCCCCTTTTCAAGGAAAATGTACCTCTGAAGAAATGAGGCCACCCACCCTATGTGTGGCCTGGTCTAACTAAGGTGAGCCGTTAGCAGGATCTGTCAACTTTAATTCTCTACTAATCTATCACACACAAGATTCATGCTGCAGTCCTGGCTCTTGGTTCTCTGCCGTTGTAGCCCACAGTCTAGGTGAGGAGGGGGTGTGAGAATGGGTAAGAGACACTTATACAGACTCTGAAGTGTTTGCTACGATGGATTACTAAGCGTGAGACGGGGGAGTACTGGGTAAAGCATAAAGCTCAATCTAACAACTATCGACTAAGGAGGCAGGTAAAGCTAGATCTCAAACCAAAAAAACCAAACCGACTGCCGTCTAGTCGATTCCAACTCATAGCCACCCTACAGGACAAAGGAGAACTGCCCCACACGGTTTCCAAGGAGCGCCTGGTGGATTCAAACTGCCAACCTTTTTGACTAGCCGCCGAACTCTTGACCACTACGCCACCAGGGTTTCCAATCTAGACTACCTAAAGTGATTCAAGCCTAGGTCATGGAATTAAGACAACATTGAAGGAAAATGGAAACGCTAGGCCAGAAGACAACCCAGCGATGATTCTGAAAAGCCCTCTGGCAAAGGAAGGAATGCAGGGGGTCACAGGAAGGGTATGGTGAGCAGAGGCCCTGGGAGTGAGGACCCAGGAGTAGGAGGGTGAGGAGCCATGTGGGTGTGCTTCATTTCTCCCGCCCCCAAGACAAGCCTAACAGACAAGCTGTGGGAGGAGGAAGGCAACACCGAACCAAAAATAAGATTATGGTGATAAAGACTCAAGTACAGTATGGGGGGGGCCTTCTACACCGAAAAAAACATGATTTTTAAACTAGAACTTTGGTAGGTGAATCAGAAGAAAAGTCACAGTTGAGACTAAAAATGTGACTTGGAAGATCAAATATAAGAAATCTTAAAGCATGAAGCAAAAACACAAGGAGAAGGAAATCCTAGGTAGAAAGTAAACGCCTTGGAGGAGAGCCTAGACACAGACCTGGTAACAGCAGAGTTCCAACAGAAGGAAAAGGAGGAGTCGTGACAGAAGAAAACCTGCCCGAGCAGAGCAAGACCAAGGTCTGTACATTCTTCAGCTCCCTGGGACTAGGCAATACCGGAGTGAGTTAAGTTCCCTTTACAGAAGGCACACCTGCAAAAATTATACTAACAGTCCAGAACTAAAAATATTAAATGACCTCAGCAAACCTAAGAGATGGGGAGAGGAATGCGAGCAGAGGAGCAAACGTACTAAAGGGAGAGGTGAGGGAGTCAGATGAATGAAGGTGGCCTTGTTAGAGGAAACAGCTGATACCTTGTTTTCAAGTAATACAGAGATAAATGATTGTGAAAGAAAAATAAAATTACAGTGGAACTTACAAACTGAGAAAAAAATAGTAACTTGATCAAAACCAACAAAAACATGGAAAGGGAACAAAAGGAAACAAAGAAATCCACAGTAATTATAAATCATGTTGAAAAGGCTCCATGAGGAGAGGCATAAAAGTCAACAATATTAGTCAACAATCTAAATGTGAAAGAATCAAATTCTTTCCTTAAAAAAGACACAATGTGTTAAAACAAACAAACCCAGTTACATGCTATGTGGAAGAAACACAAAGTGGCTACAAAGGCTGAAAACAAAGGGTCAAGCTCCCAGACACCAGGCCAGAGCAGACACAGAAACACTGTTAACATCAGCCACGCTGAGAGTCAGGGTGAAAGAGCTCAACAGAAGACAGGGACATCACGGGATGACGACAAAAGGAGCAATCTTTAAAGAAGATATAACACTCAAACACCTGAATACGCAAAAGAAAAAAAAACTGTAGCACATAATACACAGACTAAAAAACATAAGGTGAACTTCACAGAAGTGCAGTTCAAGTGTGAGAATCTAACATACTTCCCTCAAAACTGAAGAGATTCAGTCAACACAACACGAGCAAGGCCAGAGAAGGACTGAGTGTTGCTGTCGTCAGGTGCCACTCAGTTGGCCCTGACTCACCGCGACACTACATACAACAGAACAAAACACTGCTGGGTCCTGCACCATCCTCACAATCATTGCTGTGTTTGACCCACTGTTGCAGCCACTGTCAGTCCATCTCCTTCAGGGTCTTCCTCTTTTTCACTGACTCTGTACTTTACCAAGCATGATGTCCTTCTCCAGGGACTGGTCCCTCCTGATAACATGCCCAGAGGATGTGAGACGAAGTCATGCCATGCTCACTTCTAAGGAGCATTCTGGCTGTACTTCCTCCAAGATAGATTTGTTCATTCTTCTGGCAGTGCATGGTATAGTAAATATTTTTCACCAACACCATAATTCTTCTTCAATCTTCCTTATTCAATGTCAAGCTTTCACAAGCATATGAGGTGACTGAAAATACCATGGCTTGGGTCAGGTGTACCTTAGTCCTCAAAGTAACATCTTTGCTTTTTAACACTTCAGTAGAAGTCTTTTGCAGCAGATTTGCTAAATGCAATACATCCTTTGATTTCCTGACTGCTGCTTCCATGGGCATTGATTGTTTTTGTTGTTAGGTGCCATCAAGTCAGCTCCAACTCATAGCGACCCTATGCACCACAGAACGAAACACTGAGTGGTCCCGTGCCATCCTCACAATCGTTGCTATGCTTGAGTCCATTGTTGCAGCCACTGTGTCAATTCATCTTGTTGAGAGTCTTCCTCTTCTTCACTGATTTGCCCAGTGCAATGCATCTTTTGACTTCTTGACTGCTGCTTCCACAGGTGTTGACTGTGGATCCAAGTAAAATGAAATCCTTGACAACCTCAATCTTTTCTCCATTTATCATGATGTTGCTTACTGGTCCAGTTGTGAGGATTTTGGTTTTCTATGTTGAGGTGTAATGCATACAGAAGGCTGTGGTCTCTGATCTTCATCAGTAACTGCTTCATGCCCTCTTCACTTTCAGCAAGCAAGGTTGCGTCATCTGCATAACACAGGTTGTTAACGAGTCTTTCTCCAATCCTGATGCCCTGTTCTCCTTCATATAGTCCAGCTTCTCGGATTATTTGCTCAGCATACAGACTGAGTAAGTATGGTGAAAGGATACAACCCTGATGCACACCTTTCCTGATTTTAAACCATACAGTATCCCCTTGTTCTTTTCGAACAACTGCCTCTTGGTCTATGTGCAGGTTCTGCATGAGCACAATTAAGTATTCCGGAATTCCTATTGTTCACAATGTTAGCCATTATTTGTTACGATCCACAAAATCAAATGCCTTTGCATAATCAACAAAACACTGGTAAACATCTTTCTGGTATTCTCTGCTTTCAGCAAAGATCCATCTGACATCAACAATGATACCCCTGGTTCCATGTCCTTCTCTGAATCTAGCTTGAACTTCTGGCAGTTCCCTGTTGATGTACTGCTGCAAACTTTTTTGAATTATCTTCGGCAAAGTTTTACTCGTGTGTGATATTAATAATACTGTGCTAGATAATTTCTACACTGTGTTGGATCACCTTTCTTTGGAATGGGCACAAACATGGATCTCTTCTAGTCAGTTGCCCAGGTAGCCGTCTTCCAAATTTCTCAGCATAGACGAGTGGGGACTTCCAGCGTCGCATCCGTCTGTTGAAGCATTTCACTTGGTATTCCGTCCATTCCTGGAGCCTTGTTTATCGCCAATGCCTTCAGTGCAGCTTGGACTTCTTCCTTTGATACCATCGATTCTTGATCACGTTACCTCCTGAAATGGCTGAACGTTGACCGATTTTTTTTGTACAATGACTCTATGTATTCCTTCCATCTGCTTTTGATGCTTCCTGCGTCATTTTAATATTTAGCCCATAGAATTCTTCAAAATTGTAACTCAAGGCTTGAATTTTTCCCTCAGCTTCAGCTTGAAAATACTGCTTCCCTCTTGGTTTTGTAACTCTAGGTCTTTGCACATTTCATTGTAATACTTTATCTTCTCGAGCCGCCCTTTGAAATCGTCTATTCAGTTCTTTCACTTCATCATTTCTTCCATTCGCTTTAGCGACTCTACGTTCAAGAGCAAGTTCCAGCGTTTCTTCCGACATCTATTTTGGTCTTTTCTTTCTTTCCCATCTTTTTAATGAGCTTTTGCTTTCTTCATGGAAACCCTGGTGGCGTAGTCGTTAAGAACTACAGCTGCTAACCAAAAGGTCGGCGGTTTGAATCCACCAGGTGCTCCTTGGAAACACAATGGGGCAGTTCTACTCTGTCCTTCCTATAGGGTTGCTAGAAGTCGGAATGGACTTGACGGCAGCAGGTTTCGTTTTTGGTGGCTTTCTTCATGTATGATATCCTTGACGTCATCCCATAACTTGTCTCGTCTTCAGTCATTAATGTTCAATGCATCTAAATCTATTCTTGAGATGGTCTCTCAATCCAAGTGGGATAAACTCAAGGTCACTCTTGTGGACCTGTTTTAATTTTCTTCAGCTTCAACATGAACTTGCGTATGAGCAACTAATGGTTTGTTCACAATCGGCCTCTGGCCTTATTCTGACTGATAATACTGAACTTCTCTATCATTTCTTTCAACAGATGTAGTTGATTTGATTCCTGTGTATTCTGTCTGGCAAAGTCGACACGTATAGTCGCCATTTATGTTGTTGAAAAAAGGTATTTCCAATGAACAGGTCTTTGGTCTTGCAAAATTCTACCATGTGATCTCTGGCGTCATTTCTATCACCAAGGCTGTATTTCACAACTACTGATTCTTCTTGTTTCCGACTCTACCATAATCAATAAATTCAATAGATACAGAGAACCTCAAGACAATAGACTAAAAGAGGGAAATAATTGTTTCAAAAATTGAAAAAAATTATCATTTGCCTGCCATGTGATAGTTGACTTTATGCATCCACTTGGCTAGACAAGTCTAAATATTGCTGTGAAAATGTTTTGTAGATACGACTAACATTTACAGTCAGCTAACTTTAAGGAGATTGCTCTCGGTAATGTGGGTAGACCTCATCCAACCAGCTGAAATTCTTAAGAGCAAAAACTGAGGTTTCCTGGGAAGAAGGAATTCAGCCTCAAGACTGTGACACAGAAATCTTGCCTAAGTTTTCAGCCTGCCAGCTTGCTCTACAGATTTCAGACCTGCCAGCCCCGACAATCAAGTTACCAATTCCTTAAAATCAGTAAATCTATTCATCAATCCACCTACCCATCCCTATAGGTTCTGTTTCTCTGGAGAACCCTGACTCATACATGCCATAAAGAAAATCTAAACAAATTTTAAAAGAAACTTACAGTTGAAGTTCTCGGATCATAATCTGGTAAAGTTAGGGGGAAAAAAAGAAAATAACCCCCAATTATTTGGAACATTCCTGGATAGTCTTGGAAGCAAAGAGGGTAACCAAAGCAAACCACAAGCTATCTAGAGAGCAAAGGAAAGACAAAAGCAAAATCTATGCGACACAGCAAAAGCTCCACAGACTCTTAAGAATTTGGGTTTTACGTAGTGTCATTATTAAAAAACACTGGAAATACAGAAACTTGGTCCTTAAGATATTAGGAAATGAACAAACTAACTCAAAAGAAAACAGGAAGAAGGAATTAATAAAGAGAAAAACCAAACAGAAAGCAAATAAATCCAAAAGCTGGTTCTTTGAAAGTATTTTCCACAAGCTCAATTAAAACAAAACAAAAAAAGAGCAAATACGGAAAAGAAGGTATAATCACAGACACAGGAGATACTACGTGTAATAAGGTGAACACAAATTTGAAAATCTGGCAGAAAGGGATGATTTTCTAGGCACTATAAATTACCAAAATTGAACTAAGAACTGGAGAAAACTAGATTATACTATCACCGAACAGCTCATTAAAGACTACTAGTGAAAAAGGGGCCAGCCACAATCAGAGCTGAATTCCATCTAACCCTGAACAGATACTTCTAGTCATTTAACATTGCAAGCCATTGCAGAAAAGGAAAAGCAATCCAATTTATGAAGATAATATAGCTTTAATAACAAACCCAGGTAGAGACATACCAAAAAGAAAACAAAGAACAAACTATAGCTCAATCTCATTCATGAACATAAATGCAAGTATTCGAAATAAAATTTTTGCTAACAATTAAGATTGCAGAGACGTACCAAAAGCAGCTATCAATATGAGCCATTACAACAACAGATTAAAGGAGAAAACACACGATAAATAGATGCTGAGGCAGCATATGATAAAATTCAGCAACCAATCCTAATAAAAACACTAAATAATTAATACGAGCACAAGAAAAGTGCTTAAATATAACTCAGGTTATTTTTGAAAACCCATGGCAAACGTTATTCTCCAAAACAAAGGAATGCTAAACTATTTAAATTACAATCACTAATTAGGCAGGGATGCCCAGTACCATCATAATCATTTTAAAACACTAGAAAAAGTTCAAACATATACAGAAATAGAGTAACAAAACCCCCTCTACCACCCATCATCCAGCTTCAACGATTATCAACTCGAGACAGTCTGTTTCACCTATCCCCCCATTCCTCCTACCCAATTCCCTTGGGTAAATCTGTGGCAAATACTATAACCTTTGATTTGTAATATTTCAGTACGCAGCTCTAAAAACAGGACTCTTAGAAATGACACATTATCATACCTAAAGAAAATTAGAAGCAATTCTTTAACAATCGAATATCCACGCAGCGGTCCTATTTCTCATGCCTCATTTTTTTGTTTGTTCATTTGAATAAGGATTCAGATAGGATCTAGGTATTGCAATTTCACCACAATTATTTAATACCACCTTGTTTAGTGAATGTAATGAAAAGAAATAATTTTTTGCTGATATAATTGAATATACAGAACACTTAATTATTTTGATAAAAAAAGAACTGTAGTACAAAAGGACTTGGCAAGGTGACTGGATAGAAGACAGATATAAAATAAGTCAATAGCCCTTTTCTGTAATAGCAATCACCCCACCCTCCACGGCTGTGGAGTTGATTCCGACTCGCAGTGACCCTACAGGACGAGAGTAGTACTGCCCCATAGGGTTTCTAAGGAGCAACTGGTGGTGGATTCGAACTGCCGGCCCTTCGATTAGCAGCTGTACCTCGCCAAATGAGCCGTAAGAGCCAGCTATGGCTTTTTTTTTTTAAAGGCATTTTTCTATTGATGGAAATTTAAGTTGTCTCAATTTTTTTTTATTGTTGTAGTTCCAGCTATGGCTCTTAACCACTGTACCACCAGTGCTCTGTGATAGCAATATACGCCAAGAAACGGAATTAGAAAAAATGTCATTTACAATGGAGTAAAAAACAAAACTCCTAGTAACAAATTTAGAAAGAAAACAGGTCCTACATGAACAAAATAATTTTCATTTCCCCCAAATTACTATACAAATTCGACCCAGTTCCAATTGGAACCCCTAGTCTTGTGGCTTTTTTTTTTTTTCTTTTTTAAAGAATTGTATAAAACGACATGGAAAAATAAACGCCTGAGCTTAGAAGAGTGGGGCCTTGCCTGACCACCTATCACATGTACCTGATTTTATACTCACACGGTACTGACACAGAAATATCATCTCTCTTTCAGCTCACTGAGACCTGGGCTCCTGGTCACTGTGGCTGCTGCAGTGACCCTGTGCGGGTGCTGACCAAATCACCCCAGGAGTGCTGTACCTTGTGCCTGCCTGTGCGCACCTCTCAACTCTTCAGTGGGGCCGCGGGTCTTTTATGGGCGAGAAGGTGACTGTCACTACTCCCTACCCGTTTCCTCTCACTCAAGACCTATCTCGATGCACGAGTATGGGAAAAGAGCAAATTGTTATTGAAACAGGCATAAATGCTTAGAAGGCACTGCAAAGTTGCTTTAATTTTATCAAGTTTTCTCTTGCCACCTCCTATTTCTTCTATATTTTTTTCCTGAATCATAATTTGGATCTACTATGATTTGCTGGAGCCCTGATGGTGCAGTGGTTAAGAGCTACAGCTGCTAACCAAAAGGCTGGCACTTCAAATCCACCAGCCGCTCCTTGGAAACCCTATGAGTCAGTTTTACTCTGCTCTATAGGGTCGCTATGAGTCAACATCGACTCGGTTGCACGCAACAACAGGATTTGCTATCAATTTGTTATTAACCGACCAATGCGAAATCTAAGTTGGAAGAGGAACGCTGAACCTCTGAAGCATACCTGGTTTTCAGTGAGAACTTCCTGATCCAACAACAGAGACCTCCAGCCCAGGGACAACTATGACAAGAGCCGTAAAGGCCCACATAGGGCCCCGCGGCTGCCCAGGCTGGAGGAAACGGCCGAGGCCCCGACAGCAGAGCAGAGACGGTGGGGAGGTGACTACGCTCCAGGCCGAGAGTGAGAAAGGGCCACACAAGGCGGCCTGAGAGAAGGCAGTGGTCGGGTCACGTGTTCAGGGGAGGACACCCAGGGCAAGCTAGTGGGTACAGACCAAAATCGGGGCGGGAAACAAAACAGGGCGCCGCGGCCACATCGGAGGCGGGGCAGGGTGGCCTCGCCGGTCGGCCTCCGGCAGCGACAGCCGCCGCACCGCCCCCTCCCCACTCTGCGGCCTCAGCACTCAGTAACGACTTGCACGAAGGCTTCAAACTCAACGGGGGCTCCTGGAGGGCTTACTTTCCCAGGGCCCGTTAACGCGGCTCTGAACGCTCCCTGAGAAAATGGCACCGATGGAGTGACCACAAGATGGCCTCAGGACGTGAGGGTGCCTGGGGGGCTCCACGTCCCGAGGGCTCGCCCCACCTCGCGGCCCGCCGACGCCCCGGGGCCGCGGGTGCCGCCCCGAGTGCGGTGCCCGCGGGGTCACCGGGCCACTCTGGCCTTCGAGCTCCGTAGCCGGCGCGAGGCGCGCACCCAGCTCGCGCTCCCACGTCCCGGCCCGGGATTTGGGGGAGCCGCCCCCCGGAGCGAACCCCCGTGGGCCCGCCCTCCGCACCGCCGGAAGTGGGGTCTGCTCGGCACCGGAGCTCTGGGACGGCGGGCGGAGAAAGGCTGGGCGCCGGGGCTGGGGGATCGCCCGCCGCGACGTAGTTTGGAGGGGGGAGACTGGGGACCCTCGGGCCCGTGGCGGGGGAGGGGCACGCGGCCCTACCACCCCTCCCCCACTGCCGCGCCTCGCGCCCTCAGAGCCAGGCCGACCATCGCCTGAGGGGCAGGGGCCAGCGGAGTCCCCTCTCCGCACTTTCTCGGGATGGCCGTTCGGCCCGCGGGGCGGGGGACACCGAGCAGACACTCACCGGGCGAAGAACAGAAGACCAGGCCCCGATAGACCGAGCCCCGGACCCGCCCAGCGCCCGCCGCAGCTCACGCCCCGCCCCGGCCCGCGTGCGTCATCACGTCGTCCCGCCCCCTGCAAACGCTTTCCTCGCCCCAGCGCCGCTGTCCTCCGCCTCCCCCACTTCGCTGGTCTTCGAGTGCGCAGGCGCGGATCCGACCTGGTTTGTCGCCTGCGCGCAGGCGCCGTGCCCCTCCCACGGCAGTTGGCCATATAGAGGCTGGGGGGGGGGGGGGGTGGGGAGGTCAAGCGTAGCCTCTTCTCCTTTACCAAGATGGCGGCTTGTCCCTGTTTCGCCACAGTTTCTACCTTATGAGCTTGGTTCCCTTACGCTAATAAGAGTGGAACAGGTAATGTGATTCTTTGCCTTATGGTAGCTAGAATGGGGAGAAGGGCATTTCTTCAGAAGGAGCTAACTGACCACTGAGGAGAAGGGAGGCGGACGGGGGGAGGGCAAGTGGCGGTAAGTGTGGAGCGACCCTGAGGAGGGGGATCTTTCGCCCTGGTGCTCTCCTCCAGAAAGATGGCGGCAGCACCGAGCTGCGAGCGCCGGAGCCGGGCCGGGAAGGGGAAGGAGAGCCGCCGAGCGGGGCTTGTCTAGCTTCGACGGCCTTCATCTCGATGGTACGGGCGCCTCGCCTCCATTGGCGCCCGCAGGTCACGTGGCGATCGCGGTGACGCCGCCGACCATAGAGTTGGGCGCCGGTCCCGGGAGACGTGGCCTTCCGGCGCCGGCTTTCCGCCCGGGCTGGGGCCTATCGCCCGAGGGGGTGGGGAGCGGGTGCGGCCTGTGTGTGCCCGCCCTGTGTGCTCCGGTCCTTGGGTTTCTCCTCCTTGCCTGGGGTCCGAGGTGAGACCCAAGGACAGCCCCTCAAGGCTACCCCCAGTGACCTGGATCGGGGACGGGAGGGCCAAGTGCCCGGCTGAGGCCCGACCAGGACGGGAGCGGGGCCGGCGCCGGTCGAGGGCTTGGACCCCCGCCTCGGGACGGCCTCTCCCTCCTCCCGGGGACTTGGAGCCCCAGTGCCTGTCCGATCCTCCCGGACTCGGCTCAAGTACCACGCGTACAGGAAGCCTAAGTCACTCATGACTGGAAGTAAACACGCCTCGAGTCAGTTGGGAGCCCGAACCCGTTAATGAACCTGGAACATTGTAAGAGGACTTTTGTGCCTAGCTTTGGAAGCTGGTTAGGTGCTCAGGGCTAGCTGCTGTATATCCTCGCCCACCTGGTTTAGAAAACGAGAGGGTCAGACTTCACATGGTATTTGGAGATCATGTAAAAACTGAGGAAAAAGTTGAATTTTTTTCCATTAAACAGTACTTCTGGTCGATTGAAACGTCCGAAGGAACATAGTTGAGTCCTGGCATTTAGCGACAAGACTTGTCCTTCCATTGGGGGTTTTGTTATATATCCTCACGTTCAGAGCTGCCCTAAGCCCTCAGGTAATGACTTCACATTTGTTGGTGTCTGCTTGAGGATAGTCTCTCACTTGGCAGATAGCGTTCTAAGCCCCTGTTAAGATGGGACAAGTCACAATTAGGATTTTGTCTGAGGCAGTTGGATATGCTCCGTAATAAGCTTAATGTTCATTTACAGAAGCAAACCTGGGATACTGAAAACATTGTATGAAACCTAGTGCTCATGTTTGCATTTTGAACATTCTGAGTACCAGCAGGCTGATCTTACTAAGTACGTTTACAAAAGATACTTGGAAGCAGTGTTTTAAAGTTGAGAAGATGTTTGGTTAAGTGGCTTCCGTTACCTGTACTTTCAGCTCTCTAGGTCTGAAACGTCAACCATCAATCTGTCATGAGAGTTTTAGGCTGTGGAGAAAACTGAGTGACAGCATTTGAAAGCCAGTTGAATAATTTATACTGAGGATTAAACTTTCCTGTAACTACCATTAGTTTTAATATGTGCTAAGCACTGTTTTAGGGGCTTACCTCACTTTACCACAAATCAAGTTTACTTGGTGAAGCCTACAGCGGGTGTAGGGAGAGCACCTTTAAGATGAAGCCATATTCCTCAGCACCTCCAAGCTCAGGCTGTTTCCTCTTCTGTTGCCCTCTCCAGCGAGCCGAGCTGACTTCTCAGTGGCCTTTCCCCACCTCCCCCCCACCCCCCAATTTGGTTTTGTTAGTTTGAGTTTCTGGTTGTGTGACTTCAGTCTCGCGACCTCACTTCTTCACCAGTTCAATTCAGAAAACGTTAATTGAAAACCATTGTGCGCCAGACAGTGCTTAAGGTTCTGGGGATATAAAAGTGAAAAGAATAGACTTTTTACCTTTTCGTCAAGCAGCTTGTGGTCTAGTATGGAAGAATCACTTGTTAAGAAAAAGAAAAGGTTACAGTGTGATAAGTGCAGTAATAGAAACACATGCAAGGCCTGGAGATAGGGAAGAGAAGAAAGTGATTACCTGTTGGAAAGTCTTCACAAAGAATGTGGTTCTTGAACTGAGTTTTAAAGGATGAGTAAGTTTTTCAGGTGGATTTGGCAGGACTGTTCTAGAGGGAAGACTAGCTTATTATGCAAAGGGGAGGCGTGACATTTATGGTTGGTGGCGGTTACGGGTTATAGGTTGAGAATCTGGTATACTGCTGACATCTTGAATGGTAGAGGGTTGGCTGAGACCAGGTTGTGAAGGGCTTCATGCCCTTGAGTCAGCCCTGCTTCAGACATTCTGGCTTGGACAGGATTTCAGATGATTGCACTATATCTACGGGGGTGACTTGTGATGTTAGTGGATCAGAGAGATTTACCAAAAGGGCTTGAGCGGAGAACATGCTTTTTGGAGTTGCAAGTGGTGCTTCTATTTGGCATGGCCTGTTCAGCCTGCATCCATCCTGTGGGGTGACTGATTGAAGGGAGGCTTTTCCTTCCCTTGTGAAGCAGTTACCAAGCTCCCAGAAGAAGCAACTCACAGCTCAGTTCTCAAAAAGTCCAAGGTGTGTGTTGTGAAGAAGAAGGTTTTGACCAAGTAGAAAAGCAACCAGAGAACCCCAGCCAGTAAGTGTGTCAGAATGCCTTTCCCTGGAAATATGAATGTACCATAACACACAACATTTGGGAAACAAGAAAGTGATGAGAAGAAACTTCAAGTGTATAATATTTAAAAAACTGGTTCCCCAAATTTTCTTGGGCTAAAGCACGGTGGTTTTTTTTTTTTTTTGTATTTCTAACGTCAGACAGTTTAGAAGTGGCATCCCGGTGGGCTGCTGCTTTACCAGGCATGCTGAGGTTCTGCAGCACCATTTAGGACAAGCCAGACGCTTGTCCTTGTGGTGAGGCATGCTGGGCGCTGTGCTCAGCATCTTGTGGATGCTGCTGTTAGTTAAGTGACGGTGCATTGGCCGTGCATACAGCCCCTTACTACTTCTCATTGGCATGTGTACGAATTTTACAATTAGAATTTTATTTCAAATCAAGGTTATTTCCTCCATGTAATATGAGGTCAAATAATTCTGGGAAGAGTTGTAAGGAAAAAGTACTGATCTCCTTCCTTCTATCTCGTTTCCTCCTGTGCAGAGGCAACCACTTTTGACTCTTGGCTGACTCCTTTGGTTTTCATCTCCAACTCTTAAATAGCATATGTGCTTGACTTGCTTTGTTTATTGTGTCCCACCTTCCCCGTCTTGTACATCGTTTATTCACTTTAAAAGTAGATATGAAGTTTCTCGCCTTTTTTCACCCCTCCTCTCTCACTGTGCACACAAATGCAGACACACACGTTCTTCCAGAAGCTTTCCAAGGTAGGTAATATTCAGTGTTTATGTTATGAGTACATAGTGTCAGTTATAGTTAGGCCACATAGTGTAATAGGGTGACTTTTCCTTTCCTGGGTAACTTTGTTTTCCCTGGAGTTACTAAGAGTCTTCTTTGTGGTTTGGTTGTTTGTTGTTTGCTTAGTTTTCTGTGTATTTGTCATTGATATTCAACCACCAATTCTACATGAATTGCTAAAAATCTTTCAAGAAATTAATTTATTTTTATCTGATAGAACTCAGTGCTTTAACTTCATTGTGAATAAATCTCTTCCAAAGCCCCTAGCTGCTCCAGCCTTGGCAGTGCCTGGGGTCTTCCTTGACCATCAGCCTGCAGACCGCACCGTCCAACTTAGTAGGACCCTCTGTTTTCTGAAACCATGTCACCTTCTTTCATGGTTTTACTCTCTCATTTTCATGGAGCTCATTCTCGGGTAGTTGCTATAGAAAAGGTGTGTGGGAAGTAACGTTTTGAGATCCTGTGAAAAATCTTTATTCTGCCCTTGCACCTGAGTGCAGGTTTGGCTGTATGTAGCATTCCAGGTTGGACATCATTTTGCTGCTGTCTTCTAGCTTCCAGAGTTGTTGAAATCTTAAACCATTCTGATTCCTGAGCCTTTGTGTGTGGCTGTAGTTTCGTCTCTGAGCTCCAAGGATTTTCTCTCCGTGAAACTCAAAACACCAGGAACAATGATGCCCCTTGGAGACCATTCCCATCTGTTGTCCTGCCCACTCTGTGAGCCCCTTTATTCTTCAGTGTGGGAATTTTCTTTGATTTCTTCCAAATCGCTTTCTTTTTCTAGAATTCAACTATCGGACCTTCTAGACTAGTACTCTAATTTCCTTAGGTTCCCCATTTTCTTTCTGAAAGGTAGCCTCAGCTTTGTTTTACAGCCTTCTGTTGAGCTTTTCTCTCTTTCTAAGAGCATTCCCTTGTTCTCTTCGTCTCTCAGTACTCCTACTTCATAGCCTCCTGCGTTTGTTTTAAGGAGCTCTGGTGGTGCAGTGGTTAAAGCAATTGGCTGCTAGCTAAAAGGTCGGTGGTCCGAAACCACCAGTGGCTCCACAGGAGAAAGACGTGGCAGTGTGCTTCCACAGAGATTTACATCCTTGGGAACCCTATGGGGTCACTACGAGTAGTAATTGACTCTATGGTAGTGGGTTTGGGGGTTGGGTTTTTGTTTTATGGCTGCAGTATCTCCTCTTATCTCTCTCTGTTCATGAGTTTTTCTTTCCCCTGAAGTTACCGCTTCTGACTGCTTGTCTGGTTTTCGTTTTGGCTTTCACATGGGAGCCATTCTTGGCTTCCTGGTGGTGCCCTCTGCCTGCTCCTGTGTCAGAGGCTCAGAGCCTGTGCCTGGTCTCAGAAGCTGAGGCATGCGCTGCACAGGTGCCAGCTGGGCCCTTTCCTCACAGCACCCCACGTCTGTTTCTTTAGGTCTTTTCAGACTCCAGGGAAACTTCTTCCAGCCGCTTGCCTGCGTATGACGAGGGGCCAAGGGAGGGGAGAGGCCTGGAGGTCTCAGTGACCATGGAAGAGAAGTGATCCCCCACCTCAGCTGTAGCTGGCGTCTGCAGCCCAAAGATTCTCTTGGTTTCTCTCCCAGAGAAGAAATGCACAGCCTTTGGCCAGGATGGGGAGAGGGCGGCCGCCTGGCTGCACAGAGTTGTGGGTGACTCCAGGGATCTTTCTGCCTCTTAAACTTTTCGCCCCACTATTTTATAGGAGCTTCAGGAGGGAGCGACAGGAAATGCACTGATGTGACGACACTTTATTAAGTACCTGCCTCTGCCAGGCACTCTTGGGGGGGAGGGATACAGTAGGAATAAGAGCTGTACCCCTGCTTTTATGGAGGCCACACCGTAGTGAGGCAGACAGGCAGTGCGCAGACCACAAATGTGTAGTGTGTTAGGGAGGGGTCACAGGTGAGGAGGAGAATAAGGTGGGTGCGTGGGACAGGGCATGGGGCGACAGTGGTTGTTTGACGTAGGGTAGTTGGGGAGGCCTTGCCAATGGGGGACAGGTGATCCAAACCTGAGGAGGTGAGGGGACATGCTGTGGTGACCACTTGGGCAAGAGCGCTCTTGGCTGAGAGAACGGCAGGTGTGAACATGTGTAGCTGTTAGAGGAAGATGCTAGAAGGCCAGTGTGGAGGGAGTGGAGGGTACGGAGGCGGTCAGAAGGCATGGGTGCTCACGGCACCTGGAACCTGAGGCTCCACATAGGCTCCTTTAGAGGCTGGCGCAGAGCCGCAGGGCAGTGGTGGTGGCCTGGGCGAGAGGCTGTTGTATGCCAGAGCCTGGCTGGAGCACTTCCCGCTTTCCCGTCACTGTAGGAAGGGGATGTTGTTGTTCCCACGGTACCAAGGGAGACACTGAGGTGGACTCTGGGCCTCGGCCCCTCTGCTCCCCTGCCGCACCCGACCCGGCGCCTGTCAGCTCAGAGGTGAGGGAGGGCCTGCCACCGTCTCACCCGGAAGTCCTTGCTGCTTTTAATCTTCACCCTCCTAAAAAGCTAGTATAAGCTTTGTGACTCTTTTTTCCTGTGGCCAGGGTTAGCTCTCTGGGAAGACCTTACCGTAAAGCAGGGCAGTCATTTGTGAGCAGAGTGGGGCTTTGGAGGCTCCGGGGTTCCGGATCTCCGCCTGCTCTCCTGACGTGTGCGTGTGGCGGTTGTTCGTTGCTGTCCGGTCAGTTCCAACTCGCGGTAGCCCACGTGTGCAGAGTAGAACTGCGTCGGGGGGTTTTCAAGGCTGTGACCTTTCGGAAGCAGATCGCCGGGCCTGTCTCCTCAGGCGCCTCTGGGTGGCTTCAAACAGCCAACCTTTTGGCTAGTATTCTAGCACGTAACCACTTAACTGTTTGTGCCGTCTAAGGACTCCGACGTGTGGATAGTGGAGGCGAAAGATGTCCTCCCCCGTGCCCCCTGTAAAGAGCATATTGTGACAATTTATCATAGAATGCAGTTAAAAAATATTTTGAGGTTAGCCTCTCCAGTTTAAAGGCACTTAAGTAGAAACAGTTGAGCAGCTATGAAACTCACCTCCCCCCCATCAAGCACTGTGAACAGGGTTTTGAGAACATTCAGTCGGTTTCTTGACATGAACACCAAAGACTTTAATGCATGTGTTTGCTTCTCCAAGAAAACCAGAAGGCTGTCCTTTGCCTTTTGATAGTAATTTCTCATCGGTTTTGCCTGGGTACCCTTTAGCAATATTATGTTTAGCTTACAACTTGTGTTTTACTTAAATTTATAGTTTTATGTCCATTCCTACTACCTTGTGGATTTTGCTTTGTCTTAACAATGAGTGATGAAGCATCCCAGTAGAGAAGTGGGCGAAGGTTATGAGTAGGTGAGTCTTCACAGCCCAGAAATCCAGGCAGCTGGTAAACATGGAACAGGGTTTTGGACTCACTAATGACCAGAGCAGTGCTGTGCACGTCATGTTTCCCCGCACACACAGCAGGAAAACCCTAACAAGACCGTTTTCATTGTTGTCTGGGTGAGGAGGACAGGTATACTCAGGTGTTGTAGGAGTGTTAGTGGTTTAGCTCACGGCAGGAGTAATTTTAACTTGGCAGCACCTATCAACACATCCCTGTAATCATACAATTCTATGTCTAGGAATTTATTCCATGGAGGTACAGCTCCTCCTGAGCAGAGGGTATTCTTTTCAGGATCTTTTGTAATAGTACCAAAAAAAAAAGTAACCTAAAGGTCCATCTTTAGAGACTTTGTTAAATTTTATTTGTTCCATTCAACTTCAGTTGTTACAAATGAGATAGATTTGTATGCAAACTTGGAAAGATGACTATGATGTATTTTTAAGTAAAAAGAAGTGTAGCAAGTGATAAAACAATACATACAATGTGATCTCATCAGCTTAAACCATACTTTAATATATGCACAGAAGAAAATCTGCAGAAATAAAGCAGTAATTTTGGAGCTATCTCTTGGAGAGGAATCATGGGGGATTGCCAATGTTTATATTGTCATGTTATAGTTGTATTTTATAACGTTTTTATGCTAAAAATCTCATTCCTTCTTAGACTAGTCTATAGCAAGTTTATAAGAGACAGGACCAGGATAAATGTAGCCCCCACAGCAGCCCTGTGTGCCCCTGGGGCGCAGGGGGAGGCAGGCAGTGGCAGATACAGTAGCCAAACCGAGTAGCAAGTGGTAGTGAGCAATCATTATGCGCCTTCCCTAGTATGAATTCTTTCCAGATAAGTGTTTCTGGACACACTGCAGGTCTGCCTTTTGTTTTTACGTCTTGGTGTTCTTGGACATTCTGGAGGCCGGCCTTGGCAAGAGCACAGTGGCACTTGCTGTCTGAGGTACAGACAGCGAGGCATTGGCACTTCCTTCAGGCTGGACAAGAGGGCTGAGATGGTTATACATGTCAGGAAGGTGATTGATGTCCCCGATGGGGGGCTGGGAGACCTGACTTTCAGTGGGGGAAACCTGTCATTAATTAGCCTGTGGCTTTGGGTGTTTCTTAACCTGTGGGACTTTAGCTCCTTCCATTAAAGATTAGGAAACTGATTGGGCTTTTTTATTTTCCAGTTCTGATAGCTTAAAACCCTCAGTCAACTGAGCTTATCAAAAACTTAGCTGTCAAGTTTAGAAGGATGACACTTGGAGCTGTAGTCGCTCACAGAGCACCCCATTTTGTGGTCCGTTGTCAGGGGTGCCTGTGATAGGAGAAGCTTGCCTGTCGAAGCCTTGTTCACTGCTTTCTTCACACCAGGCATCGTGACCCTTCCCCCGGGGGACATCTGACAATGTCTGGAGCCGTTTTTGGTTTCACCGTTAGGGGTGCTGCCGGCATCTAGTGGGGAGGGTGCCGCTCACCACCATATGCTGCTCGGGACAGCCCCGCAGCGAAGACCGGTCTGACCCGGCCTGTCAGCGGGGCTGCGGTGGAGAAGCCCTGCTCTGCAGGGTCAGTCCTTGACATGGCTGCGGGGTGTCGCAGTCACAGACCCCGCTTTTCAGTCAGGGAGAATAGAGCCTGGCAAAGTGAAGACACTTGAGCGAAGTGAGCGAACACTTGGTGGCCGAGTTCAGGCCGCGCTGCCGCAGTGTCCGCATCACCGCGCTTCCTCTGGCCGGGCCCTGGTGAAGCGCTTTGCATGCGAGCTCCGAGTCCCCACAGTGACATCAGTGAACAGGTGTTTGTCTCAGCTCCTCTTCAGGAGAGGACACAGAGGCACAGAGAAGCCAGGACCTGTGCTGACTCGTTCGTAGTCCTATCAGAAGTTGACAGTTTTAACATTCAGCCTGACACAGCTGCCTAGTGTTTCCTCTCCCGCTCAGGGGCGAGAAGGCGACTCCACGTCCACGCTGTCCTTGCTAGTTGAGGCCTTTGCAGCAAGACAGGTAGACACAAACATTGTAGAAATGTCCAATCAACAGTCATTTCTTTTTCCCTGAGTGCATATCAGTAAGTAGATTTAGGGTAAGGAAATGAGTATATGGGAATCCCTAAGGCCCTCCAAGCATTCAGGCCCACTTCTGCAGTGGATGGCCGTAGAACCCGCCTCCAGGGGCCATCTTTCTAGTCTAGACATCTGCCACCGTGCGCACGTGGCCATTGTTCTCAGTGACCCCAACTCCATCTGATGACAGGGAGTCGCCATGAGTGATCCCTCTCCGTGTCACCTGCTCCGCCCCAGGCAGGTGGCAGTGTGAACCATTGGAGGGTACTGGTCATGCTTTTGCTTGGTTTGGCAGAATAACCCGGTCACGTCAGGTACCCTGTACGTGCTTCGGGGGATGAGCTAGTATCACAGCATCGCTTGCTGGAAAGGCGCCATTCCGAGTTCTTGTCCTTTACTGACCATTGGGTGGAGTGGCGTGGCTGCCCGAGTCCCGGCTGGTGCTGGAGGCTCTGAGAATGAGCTGGAGGCAGAAGGCCCATCTCAGCCGGCTGTGTGTGCTCTTACACCTCATCGACCTTGAATGGCTTCTTGGAGCACCTTTCTCCAGCGGCTTGCAAGTGCTTGGATTGACAAATTGTGCCAGTCCCAGGCTGTCCTCAGCACGTGCCTTCTGTGGCCTGGCCTGACTCAGGGCCTGCGGTCGTGAGGGCAGTGCGTGCACTTGGTGTGCTGTCTCTGGGTGGTAGTCTCAGCACTGTTCCCTCTTCCTGCTTGTTTTCAGGAAAGGCCCAGTGGCCTGTGTCACCTTTATTAGCCTGACTCCTTTGTCATTGGTCCTGTTTTCTCACCTTCTAGCGGCCAGATTTGGGGGCACGGGGTGGATGGGACTGCATTTATGAAGTAGAGCTGTAGTTCTTGGCCTTGCTGTGCAAGGTCAGGTGCAGGAGGACCTGGCGGAGCCTTCTGTTGCCAGAGGAGCAACCTGTCCCTCTCCTTGGCTCTCACTGGCCGCTAGTGAGCCAGACACAGTGTCTTCCTGGCCAGGATGCCTCTGGACACAGTGCAGGCAGGGTTTTCTCCCGCTGCCAGCCTCTCCGGCCAGGCTGAGTGCGACTGTGGGTCTCTGGAGGGGAATGACTCCCACCAGGTTCAGTTGGTGCTTGTCAGTGCCTCTACTGCAGAACTGGGCATTCTGCAGTGTGAGCTGCGTGGTCATGGGACCTGGTGGGCCTGCCCCCACCCTTGGCCAGGTGCTTGGAGCAGAAGTTCTTTGAGCCTGGGACGGCACTGTGAGGACAGGCTCTTGCAGGCTTTACCTAGGCTTGCAGACGATGAGCAGATGGGGGCTGAGCCTGCCTGCTCCACAGGAAGGAGCTAGTTCCTGAGTGACCCTGGGAGCAAGTAGGCGGGCATGACTCCTGGGGAAGGCAAGCGGTCCTCTTGCAGGTACCTGGATAGCAACTACCTGCATAGCAACCGCTTCCAGCCCAGGAGAAGAGTTGCAGCCCCAGGGAGGGCTGGACTCCCGTAAAGAGAGGTTGCCACAACACGCAGCCTCAGGGGAACGGGGAGGCCAGAGAGAGCGCCCGTGGCCCATTGGAACCAACAAGGTGGAAGAAAAGAGGAAACAGCGGTACAAGTATGGAACTGTGAGGGGGATTTGGGAGGGGGGGTTATTTGGCACTTTCTGCTGTGCTTGAACTTGAGGTTGAGGGGAGTGCCTGGGCTGAGAAGGGGCTCTACCCTCAGACCGCTCTTCATCGGGATGCTTGGTTTCCGATTTCTTCTGCATAGAGTTGACAACATTGTGCCCTCCCTTTAACTTTTTTCTGTAAAAATTAAAAAATAAAGAGGAAGGTGTGGCCCTAAGTGATCTTTTCTGCCTTTCTCCGAAAACTACTTGACACTTAGGAGCTGTGTTACTCTGATGGTGTCTCCTAACTTGTAAACAGAAGACCCTGAAATGTGAGTGGAATTCTGAAATTGTCTCTTCATTCACCTTATGTTCTTTGCATTGAGGGTCACGTGCAGACTCATGAACGTATCTTATTATTAGATGATTCTGTTTGCTAGCCAGTGGGAATGGACTCAAATGCATGCCACTACCCTAGTGTGTCTTATTCTGTAGAAAATGTATGTGTTGCTCTTAATTTCACCCTTATGTAATGTGCTTTTTAATTTTATTAATACCTGGTTCATTTAGAAGTATCATTCACGTGGAAATACTGAATTACATTTACCTTCCTTACTTTTTCTGGTAAGTAGAAAATTAGGTGATCCGTAGCATCAGCTTAAATCTGCATGTGTGTGTGTGTGTGTGAGCGAGAAATTTGAAGAATACAATTTTTCCTTTTGAGACAAGGCTTCTATTTTGATCCTTGCTCATGCTGGAGCTGACTGGCAGCCCCTGAGACCAGAGTTCTTTCTCGCCCGGCAGTGAGCTCAGCTGTGCTCGCCAGGCTTGCAGCTGCCTCCCCAGCGCCTCCCCGCTGCCTCCCCAGCGCCCCATGTCATCCTTGGGAAATGTGCTGCAGAAGGGCGCACAGGGCACCCTGACTTCCCGGGCTCAGCTGCCGCCTCTGGAGTCTAGACAAGAGCTGGACGCCCTCTGAGCCCCATGTAGTGTGCGGGGGTGTCTGTGTCCCTTGGAGAATGTAAGTACAGTCCTTTTCTGAAAGATGGGCAAGCAGAAGGGACTTTGCTGTGGAGAGTCAACGGATGGGCTTTAAAAACACGTGCTGGCTTTCACCTGACCCTCTGACAGGTGCCCTTGCTTCTGGACCAGCATGGTGTGCGGGCTCCTGAGGCCGACCCTACCTTCTTGGACTCCGTTGGTTGGAGCTCAGGTCCCTCGGCTGCTGAAGATGTTGCTGAGCTGGAGAGAGTGTGGGAGCATGTGTGTACCCCAGCCCCTGATTTCTTTCACATGAGCACCTTTGGGTTTCAGGCTGTGCGGTTAGCTTTAGGAGTAAACCTTCAAGGAGGAAATGGTTTGGGAAGGACCGAAGTGGTGACTGGTGGGTCTTTTCCCTCCATCAGAGCTTGCCCCAGTTGACGTTTGTAGTATGGAGGTTTTTGTGAGTGGTTGGGCTGTGGCTTTGTTGAAAGTTATTTTAGTTTGAGCCTATTTCAAAACTCTTTGGGATGCATTAGGAATCTTCTTGTTGTAAGAATGTTTTAATTCCAAGCTGTACTTTTGCTTGTCTTATAGTTTTTATTGTCTCCTCACCACAGTCCTGAAGTGGCAGAGGGTGTGTGTGTGTGTGTGTGTGTGTGTGTGTGTGTGTGTGTGTGTGT
>NW_004444101.1:5185050-5200905 GCF_000243295.1 Trichechus manatus latirostris | reverse complement strand
TTGTCTTATAGTTTTTATTGTCTCCTCACCACAGTCGTGTGTGTGTGTGTGTGTTGTGTGTGTGTGTGTGTGTGTGTGTGTGTGTGGTTGATGTGGTCATTCCCCTCCACGCTCGGCCTAAATACTGCGCCCTTCTGCTCATATGTTCCTCTGTTTGCTCTGTCCTTTAGGACAGCCTGTGACTGGTCGCTGTCCTGTCACCAGTGTGGGGTCAGCAATGCTGGTGGCCAGCCCAGATGGAGTGCCTGGTGCTTTCCCTTCTGAAGGTGGTGTCCGAGAGGTCATCACCCTTATCTGGATGCTCCTCACCACAGGACCCCTGCCCCTTTCTAGGGGGTGTGGCGGGTGTTCCCTGCGTGGGCCTGGTCATGTGGGGAGCATTGCTGCGTGTGTCGAGGTGGTACTGTTAGCAGCTCTCTTGATGCCTTCTGAGGGTTTTAAGACTGCTTTTATGAACTTTGAAAAAATGGTGTGTGACAGACTTCAGTGTCATAACAGTATCTTATAATTGAAGCAAAAATTGCTTATGCTATAAAGTGTGGGTATAATGTGCATTGATCTTACTAGTTGAGCTCGTAATTAAACGACATGAATTTTGTTTTTCAGTTTAAACTTGGATGGTCATGTCGTTCCCCATCCTTCCTTCAGTGATGTGTTTTATTTTTAGTGAAGTCTATGTATATATATATATATATGTGTGTGTATATATATGTGTGTATATATGTGTGTATATGTGTGTGTATATATGTGTGTATATATATGTGTGTATATATATGTGTGTATATATATGTGTGTATATGTGTGTGTATATATGTGTGTATATGTGTGTATATATATGTGTGTATATATGTGTGTGTATGTGTGTATATATGTGTGTATATATATGTGTGTATATATATGTATATATATGGAGAGAGAGAGAGATTTATTTCAAGGAAATGGTTCATGCAGTCGTGGAGGCTGGCAAGTTCCAAATCCATGGGTCAGGCATCTGGCTGGAGGCTTCTCCTGACTCATGTGGTTGCAGGGGCTGACGCACCCAAAATTGGCAGGTCAGACGTCAGGCTGCTGGCTCCTGGGGCTTTCGGAGCCGGCAAATCCCAAAATCTGCAGGTCAAACAACAGACTGCTGGCTCGTGTCCCAAGAACCACAGGTCAGAGGATGACGAGTCAGGCGCAGGATCAAGAGAGAGCAAGCTTTGCCAGAACATCTGTATGTATTGGATGCAGGCCACACCCCCAAGGAAACTCCCCTTTCAACTGATTGGCTGCTAAACATCAGATCACAAAATGGAGGATGATTACATAATATCCGCCAAACCACTGAGAATCATGGCATAGCTGAGTTGACACATGACCTTAACCATCACACATGGCTTCATCTGCCCTGAGACCAGAAGAACTAGACGTGCCCGGCTACCACTAATGACCGTTCTGGTCAGGGCTGCAATAGATGGATCCTGATAGAATGGGAGAAAAACGGGGACTAGAACTCAAATTATTAAAAAGTCCAGACTTACTGGGCTGGTTGAGACTAGAAGACTACCCGAGACTATCACCTTGAGACACTCCTTAAACCTTTAACTGAAACTACCCACTTGAGATCATCTTTTAGCTACAGTGTTTTTATGCAAATAACACCCACGTTATACTTTTTTTTGCGTACTGTCGAAAAAAAAGACTGCATGTTATTTTCATAAGCGTGCTATACCGATTTCTTTTTTTCTTCTGTTCGATGGATGTAATGTTAAGTCTTCATCTTGGTGCCTGTTGACCCAGAGGTTTGGCCCAGCAGCAGACCCTCACCAGCCTACCCTCGAGTTTCTAAAGCAGGCCTCTCTCCCGGCAGGATTCCTTCCTTGCTCTGCAAACCACTTTCTCCAACGCAAGAAGAAATCATTTTTTCCACTCTGGAAACAGCCCTCACCCGGGCAGTCAGCCGAACCCCTGCTGGAGAGACTGCTCCGCATTCTGCTCTGTGGGTCCCACTCATATGGACGCTGCAGGGGAGGCATGAGAGCTGTGGGAGCAGAGGGGTCGCGAGTCCCTCGCTCGGTGGAGACGGGTTCAACTGCTGCCTGGCTGCCTGGGTTGACCCGCACCCACATCGTCCTGCCATGCCGGGGTTCACATGGGGCCGGCACCACAGGATGCGTGAGCGCAGCCCTCTGCCCCACCCTTCACCTGTCTCCAGCTCGAAGTACCTGGACGCTCATCAGCTACAAGGAACTCCACCGCTCTCAGGCCCGGCTGTGAACTGCAGCCGAGCAATTGCATAGTTTCAACTGTTTATTTTCCAATTACTGGGGGTACTACCCAACTCAATCCATGACTTCTTGACCATGGTTTATACCTTTGTTATACAGATAATGATGAAAAGTAACACCTTCTGACTATTGAATGAGGCCAAAATTTACTTCTGGAAATGTCACAAGGCATGCACCATATATGCATGGGTGTGCTATGCCAGAACTTTTTTATATCATTTTGTCATTTTTGCGCATTGTATGTGTATGCATGTTATTTTTGTGGCTGTGCTATTTGTGAAAAATATGGTAAATAACAGACTGGCTCATCAAATAAAGAATATTACCCATGAGTACTGCACACCTTTAAAAAATCATCTGTATGAGACCAAATGGTCAACAGTTACTCTGAAGCTAAGGTGAAAGGGTAAGGGGACAGGGGAGCCAGATTAATGGAAAGGAAACATCCTGAACAGAACGAATGAGAATGTTCGTACCTTGTGCAAAATGTCACTGATGTCACTGGACAGTTTGTATAGTAATTGTTAAACGGGAACCTGATCTGTTGAGTAAACTTTCACCAAAAACACAATAAAATATTATTTAAAAAAAGTAGTATATAGCCTCCATTTAATTTTTTAACTGTTTCAAATATGGTACAAAACACTTTCTGAATCATCTGAGTAAGGTGTGTGTTTCCCACAGTACAAGCATCACAGCTGGGAAGTTCACATTAACGCATTGCTGCCATCTGATCCTCAGGCCCATTCACGCCTACCCAAAAAGGAGCCAGCTCAGACTTGCGTGCTCACTTTTGGTTGTGACATCTCTCGAAACCCATGGCCGTCGAGTCGATTCCAAGTCATAGCAGCCCTCTAGGACAGAGTGGATTGGCTGATGAGCTCAAACACCATACCTTTGGTTAGCAGCCGAGTGTTGACCACTGTCCTGTCAGGGCACCTTGAGGTCTCTCTAGTCTCCTTCAGACTGGAACGGTTCCTTAGTTTCGTCTTGGCTTTCTTGGCCGTGATGCTTTTCGTGATTATAGGCCAGTGATTTGTAGGTTGGCCTGAGTGTGGGTTTGTCTGATGTTGCCTTGTGCTTGGATTCAGGCTTTGTGCCTTTGGCCAGAATCGCACAGAGGACATGTTTTGATTCTTCTCTTTTCAACCTGTTGGATGGCACATAAATTCTGTTTGTCCCATTACCGGTGGTGTTGACTTCAGTCACTTGATTAAGGTGGTATCTACCTGGCTTTTCCACTGGGAAGTTTGGTAATTAATAAGTGTACCGTGGAGAGATACTTTAGAAACTATTCTGTTCTTCAACAAACTTCTTTTTCCCTCGTATATTTGACTTTTTCGTTTTTTAATTGTGCTTTAGGTGAAAGCTTACAGTTCAAGTTAATTTCTCATACACAGATCTATACACATATTGTTGTGTGACACTAGTTGCAATCCCCACGATGTGACAGCACATTCATCCTTCCCTCCCCGGGCTTCCTGTGTCCATCCAACCAGCTCCTGTCCCGTTCTGCCTTCTCATCCTGCCTTTGGACAGGAGCTGCCAGTATGGTCTTGTGTATCTTCTCAGAAAACTTAATTCATCTGTTTTTATCAGTACAGGCTCACAGCTTCCCATTTTATTTGGTCAGTTTTCATCCTTTGGTACGATTATTTTGATGCTCATCTTGTCCCAGATTTGGCCGGGGGGAGCCCCTTCATGCTGGCTCCTGTGTCCTTTTGATACATCCCTGTAATTCTTTGAGCGTGGCCTTGCTTTCTGGTACCACAAGATGTTCTGGGCTTTTCGTACACTTTCCCTGCCCCAGCTCTGGAGTCAGTCATTTCTCCAGGGAGGCCTGGCTCCTTTTAATGGCAGTTGGTACTTAGGGAAGCAGGGTCTGGGCACTAGATGAGTTGTTGGGGTGTTATTGCACCCAGACCTGCTTAGTGGGCAGAGCTACAGAATACATGCCTGTATATGCATGTACGTATATAACTCACTCACACCTTGATTTTTATATCTTTTATATACTGGAAACCACGAGCTCCTACCAGTACCTGCAATCTAATCTTCATCCCAATATTTTAAGTTCTGATATTGCTGCCAAACGAGTCTGTATCTTCCTTACTGGTTTCTACAGTCTGTACCAGCCGTGGGTGTTTTGTACTCCCGAATCACAGCTTCCCTCCGCAATCTTCTAACTCTCAGTGGTTGATTACATCCAGATCTCTAATGCAGCTGGAGTTTATTTAGGAGTATGATATGCAGTAGGGAATCAAACTGTAGTTTTTCAAAATGGATAGCAAATTGGCCCAGCTCCGATTATTGATGGATTAGTCCATCCATCCTTGCTGATTTGAAGTGACACTTGTATCGAATGATAAACCATGCGTGTGTTCCATTCATTTGGTTAGCTGCTTCCTTGGCCAGTACTGGGCTAGTGTTAGGTGAGTTTGAGAAGTCTTTTGTTTAACAGTTTAAAAAGAAAGCCACTGAGGTGTTGATTCGCTTCCTAGAGCTTCCCAAATCACCACAAACTCAAAGCAACAGGAATTTGTTCTCTGACATTTCTGGGGCTGGAAGTCCGAAATCAAGGTGTTGGCAGGGCCAGTTTCCACCAGAGGCTCTAGGGGAGAGTCACTCCTCGCCTGCCTTGGCTTGTGGCTGCATCGCTGCTGTCTCCTCCTGTGGTCACGTGGACTTCTCTGCATGTCTGTGCTGTCTCCTGCCTCTCTCTTACAAGAACGCTCCTAATGGCATCGGAGCCCACCCAGATAATCCAGGGTAATCTTCTCAGTGGAGGGTTCTTTCCTTCATTATGTCTGCAAAGACCCTTTTTACAAATAAGGTAGCATTTACAAGTTCCATAAATTAGGACTTGATGTCTTTGGGTAAGGGCCATGCTTCACCTTACTACAGGTGTTATTTGGGGTTTCTTTGGGTGTGTGGAAACTGGTGGTGTAGTGGTTAAGAGCTTGGCTGCTAACCAAAAGGTCGGCAGTTTGAATCCACCAGCCACTCCTTGGAAACCCTATGGGGCAGTTCTACTCTGTCCTATAGGGTGGCTATGGGTCAGAATTGACTTGATGGCAGTGGGGTTTTGGTTTTTTTTTTGAGGGGTGTGTAGGTGAACTTGGAGAGAGCTGACATCTTTGCGATGCATCTTCCAGCCTGAGATGTGGTGTCATCCCCGCCATACAGGCCTTTCGTGTGCCTGCCGGGAAAGTGTTGTAGTTTGGGAAAGAACTCCAGGTTGTCTTTTATTTCCTGGCAGCCTTGTTCCTTGGAATTTTATGGGTTTTATTTGCATTGAAAATATCCTTTTTCCCTCACTGTATTTTCTGACTAGTTATTTCCAGTGTTCGGGGAAGCTGTTAATTGGCGTGTGTGTGTATAAAATTTTCGTTTTGTTGACTTTCTGAGCTTTTTTTCAGTTTGACTAGCTTTTATTTATATTAGAAGTGTCTTCTAGGGAGATTTAAAAAAAAAAAAGTACTGTCGAGTCAATTCTGACTCATAGCTACCGTATAGGACAGAGAAGAACTGCCCCACAGAGTTTCCAAGGAGTGGCTGGTGAATTCGAACTGCCAACCTTTCGGTTAGCAGCCGTAGCTCTTAACCATTGCACCACCAGGGCTAGTCATCTGCAAACATGGTATTTGTCTCCCTGCTTAATCGCAGCTCCTTAGGTTGTATGCTTGACTGCCTTTGATAGTAGAGGACACCTTTGGCATTTCGCTAATTTTTTGTTGTTACTTATTTAATAGGATTAATTCAGCTTTTCACTAGATATGATATGTTTTACTTCTAGGAAGTATTCTTCATATAGCCACTTCGTTCTATTCCTGATGTAAAAAATTCTACAGGACGAAAGGAACAGATGCTGGATCTTACAGATGCTTGATCTTACCAGTATTTTGGGTGTTTTTGAAATGATCTTTTTTTTCCCCTCCTTTGATGTATGAATGTGAAAATGACACATTTCTTTATATTGAATCATTAGTGTGTTCCTGGAACAAATCCTATTTGGCCATGGTATATTGTTTTCTTAATTTAGTGCTGGATTTATTGGGCTAGTTTTGTTTAAGTCTTTTTTTTTGTATTTATGTAAAATGACTTGTAGTTACTCTATCTTTTTTCTGTAGCATCCATTCATTGTTTTTGGGAGACAAACAGTGCCCTGGTTTTCCTCTGGGGAGCCACCCTCCACTGGGTACAAGCCATGTGTTCTGGATGGCATTGGCCCCAGCTGCATGGGGGGCCCCGGCTAGCTGTGGCTAATAGACAGATCACATCTCATTGGCCCCCTTGGCTACGGTTGTCAGTCTCCTAATGGGCTTAGAACCCAATTAATGCTAGTGAGGTACAAAAATAATTCGTAGGGCCCCATAGGGGGAGAGAGGCTCTTATTTCCTTGGGAGCTAGCAGAAAATATAATTACTGCTGTTCGTAACGTTGTTCTGATGTCAGAAACAGGCAAGGATCATATAGTGTCCTTCTGATCTCGCATTTTCTCTTTGTCATACCAGAGTTATCTCTTTAGTTGCCTTCCTTTTAAGAGAAATTGATTTTAGTTTTGATTGATCAAGTCAAATATTTTGTTCCTTTGTTTTTATTTTCCATTTCACCAATTCTTCTTTTGTTTATTAATTCCTTTCTTCTACTTTTTTTTTATTGTTGTAGCTTAAATGTTTACATTTCAAGTTAGTTTCCCATACAAATATTTATGCATACATTGTTATGTGACCCTAACTGCTCTCCCCATACTGTGACAGCACACTCCTCCTTTCCACCCCTGATTCCTCGTGTCCATTCAGCCAGCTCCTAACCCTCTCTGCCTTCCCATCTCACCTCTGGACTGAAGCTGCCTGTTTAGTCTCTTGGATCTACTTGAGCTAAGAGACGCACTCCTCACAAGTATCACTTTATGCCCCACAGTTCAGTCCAATCCCTGTCTGAATAGTTGGCCTCGGAAATTGTCTTACTTCTGGGTTGATAGAGAATCCGGGGGCCATGCTTTCTGGAGTTCCTCCCGTCTCAGACCATTAAATCTGGTCTTCTTACTAGAATTTGAGTTCTGCATCCCACCCTTCCCCTGTTCCATCAGGGACTCTGTTGTGTTCCCTGTCAAGGCGGTCATTGGTGGCAGCCAGACACCATCTAGTTCTTCTGGTCTCAGGCTGATGAATTCTCTGGTTTCTGTGGCCCTTTCTGTCTCTTGGGCTAATACTTTCCTTGTGTCTTTGGTGTTCTTCGTTCTCCTTTACTCCAAATAGTTGCAACCAATTGATGTATCTCAGATGACCGCTTGCAAGCTTTTAAGACCCCAGACGCCACTCACCAAAGTAGGATGCAGAGCATTTTCTTAATAAGCTTTGTTATGCCAATTGACCTAGATGTCCCCTGAAAGCATGGTCCCCAGACCCCTACCCCTGCTACTCTGTCCCTCAAAGTGCCTTTCCTCTACTTTCTTTGGTTTTCTTGCCATCTTGCCTTCAATGCTTTAACACATTTATTTTCAGTCTTGTTTAATAGTAAAATTTACCAGTTTTATTCACCCTCTGGATACAGCTTTGGCAGCATCCTGTAGATTTAGATAAGCAGTGCTCTTTGCTCTTTTCCTTTTTAAAATCTTTTTGTTAGAAAAACTTTCAAACATGCCCCCAAATAGAAGGGAATAATGATATCTCATATACCCATCAACCTGCTTTAACAGTTGTCAACATTTTGCCCCCATCAATACTTTCTACTTTTGAGTATTTTAAAGCAAATCTGAGACTTCAGTCACCTCTCAGTGTGCCAGCATGGGTCTTTAGTAGATGAGGGCTTTAAAAAATCACATCCACAAGGCCATTGTCATGTGTCAGCAGCTGATTCTGTGCGTTCCAGAGCTCTTCATCGACCTGTTAGCTAATGGGCTTCACAGCCGTTTTGATTGTTGCTTTTGTCCATTATTTCATTGGTGTATAGTTTCCTGTTGCTGCTGTAAGAAATTACCACAAATCTGATGGCTTGAAAAACACAAATTTATTCTCTTCCAGTTCTGGAGACTAGAAGTCCAAAATCAATGTTACTGGGCTAAAGTGAAGGTGTTAGCAGGGCTGGGTCCTCCTGGAGGCTCTAGGGGAGAATCCATTTCCTTGCCTTTCCCAGTTTCTGGAGGCCACCTGTGTTCCTAGGCTCAGGGTCCCTTCCTCCATCGTTGAAGCACATCACTCCAGTCTCTGCTTCCATTGCCACGAGGCCTTTTGTCTCTTTAAGTCAAATCACCCTCTGCCTGTTTTGTTGTTAATTTTTAAAATTTTTTTAAATTGTACTTTAGCGGAAGGTTTACAGAGCAAACTAGCTTCTCATTAAACAGTACACATATTGTTTTATGACACTGGTTAACAACCCCACGACATGTCAACACTCTCCCTTCTTGACCTTGGGTTCCCTACTACCAGCTTTCCTGTCCCCTCCTGCCTTCTAGTCCTTGCCCCTGGGCTGGTGTGCCCCTTTAGTCTCGTTTTGTTTTATGGGCCTGTCTAATCTTTGGCTGAAGGCTGAACCTCAGGAGTGACTTCATTACTGAGCTAAAAGTCTGTCCGGGGGCCATACCCTCGGGGTTCTGCCTCTGTCTTATAAGGATGCTTGTAGTTACATTTGGTGCTCACCCTGACAATCCAGGACAGTCTCCCCATCTCAAGATCCTTAACTTAATCGCATCTGCAAAGTTCCTCTTGCCATGTAAGGTCACATATACAGGTTCCAGAGATTAGGACCTGGATGTCTTTGGGGACCATTATTCAGTCTAGCACAATTGGCATTTACAAGATGAAGATTTTTCTAATGCTATATATACATCTATTATTGGCATTCTTATACAAAGGTTTCCCTTAACAACTTTGTCTATCCTGAAATACAGTTCTTACTGGAGAGAAAGAGAAATGAATGAGTTTTTTCCTTTATAAGTTTAGAAGGTGTTGGAGCTAGCAACTTCCAAAGGTGACAATGCCTTTTTTTCCCCTAGCTTGTGGGTATGTATATAATTGTGTTTTTATCCATTGAAGCCTTTTTTTTTTTTTAATGCTCACGTTGTTCCCCCAGCTTGACACTTGCGTATCCTACGCCGAATGTCCGATTATTGTGCTTTAAAGTTAGTTGACGTCGTGACTCTCTGATGGTTATGCCACCCGTTTGACGTTCAGTTAGGCTGCTTTCAGTTATTTTGGTGAACGTTTATTGAAGTGTGGTAAACGCACAGAGGACGGTACAAACGCTGAGTGTGGGTAGCTCAGTGAATTTTCACAACTGAACCCACTCTGTAATCGGCACCAAGATAAAGAAGGAAGACACATTTTACTTTTTTGTTTTATTCTTGTGTTTGTTTTTAGAGTTTGTTCTTCTTTGGTATCCGTGGTTCTGAATTCAAAGCTGTGAATTGCGGTGTCTTCGTGTGAGTTTGGCTCCATTCCTGTTCCCTCCCTTCTTCCCTGCCCCCTGTTATTTCCTTGTACCATTCTTTTTGAAACTGTGAACAGACAGACATGCATTTGTCTTTCTCCCCCTGCTGCCTCCATCATCCTTTCCTTCATTCCTCATGCACCCTGGAGACCATGAGTGTGGTACATACAGGGAGACCTCCTCCAGCCATGCCATGGGCTTCACGTACAGACACGGCATCTTCTGCTCGGTCAGTCTCCCCTTTATGGATCCTCTTAGCTTTTTGTTCCTCTCTCTCTCTGCCCTGTGCTCGTGTTTCCTACCTGCTGCTCACCCCAGTGGGAGCTTGCTGACTGCTTGCAGTTGGCCGTAGGATGCTCCTGCTTCTGGTGCCAGCCGTCTGACCTGAGTGCAGCCCTGCTGCTTCTCCACCATCCCCAGCCTTCCTCCTCAGGGTGGCACTGGCTGTCAGAGCTAGGAGTTGGTCTTTTCCCTGCCAGCTTTCCCTCTTGGCAGGTGAACACCCCAGACTCTGCACCCCTGCTTACCTTGTTGGTCTTATTCCTCTACAGGCCGTTGCCCTCAGCTGAGCCCAGCGTTCAGTCGTCTGACACAGGTCACAGTAAGGTGTCTGCTGTGGCCTGGATGATGTACTTACATTAGTGTGGCTTCATGCAGAATCAGCTCTTTGTGGGGACAGCTGTGTCATGAAAGGCTTCCAGTAAGTCTTATAAATCCAAAAATGAGGTTTACTCCCCAGGAGTAGGGAGGATATTACTGGAAGGTAAATGTAGTCCCACCTCCTCAATTTACAAGCGAGGAGACAGGCCAGGTGAAGGGGTGTGACATGCTCAGTGTCACCAAAGAGATGCTACCCTTTCAGTGCCTGCAGTGCCTCAACACCTTGGAGAGGAGAGACTCTGAGGACCTGGTTTCTCTGATATTTGTATCCTTCTATGTAGAAAAGCATTAAGTTCCTGTTTGGATAGAACTGGTCCTAAGATTGATATTTCAAATTCTTAAGTATTTCCACCCATTCCTTTAGCTAGCTTTGTATCCATAGCAAAGATCTTATAAACATGAACTAAGCTAATTCTAGCTCATGGAACTTTTCTATGTAAATTGTAGCAAGAAGAAAATCTTCAAGTATAAATTGTCACCCTTGGTCAGACTTGGAATTATTTTGTTTCTTGTAGTTTTATGTGATTTATAGTAGGAAGATTAAAGGTATCTTTTTTTTTAATTGTAGGACTGAGAGGGAAGATTGCCAGTGCCCCCCTCTCCATGCCCATTCCATTCCAGACCTGCCTTTGCTGCCCTTTTCTTCCCAGAAACACCATTGCGATTTAAGGGGGTACATGCTGCAGGCCCCCAACCTAAGCCCATGGCGAGGAGTATGTGTCTGCGGTAGCTGCTCTGAAGCGCTGGTCTGTGGCCCCAGATGGCGGCCCAGCGCTGCCACACCACGTGTGGGTCACACAGTGCGTTTCTGCCTGGAAGCCGCTGTTGATTTGTCTTTGAAGAGTCAGTCAGAGAATTTTAGGATTGAAGGAGACCCTAAGGCAGCGTCTCAGCCAGACAACCACCTGGTGGAGCAGTGTTCTACCAGTGGGCATGGCGCTGCCTGTCATCTTCCAGGACACAGCCTTGGCCTCTCCCAGGAGGCATGTACCTCTGAGACCCTTTCTCTGTGCTGACGGAGCCGCGTCTCTGCGCCCCCCACCCCAATTGTTCTCAGCTTTGCGTGCTGGTGGGGGTCCATAGATGGGTCCCTCTCTGCGGACTCCCCAGATACTTGAAGACAGCGCTGTGTGTCTTCCTTCTAACTCGCAAGAGTGCTTATGGGTTAATGTAAAGTCCATCACAAAGAAATGAACAGCAACAAAAAAGTTTTATTTCAGAGTGTTTGCTGATAGCATTGTCTAATAAGATAGCAAAGAAAATAGCTCTTGTGACTGCCTTTCGCAGAGTTATAGTAGTTAATGCTACTTAAGGGCTACTTTTCTTCCTTCCCCAAATGGAAGTATCTTTTGTTTCATCCTGATGTAGCATACTTGTTGAAAACGCAAGCAACATATACTACAGAGCTGTCCCCCTCTTGCAGATAGGTCTCATGGACACTTGTATGTGTCCATCCAGAATTTGTATACCTGCTAAAACACTTTTTTTTTGGCAAGTATTATATGAAACAATACTGTTGTGTTTTTGTTTTTTTTTATGTGCCCCTCCAACTTAACAATACACAATTTCATGACATAATCACTGGCTTTTCAGATCCGTCAGTCTAGCCCTTGGTCAGTCACCCTGGGCTAGACATGCAGCTGCCCATGTGGGTGTTTCTCAGGACTTGGTTCTAGGTTCCCTGCTTTTGATCTTGGTCACTTGAGTGTCCGTTTAGAGCTATTTCATGCACATACAAACTCCTCTCTTCCTCTCATTCAGCAGTCATTTGATAGAGGGCTAAGACCTTGTATTTGAAATGGGTCTGCTGGTGGGAGTCTACTCACTCGTCTACATGAACCAAGCTCAGAAGACATCGTCTAGATTTTCAGCATCACTTTCTTTTAAGTGGATCAATAATTAAGATAGTAACAAAGTAGTTGGAATGTACAAATCTTAGATATTTTGTGATCTTTGTCTCTAATTGAAATAATTTTTTAAGCAGCTTGCCCTCCTTGAGTCTTTCAAAGTGGCAAACTTAATTTTCCTAGAAATGTTTCACTCTTACTGTATTATTTTGCATTATTTTTAAATTATGTGGTTTCATGAACATGAAAAGCTGGCATAAGCAGGTTAGAGAGCAAACACAGCCGATTCCTGCTGGGAGTGTAACAGAGTCACGGGTGGGAGCTAGTGCAGGCACATGGAAGGCAGCCCGTTAGCTGAGTAGGGCCTCGGTTCACACGCTAGACGCCGTTAATTCAGCAGCTCACATACAGGGCCAGTTAGGAGATGGCACTCTACCCATTTGTTTAGCCAATCCCTATTGACAGAAACTACACACATGCTCCATCTTGCTTCTGTGTGAAAATATATGTGAGGTAGGAATTGCTGTTTCAAAGAATATTTGTATTTGTGATTCCAATATGTAATCCAATTGCTCTCCAAAGAGATCATACCAGTTATTATTCCTCCAGCAGCATGCGCATTTCCCCACATGTCATCTGACAGCATCGGCTTTATCCTTGTCAGCCTGACAGGTGAGATGGAGAGTCTCATCCTACTGCCCGCTTGCAGCTTCTCATACAAATTAAATAAACATTTCCTGCTTTTCTGTGAAAGGCCTGTTTGTATCTGTTGCCCATTTTTTTAACGGACTGTTGGAGTCACCTCTTTCCGGGACACTGTCCCATAGCTCTGAGCGTTGGTGATAGAGGAGATACCGTCATGAATGCGGTGCGCACCCACGTTGCGTTGTTTTGTCCTCTAAGCTGGAGGGTCACCGTGAATCTGAATGGACTTGGCAGTAGTGGGTTTGGATTTTTGGCTTTTAATGTAAGTTTGTGGAGTCCCGGGTGGTGCAAACAGTTAAGCACTCAGCTGCTAACCAGAAGGTTGGCAGCGTGAACTCACCCAGAGGTGCTTTGGAAGGAAAGCCTGGAAGTCTGCTTCAAAAAGCGTTACAGCTCTGAAAGCCCCGTGGAGCACAGTTCTACTCTGCAGCACATGGAGTTGCCACGAGTTGGAGGCAGCCCAACGGCAACTGGTTTGGTTTTGGTTTGAATGGAAGTTTATTCATTTTAAACAAGAGATTTGTAATAAATGATTTGAGTTTTTTTCCGTTAAGGCTGCTTATAGACAGTTCACTAATGAGGTAAAAACTCCTTTGTCGGATTCCATTTCCGCTTTAGTTGGGGGAAATTAGCAACTCTAGCAGTGCTGCTCTGTAGAAATACAATGGGAGCCACATACAGAATCTTAAGTTTTCTAGTAGTTACCTTAGAAGTAAAAAAAAAAAAAAAAAGTGAGATAAATTTTAATAATACATTTTGTTTAATCCAGTATATCCAGACTGTTGTCATTTCAAAATATAATCAGTATAAAAATTATTAATGAGATTCTTTACACTGTGTTTTTTAGTACTGAGTGTTCACAGCCTGGTGGTGCAGTGATTAAGCGCTCACCTGCTAACTGAAAGGTCAGCGGTTCGAACCCACCCAGCCATTCTGTGGGGGAAAGATGTGGCAGTCCGCTTCCATAAAGATTACAGCCTTGGAAACCCTACAGGGAAGTTCCACTCTGTCCTGCAGGGTCACTGTGAGTCAGAATCAACTCGACAGCAACGGGTTTGGTTTGGTCCATGATCTGCTGTGTATTTCAGACTCACAGCACATATTAGTTCGGCTGAGCCACGTTTCAAGTATCAGGAGCCACATGTGGCCATTGGCAACCATGCTGGCCAGCACAGCTCTGAAGCCTATCTCATTTCTGTGAGAATCCATTAACTTACCCTTCTGAACTTAACATTCGCCCCACACTTTTTAAAGAAGTTACAAGGTGTAATCATTTGACACGTTATTGAATTAAGTAATAAGTAAATTAATATTGTTTACTCAGCTGTGTAAGTATGTGCTGATTACTTCAGTGTTCATGAAAATTAATGTAGAGTACAGCATTGAATGTATTCATTTAGTGGCATGGGGTGTGTTCGTTCAGTGGAATTAAATGCTAATATCCCCAAGCAGTGAGCTACCTACCATGGGACAGGTTCGTTTACAGACATCATCTTCCTTGATCTTTTTAACAACCTACAAAGGCCCCAAAAGTCACAGATGCAAGACTTAAAAGTTGAGAGCATAAATGACCAGCCAAGGTGACCCCAGCAGTACCGGAGCCAGGAACCTGAGTCCAGATGCCCTTTATACAGTCTGTTCTCACTCTGGGTGCCTGTCATGCCCCACTGGCTTAGCTAAAACATACGAGAAGTTACATGTTTTCACATCACCTGGAAACCTGAATCTGAGAAGTAAGTTAGATTAACAGTGTCATTGAAGAAAATACTGTTACCCTTTCTGTCACTTCCTGAAAAGAAGTGAAACTGACAGAATTAGCAAGTTGGAAAAGAACAGGGCAATGTAAAGGGAAACGGGCTTCAGCTCTTTGCTTTGCTCTCCTCGGATCTTGTACTACTGATTTTAGGGAGACAGAGCTGGTGGGGTGAATGGACATATGGTAATAATCTCTAAGGCAAAGAAAGGAGCCTAGTTTTAAAAATTAAAATGTGCTGTGTCAATTTAGGTCTGTCACTAAAGTTATTTTTATATTAATAAAACCCAGTTGCTGTTGAGTTGATTCTGACTCATGGTGACCCTGTGTGTAACAGAGTAGATCTGCCCCATAGGGTTTTCTTGGCTGTCATTTTTATAGAAGCAGATTGCCAAGCTTTTCTTCCGTGGTGCTACTGGGAGCGTTCAAACTGTCTACCTTTAAGCTAGTAGTTGGGCGCAAACCCTTTGTGCCACCAGGGGCTTTATTTTATATTATTAGCCAGGTATAAATGATGATAACCGTAAAAGCTGTCAGGAGGGATGAAAACATCTCCCTTTTTCCTGAAACAGACGGTCACCACATGCACTCAGTGTTGGGGGGTGAGCAGGGTGAGATGTGCCCATCTCTTAGCTCCAGCTTCCTAAGCGTGGCATTGGGACTGAGCGATAGGGTCCCCAGCTCGCAGAGCGTAGGAGATGCCCTCTGGTCCCCAGCGCCTGCTGACCCCGTTGGCTTGGCCCCTGTGGGTGACTAGTTCAAGCAAAGAGAGGCTTGGTGGCAAGGACTGTGTGCCTCGGTTTCTCTCTCTGTGTGGTTAGCCACGGACAAGTAGGTTGTTTAAAACTGCTGGCTCTTACTAACAGTGCACCGATCAGCACCCCTGCACACACTGCCTTTTGCTCAGGTGGGCGACCTTCTCCCTAACGTGTATATCTAGAAGTGGGCTTGTTCTCTGACATTTGCATCTTCAGCTGGAATAGGCTGTGTGAGAGGTATGAAGGAGGGAACTCGCTCTTTTCTCGTTTCTCCAGAGCCCTTTGTGTGGAGTCGGTCCCTTCCTGATGGTTAGGGCCACCTCTGGCCTGGGCCATGGTGGGCCACCTCCCTGAGTCAGTCCCCTCCTGAGGCGCAGGGCCACCTCTGGCCTGGGCCATGGCGGGCCACCTCCCTGAGTCAGTCCCCTCCTGAG
>NW_004444101.1:5177089-5184950 GCF_000243295.1 Trichechus manatus latirostris | reverse complement strand
TCTGGCCTGGGCCATGGCGGGCCACCTCCCTGCGTCAGTCCCCTCCTGAGGCGCAAGGCCACCTCTGGCCTGGGCCATGGCGGGCCACCTCCCTGGGTTGGTCCTGCACCAGCGCAAGGCTGCCTTAATTACTGAAACCTGTTTCTGTGGAGTTGCTTCTGACTCCTAGCGACCCTTTAGGGTAGAATAGAACTGCCCCATGGGGCTTCCGAGGCTCTCATCTTTATGGAAGCACACTGCCGAATCTTTCTCCTGTGAAGTGGCTGGTGGGTTCTAACGGCCAGCCTGGCCAGCCTTTCAGTTAGCGGCCAGCCTTTCAGTTAGCAGCCGAGTGCTTAACCACTGCGCCCCAGGGCTCCTTCCTTACTTGCTAGAGCTGTAAATCCTGATATTCGGGAGGGCAGGTCCTCCCAGTATTGTTTTCTTCAGAGTCATATAGGATATTCTGAGCCCTTGGTCTTTTGTATAAAGTTTAAAATCAGCTCCTAAATTTCTACCACAAAAAACAACCAGCAAAAAAACTTTGGGGATTTAGGTTGCATTTGCATTGAACTTCTAGCCTCATGATGGAGAATTACAACCTTTTATGATCAAGTGATTCAGTAGGTGAAGAACAAGGAGCCCTGGTGGTGCAGTGGTTAAAGCGCTCGGCTGCTAACGGAAAGGTCGGCGGTTCAAACCCACCAGCCGTTCTGCGGAAGAAAGATGTGGCAGTCTGCTTCCATAAAGATTACAGCCTTGGAAACCCTGTGGGGCAGTTCTGCTCTGTCCTATAGGGTCTCTATGAGTCGGAATCGACTCGATGGCAACGGGTTTGGTCTTTTCCTTATAGGTGAACGTGGCATTTCTCCATTTGTTTAGGTTTTTTATATATGTCAACAAAGCTTTTTATAATAGTCTCCATAGATCATTTCTTACTAGATTTATTTCCAGGTATCTTCTGTGTTTTGTAGCTACCGTAAATGTTGTGATTATAAGACAATCTGCTGACAGTTTGTTGCTGGCATTTTGGAACCTAGTTGTTTCGTGTGCCTTGATCTTGTTTCCAGCATACCTACTGCACTTCTAATGAGGTGTGACAGTGTGTCCGTAGATGGTTGTGGGTCTTGTCCTTAGACAGTGCAGGCTGTGAGGGCGGGCGGTTTCCTTTCTTGTCCGACCCTCACAGCTTTCTCATTCTTGCCTCCTTACCCTGGCCAGGCTCCCCAGCGTAGGGTCCAGGAGACTCAATGCGAGGTGCACCGTTAGCTTTCTGGTGGCCCATATGAGTTCTGCCAGTAGAGATTTCTGGTAGACACCTTCCCTTGTAGTTCTAGTTCTGATCAGGAATACTGGATAGATTAGATACTTTATTTCAACCTTTTGAGGTGATTAAATTATTTTTCCCCTGGTGCTATTGATGTGGTAAATTACTTCTCTTCTATTTTTTTAAATATGGTACCACCTTGCATTCCTGGAATAAACTTAACTTTGTTATGGTATGTTACTTGTTGTTACATTTCTGGATTCAGTTTGCTGTGATTATTTTGGGCATTTTCTTCTGAGTACCTAGGTGAGGTCCTTTCTCCCATTCCCTGTGTCTGGGCTGGGTATCAAAGTTTACTAACTTTTAACTGAATAAGGGAGATATCTCTCAGGGCTTGTTTACAAAACCTTTGGGCCTGCCTTTTTTTGTGATTTTTTTTTTATTTGTTTCTTTTCAAAGTGGAGAGGATTAGTGATTCAAATTTTCTACTTCTGATTGACTCAATTTTGGTGTCATGGATCGAATTATGTCCCCCCAAAAATGTATCAATCTGGCTGGGCCATGACTCCCAGTATTATGTGGTTGTCCTCCATTTTGTGATTGTAATTTTATGTTAAAGAGGATTAGGGTGGCATTGTAACACCCTTACTAAGGTCACATCCCTGATCCAGTGTAAAGGGAGTTGCCCTGGGGTGTGGCCTCCACCACCTTTTATCTTACAAGAGATGAAGGGGAAGCAAGCAGAGAGTTGGAGACCTCATACCACGAAGAAAGCAGTGTTGGAGCAGAGCGCATCCTTTGGACCCGGGGTCCCTGCACGGAGAAGCTCCTAGTCCAGGGGAGGATTGATGAGAAGGCCGACAGGGAGAGAAAGCCTTCCCTTAGAGCTGATGCCCTGAATTTGGACTTCTAGCCTACTTTACTGTGAAGAAATAAATTTTTCTTTGTTGAAGCCATCTGCTTGTGGTGTTTCTGTTACAGCAGCACTAAATGACTAGGACATTTGGTAACTTGTTTTTCTAGAGATTGCCCATTTCATCTGTTTCAAGTTTTTGACAATACTTTTCTTGGTAGAATTCTTGCATGATTTTTCATAGTCTCTGTTGTGTCTGTTTTGTTCTCCTTTGCATTCCTAATATTGCCTGTTTATACCTTTTCTCTTTCTTCTTTGATCATTCTTGCCAGAGAATTGCCTGGTCTTTTTAAAGACTCAGCTGTGGGTTTTGTTTATCCTGAGCCCATCCGTGGGAGGAAGATGTGGCAGTCTGCTTCCATAAGGATTTACTGTCTTGGAAACCCTGTGGGGCAGTTCTACTCTGTCCTATAGGATCGCGATGAGTTGGAATCGACTTGAGGGCAGTGGGTTTGGTTTTGGGTTTAGTGTATGTTTTTTACTTCATTAATTTATGTTTATTTCTTCCTCCTTTCTTTAAGCTTATTCTATTTCCTAGTTTCAGGAGAAGTTAGGAGGAGGATGACTAGCTTATTATTTTCATTTTTTCCTTTTCACTAATATGATGGCTTAAGGTTGGAAACTTGCCTTCAAGTGACACTGTTGCTTCATCCCACAAGTTTGGGACATAATAGCTTTCTCGTCCACTTTTCAGAATATTTTCAGATTTCTCCTTTGATCCGTGAGTTATTTAGGAGGAAGTTTTTTACTTTCCAGACTTTAAAAAAATTTACAAGTCAATTAGTTGACTTCTAGTTGATTGTGTTGTGGTCAGAGAGTGTAATTGTTATGGTGTTAATTCTTTTCTATTTGTTGATTTTCTTTCTGCCTTAGCTCCTAGCCGCCTATTTTGAATGCTCCATGTGTGCTTGGAAAGAACGTGTCTTTTTTAATCACTGGGGAAAGGGTTATACATGTCTGGCAAAGCAGCTTTATCGATTGTGTGGTTTGAATCTTCTGTACAGTTTTAATCTCCACAATCTATGTTTCTAAGAGAGTTTGGTCAGTCTCCCCTGTAATTTTGGATATATCATCTTCTAGTAATCTATCAGCTTTTAATTTGTAGGTTGTATAGCTGTGTTATTAGATACATACATAATCAGAATTAATTAAATTTTTTATTCTTGACCTACTTTGTCCTTAAGACTGTTTCTTATCTATAGTCTATTTTATCTGAAAATAATATCACTAACCCAGCTTTGATTTGGTTTGTATTTGCCTGGGGTGCGTCCTCCATCCCTTTATTTTCGGTATTTATGTCCTCATGGTTTAGGGCTCTGTTAAATAGCTTATAGTTGGATATAACTGGCCAGTTGATTCTGTTAACACTTCTTTAGATTACAGACATACTTGAATTCATTTCTGTCACCATATTTTGTGTCTTATTTACCATGTTTTTTCATTGCTTCTCTTTTACGTCTCTCGCCTCCTAGTTTCTTCTTTAATAATTGATAACAGAAAATAATGTAACCAGTAAGTAATAGTGTATATTGTAACAAGTACCTCTGAACCTACCAGAATCTAGAATATTGCCAGTAATTTCCATTTGAATGCGTTTGCTTTGAAAAACTCTCCGTTTTTGTAGGTTACCTTTAATCATTCATTCCTAACAAAGGCTAAAATTAGTATCTCTAGTCTTTCCTGAAGTAATATAGGGATCTTAGAATATGTAATTTCAATCTCTTCCTCCCACCTTATATGTCATTCTTGCCTAGTATTTTAATTCTTATATTTAATTCCCTTCAAATTTTATTGTTGTTATTAACTAGCATATGGACAATGCTTGTTTCAGTTGACCTAGGTTACTGGTTTCTCTGTCAATATTCCTTTTTGCAGGTCTCCCTGGTAGATGTCATTTACTAGTTGTGAACTCTGCCGCTACAGTGGTTAAACACTCGGTTGCTAACCCAAAGGTTGGGGTTCAGAACCCCATGGGGCAGTTCTACCCTGTTCTGCAGGTCTCTGTGAGTCAGAATCTACTTCACAACACTGGGTTTGGGTTGGTATTTTGATGGATTGAATGGTATCACCCATGTTGAATTCCTAAACCCTGCTACCTGGGAATGTGTCCTTATTTGGAAATAGAGTTTTGAAGATGTCATCAGTTAAATTAACATGGGGCCATACCAGGGTAGGATGGACCCTAATCCAATCCCAGTGGTGTCCTTATAAAAGAGACACAGAGAGACTCAGGGAAACCACATGTGACCATGGAGTTGTGCTACGGCCCCAAGCCAAGGAACATCCGGGATTACCAGAAGAAATGAGCAGAGACCTTTCTCTAGAAGCTTCTGAGAGAACCTGGCTCAGCTGACACATTGATTCTGACTCCTAGCCTCAAGGCTGCGAAACAATCAATTTCTGTTGTTTATATTTCAGTTTGTGGTGTTTTGTTATACTGGCCCTAGCAAACTAATACAGTAGTTCTTTTCACAGTGATCTATTGATAGTAATCGTTTATCTTTGAAAGTGTCCTTATTTCATTCTCAGTCAGAAATGAGGTGTGGAGTTCTAGGTTAACAGTTACTTTCTCAGCACTTACACTTGTTACTCCATGGTCCTCTGGTGTGTATGTGGTCTTGCGGTGAGGAGGTCTACCCTCAATTTCATCATGTTCTTTTGTTGAGAACCTGTCTATTCTCTCTAGTTGTTGTTAAGGTTTACTCTTGTCTTTGGTGTTGTGTGTTTTGTTGTGGGTTAAATTACACTGCTAGCCACCTTTTTTTTTTGTTGCTGCTGTTTATTTTATTGGAGGATTTTATATCTTTACATTCTAGAATTTTCTAAGCTATTATTTCTTCTCCAATCTTTTTATTTTCTTCTTTTAGAACTCCTGTTAGATATGTCGGACTTTCTCATCCTCTTATCTATGGTTCTTAATCTCTTTCATATGTTCCATCTCTTGATTTTTTTTTTTTAGTTTCACCTTTATGTCTTATATTTTTAATCATTTAAAACTTTTTTTTTTTATCATTTCATTCTGATTGTTCTGTCATTTGAAGTTCTTAAGTCTAATTCTATTTCAGTCTTCTTACTCTTTGAATTTTGGACTTTTAGCTTCTCTACAGGGAGGGTAGGTCTGTGCGTATCCTGTTTGGCCTGGCTGGAGACGTATTCCCTCCTGAGTGGGATTGCTCTCTGTTTTGTTAATTTCTAGGTTTGGGCTATGGTTCTTCGGTGCACAGTAGGTTTTAAGAATTTGCTCCCTGAGCCCAAATGGCATCACTGGTTCTCCAGATGCCCCCTCTCTGGCACAGGCCGGGCAGAAGGCACCCGGCCATCTCCCTGTGCTGCTGGACTTTTTTCTTTTTTTCCTTGGACCTGCCTTTCTGGGGTAGGCCCTTGGGGACCGTGGCTGTAAGTGGACATCTCTGTTCTAACCTCTCACCTTGCGTAGGCGCAGAGTTTCTCCCCTTCCCCTTGAGAACTGAAAACCCAAACATCACAGGCTGATAGTGACCGTTGCAGGCGGCCACAGCTCTCACACATCTGGTCTGAATATTGCTGCAACGGAAGTCCTGAAATTGATCTTCAAAACCATTATTTTTGATGGATTAAGGCTTGCTGGGAAGAAAAGCTGGTCAGAAGGATCAGCATAGAAGTATGCAGGGATGGTTTGTACCACAAATGTAACATTTGATTTTGTACTTTTGGTAACTGTGTTATCTAACCAACTCTTTCAGGCGTCTGTTCTCAAGGTACTACACTCACCTACCTGTGTTGACTTTTCAGCTTTATTTGAAAGTTCCTTGGCAGTGGACCTGTTGACTGCTCCTGAACACTTCTTATTCCTTCTTCCTCCTGCCTCATCCCCCTCTGCCAAGTGCCAAGCCCTCAAAAAAAAAAAGAAAAGAAAAATCATAATAGTCTGAGTTGCTAGTTGGTTATCCCAAGAAGGTTACCTAAACTGCAGTAATAACACAGAGAGGGGCCTGAATGTCTCCTTGGTGCCTAGAGAGGCTCCTGTCGGCTTTGGTGGTCCACTCTGCCCAGGCTCCACGCTGGTAGTTCAGCACAGCTGTGACATCACTGTCCTCACCCCTTCCTTGCGCTGCCTTCGGCTTCTCCCCAGGCGATGTCATGCAGTGCTTTGGTGTCCCCGTGGCTGTGTGCTGCTGGCCCCAGGCCTCTCCTACCTCCACGCCGGCACACAGAGTTGCCGACTTGACACCTCCGCTTGGCCATACCAGACCTCACTGCCCACGTCTGAACGCCTGAATTTGCTCATCCCTCTCCCCATCTGGTGGTCCAGGCTCCTGGTCTCTGGGAGGGCGGATGCCTCCATGCCGTTCTTGACTTCTCTCAGCCCTACAGGCTCTTCCATCCCATGGGCAGATACCTCTGTGATGTTCTTGACTTCTTTCTATCACCCCCACATCCAGATGATACAGAAATTCTTGGTGCTGCCTTCCAAGTTGAACCCAGAGCATTCTGCTAAACACATCTGGCTATGCCTTCTGCTGCTCGAGACCCTCCACCAGCTTCCCATCACTTGAGCACAACCCATTTCACGGCTGCAGGCTGTGGTGACCTGGCCCCCACTTCCCGTCCGCACTCCAGCCCCTCTGGGCCCCTCATTGTGCCTGGGATGGCTGGACATGCAGGCCTCCGCTGGCATGCCACTTGTCAGAGTGCAGGCTGATGTCTCTCCAGACCTCCAGCACTTATCACTCACTACACAGTGGGTGCAGTGTGACGCCCACTCCTGTGAACCCCACAACCAGGGCTTCTGTGGGGCTCGCGCAGGTGTCCCCAGGGCCTGACACACAGTAGATGCACACATTCGCTCGTGTATGAATGTAGAGGTGGTGGCTTTAAGTTTTCGAAGGGGATTAAACTGGCAGTGGTGATTCAGTGATAGAATTCTCGCCTTCCATGCTGGAGACTGGGGTTCCATGCTCAGCCAGTGCACCTCATGCACAGCCACCACATCTGTCAGTGGAGGCTTGTGTGTGGCTGTAATGCTGAACAGGCTTCAGTGGAGATTCCACGCAAAGACTAGGAAGAAAGGCCTGGCCATCTATTGCCGAAACTCAGCCAACGAAAACCGCACAACAGTCCAGTTCGCAACCGATCATGGCGATGGCCCAGGACCCAGCAGTGTTCTGTTCGGTCACGCATGGGGTGGCCCTGAGTCCTGTGACTCCAGGGCAGGTCCCAGCAACCAGCCGCCACTGAGGAGTGGAGTGGGGAGAGGTGTTCTACAGAGGAAGGGAACTGAGAGAATAAAAATCGGGACTCCCAGTTGTTGGGAGCGTAGGGTTTGTCCCACCAGAGACTTTTGTTAGGCTAACCGCACTGGTCATGTAGGGATTGGAGTTTGCCAGGGGTGGGCCAGTAGTCAATTTCGTTTGTATTGTCTTTTGAGTTTTGGGGGGTTTTTTGTGGTGGGGGAGACAGTCTCATTGCTGACGTAAGCTTCTAGAAAAGCCATCCTTGCTGCTCCCTGTCGTGTCCTTGGTAGTTTTCACTCTTCAGGCTCCTGTGTGGCTTTCGCTCTCTGCTTTCTGGGGTGGCGATTAATTTCCTGAGTCCCTGACCCCACTCCACCTCCCAAAAAAGCTGCAGAAGCCTTTTTGGAGCTGGTAAGACCTTGAGCGCGCTGCCCAGTCGGGGACGTCTGGGTGCGGGGGCGCCTGCGGGGAGCCGTGGGCCCGCGGAGC
>NW_004444101.1:5150230-5176298 GCF_000243295.1 Trichechus manatus latirostris | reverse complement strand
GAGCCCGCGGCGCTGCCCCCTCCCCTCCGCTCCCGTGTCCCTTCCCCGCCTCCCCCAACCCCTGTGTCCTCTCGGGGCCGTGGGTGTCCCGCGGCGGCAGCAGCGCCTCGGCGCGCTCCCCAAGTGTGAGCCTGCCGGTCTGGCACGGCGGGGTCGGGACGTCGGGGTCTGTGGGGCGGCCGGCCACCCGCCGGCCCCAGGTGCTGGGTGCGGGCGGGTCAGCCGGGTCTCCTGATGTTGACGAGCCCTCTGCCGGCTCAGTTGCAGTCTGCTGCCGTGGTGGGGATAGGTTAGGTTAGCCCCGGGCGGGCCCTCGTCTCGTCCTCTGTAAGGTAAAGCGTTCGGGTGCAGTGCTGCCGCTTCCCGGGGACCCCCGAGGGTGGGCAGCCCAGCGCTGCCACTTGGTGCACAGGGAGCGGGGCCTTTGCTGAGCAAGAAGAGCTGGACACTCGGGATCCCGTGGCGCGGAGTGTTGTCACCCACCACCACCTGCTGCGGTGGTCTCCCTGCTGGGATTGTCATGGGATTGGGCGGGGGGGCGGCTTTCTTGTGCTTGAGTACTACTTGGATAGACCCCAGCTTAGCGATTGAAAAGTACATTAGGGAAAAATACTGAATTTGGATGAAAGGCTGGAAGAGCCAAGTGGGTACTGGCCCTTTAAGCCTGTCCCCCGCCCGGCGGCTCTCGTGGCCTGTGGGAGGGCCCTGCTGAGGTGGCATCCTCGAAGTCCCTCCACTGCAGATTGGGTGCCGACTTCCCAGGACCACGAGTCCAGCTCACACCAAGTCTACAGTAGACTGCAGTCTGAAAAAAGACTAATCCTGTGCGGATCTGGATTTTATTTTGTCTTATTCGGAAGGTTGTGGGTATTCAGGGTACTTTGAATAAAGTTTTCCCTTGCAGGCTGGCTGTGGGGATAAAGGTGAACACTTGTAACTTTGAAAGACAAAGGGAGAAGCTGGGGCTTTTGGCACCCTCCGTACCAGGTCCCAGGAGAAAGATGTGGCAGTCTGCTCTCTCAAAGATTACAGCCTTGGAAACCCTGTGGGGCAGTTCTACTCTGTCCTGTAGGTTCACTATGAGTTGGAATTGTCTTGAAGGCAGTGGGTTTGGTGGCTGGTATACCTAGTCCTGTGGAGTTTTTAAAGCAGTAAGATTCTCAGTTGTGGCTGAAGTAAACAAAATTAACTACTGGCCCACCCCTGACAAACTCCAATCCCTACATGACCAGTGCGGTTAGCCTAATAAAAGTCTCCGGTGGGACAAACTCTACGCTCCCAACAACTAGGAGTCCCGATTTTTAATTCCTCAGTTCCCCTCTTCTATAGAACACCTCTCCCCACTCCACTCCTCAGTGGCGGCTGGTTCCCTTTGCAAAGACGTTTCCTTTCGAAAAAGTAATTGGCAGAATTTAGCCACCTAAGTAATTCCTTGTTCTAGAAGCAAAAAAACGAAACTCCTTTACAGACTTCTTTATTGATGTGTGTTTGCTGGCACCGAGTTTGACACTCTATTGATTGTGTGGCCTTTGTGACAGTTCCTTGGCAGTGGACAAGAAGGGTCTTGGTGTCTCCTGTTCTTTCTTTAGGTCTGGTTACACCTGCTGTATAGTTAAGCTTTGCTGTCACACACTCGCAAGGACATTTGAAGTCCAGGTTGAGAATAGCCGTTGTACTTGGTTGGGGTTGGAGCAGCCACAGCCGTGAAGGACTATGACGTGTGGCCGTCCTGGGATAGTCAAAGGAGGGAAAAGAGGAGGGGCTGCCTGTGTCTGCGGGAGTCTGTGGGGAAGAGTGACTGGTTCCCCGTGGCCAGCAGGGGGAAGGAGTTGTAGGTTTTGGCGCAATAGAAACAGACCGTTTTCAGAGCCTCCAGAGGTGGGGCGGGCGCCCGCGGAAGTGATGGGGTTCCTGTCCTGGTGTTCAGACGCTGCAGGGAGTGGTGTCTGAGGCCCCTCTGACCCTGACTTGAGCAGTATTCTCAGATCCAGTGCGCACCTGAGGTGGCCAACGTCGAGCAGCTGTTCTGTGGTAACTGGCCTGCGGGAAGCCTCCTGGGAGCTTCAGATAGCAGGTGAAGGCCCTGGGTGGAGAGCAAGTGCAGGTGGCACTGCCGCTGCTGCAGTGGGTGGTTAGGCCCACTGGGTGCAGCTGGGGTGGGCCCAGGAAGCAGTTCAGGAATTGTCGGGTGTCTCTTGGTGGGACCAGCAGCTGGGGGCAGTTTGGCTGGGAAGCCCTGGTTGAGAGCAGGGAGGAGGGCTGAGTTGTCGGCCTTTCATAGAGACTAACCTAAGAGCCGGGGGACCACATACTGCTGAAGCCCTGCAAATGGGGTTTTGAGTTACGTAAGAGAGAAGGCAGCCACCACCCCCGTGTTTGATGACATGGAGCTCTCGTGTCTCTCGTGGTTTCCCTGAGTTTCCAGCTCTGACAAACTGCCATTGGAAATCCAGACTTGTAGGCCGTGCATCCTGTCTAACCAGTCTGGAGCTCTCTGGAGGTCTATTCTCCCTGCCCTTTCCTGCTGCCCACGTAGGGGAGTGGGGCAGACAGACTCAGCCCAGGCTTTCCTTGTTGGATGTTAGCGAGAGTTCAGGTGTGCCAAGGACCCGGCCTTAAGCCACTTGGGCTAAGGGGGTTCAGCAGCAGGCTTGTTGGAATTAACTTCTCCGGAAAGTGTTTGGGCAGTCTCAGAGGAGACCGTGAGGAGTCACCCAGCAAAGGAGTCACGTCTCACTGTGTGCTCCAGGTGTGGGGTGAGAACAGAGCTGTGGGCTGAGGCTTGGGGGGCTCCACTGCCCGGCATCTCTGAGACTTGCCTGGTGCAGGAGAGCTGAAGCACCCGTGGTCCGTGGAGGCCCAGTGGAGAGCGTGGGTGGCGACTGAGATCATGTGGATGGACCTGGCCTGGGCCTTGAAGGCAGTAGTGTCAGTGGGCGGCTCTGCCAGGTGGAAGGCCATCAGCTCTGAGCATGTGCAGCCCGAGTGGAGGAAGGGCAGGCGGGTGCACCAGGGCCAGTGGGCAGCCAGGGCCTTGACTTCACTGCTGGGGGCTCTGACCTGGGACGCTGCTAACCTCACCCAGCTGGTGAGCATGGACAACTGTCACTTGGGATCCCAAGGAGCGGCCATCCACACGCTGTGCGGGGACAGCTGCGGTGATGCTGGTTCAGCTGGAGTTCTCCCTTCCTTGCCGTCATCTTCACTGATGAAGAGTCGCAGGGTGGAATTTGTTAGAGCTGCTCTTGACTAAGTGTCTCTTGGTCAATTTGTCCTCACTGCTGCCCCTTCAGCCTCAGAGTGGACCTGTGTGTTTGGTGGGACCGGGCTCCAGGGAGGCTCTGCCGCGGCATGTAGTCATTTCTCCAAGCGAGTCAAACATCTCGATCTCAGCCAGCAGTGCACTCCGGGAGTGCCACGGTCTGCGTCTACACCAGGATGATTAGACACTTAAATCCAAAGTCTTCCAGTGCCTCCCAGGTTCCCACGAACTGCATTCCCGACGCCTGAACATGTGTCTTTCAGGCAAGATTGTTGGGGTGCTGTTCTCCAGTTAGGTGGGATGCTCTTGTTACTGTAATTGGTGCTGATATTTCAAATTCATGCCTTCTTCTGCCTTAAAATTTGTCTTACTAAAGCTCAGGAGTATAGTCAGTGTTTTGGGTCTCTACCTGGCGGCCTCATCTATCCGCAAGTCCCCCAAGGCAAGGTGACCACGCACTCTTACCTTACAGAGTAGCGCTTCGTTCTTTGAAGGTCCCTTCTCACCCCGCAATTTTGCGATCTGGTTTCTGAACCCTCAGTGGCTTAGAAGGAACCAGAGGGCTTTTACAGAGTCACAGCGAGAAGAACAAAGTAACTGCGGAATGTACAGCGCGCTCTTGAGGACGGTGGTTTCTGGTAATCCTAGAAAGCTCAGAGGCCGTGGGAGCTCACCATCCGTCCGGTGTTAGCAGCGCAGTGTGTACAAGCTCCTGGTCCTGACTCGGCGTCCAGAGAGAGACAGCGCACCATGAGGTTCTCGAACCGTGCAGGGGAGCAGACCATCAGTTTAATGACAGTTTCCCTTCCAGTGGTTAAATGTGAAAGTTCTGGCCGCTAAGGGGTCACTCCCTCAGCTCCCTGGGAAAGTCATCTTCTGAAGGTTCTGGGTGGTGTGGGTTTTACTGTCACGTGCTTTGTCTGAAGCTCATGGCTTAAAGGAGAGCTTCACTACTTTTTTTTCATCCTGAGAAACTTGCCTAAGTATTGGTAGTAGTAACCAAAATGTAAATAATATTTTGCCCTTTTCTGGCTGGGGAGTAGAAGGGGCTGGGCTTACAATGCAGATGAGTAACGTTTCTCTGGTTCTCCCCCTCGTACACCACACTAGCAGAAGCTGGCAGGCTGACAGGCGCCTCAGGACGGACTTTCTGGCTACTGACCGTTTCGCTGGTGAGTTGACCGTGGTGGCCGCAGCCGTCCTGCTCCCAGCCTGTGTGTGGCCCGGGGAGGGGAGGTGGGTGGGCCTCTTTCATTACGTCTCATCTCCTAGTTTCCAGGGGCCCTTCAGAGATAGTCTCTGCAGCCTCCCGTGGTGTGTTATAGAAATTATGCGAAAACGCCCCTTGTTACTTGGCCCTCTTGTATGTTTGCCAAGGTGGTACAGGTAAGCTATTTGGTGCGTAACTATGAAAAGAGAGTGGGTTCTTCCCAGTTGGGGTGCAGAGCTCACCAGGACTGACACTGAGTAATCGCGGGAGGCAGGGGCTAACCCCTGTCATCAGGTCACCTCATCCCCCCAGTTGTCTGGTGACCGAGAGGCCTGACCCCCTGTCCAGACACAGGAACCATGACTCCCCTGCCCATCCCTTTCCACTGCTTTGGCCAGCTGGTACTCAGGGTGGAGTCTGCAGCCAGCCTGCCTGGGCTCCTGCCCTGGCCTGGGGAGCCGTTGGGAGTGACCCCAGAGCCGGGCAGCCGACTGTAGGAGAGTGACCGGACTGACACGTGTCAGAGGCATTTAGCACAGTATGTGGGCCCAGCACCGTCATCACCCAGCACGGAAGGAGCCTTGGGTCCGGGCTGTTCAGTCCAGTGGGCTGAGACAAGTGCTTTGCCAATTGATACGTTTGCCTTTTGAGCCACCGCCACAGGTACATTGACTGCGCGTCAGGCGACGTGTGAGTGACATGCAGTCACGCAAGTGCTGCTCTACCCGGGCGGTGCCGGGTCCAGTGGGCATGCGGCCCTCCGGCAGGGGGCAGATTGTGTCTCAGTGCCCCCTGAGGCTCCACCTCTGCAGTTACAGGGGTGCTATGAGGGCACAGTTGACCCAAGACCCTCCCTGGTTTTGCATTTTTCCCTTTCCATAACTTCGTGAGAGTTTGCGTATCAGAGGTTGTAAGTGAGGAAAATAAAAACGTGCAGCTTGCTGGTCAGAGAGACTAAAACTTGTTGCTAACAGTCTCCTAGGGAATCGGGAGTTGGCTGTGCCTCTGACTGTTTTCTTCTTTGATTGGTTCTTCCTGCTGCAGTGGCTTCCCCGGACTGTGTGTAGCTGTGCAACCAACAATGAGCTCCGTTGCAGTTCTGACCCAGGAGAGCTTTGCCGAGCACCGGAGTGGGCTGGTTCCACAACAGATCAAAGGTGACACCCTGTGTGCGCTCTTCTTGCCAACTCTCAGGCGCTGCCCCTCCAGCCCTGTGGCCTTCCTGGAAGTGCTTTCTGGCCCTCCGGTTGTTGAGCAGGGCCAGGAGCCTGTCAGTGTCTGCACCACAGTAGGCGAGGAACAGGGCTGGCTAGGCAGGGACAGGTAAATCTGGACACAGTTTTAAAATACAGACAGTGTTCTCGAGAGCCAACGAATGTGGCCGTTGGTAATTGATGGGATCCCTTCTCAAAGCTGCTGTTGCCCTGTTGTGCTGAGACCTAGGCTGTGCACACCCAGAAGCCCACTGTGGGGGTGAAGGCCAGGCCTGGCTTCTAGCTCTCTCAGACAGCTGGCCAGGGTCAGTAATAGTGCCATCAGTAGAAACAGGACGCAAGCCCCAGAAGTAGTTTTAAATGTTCCAATACGCATGTTACGTAGAAAGAAATAGGCGAGGTTACTTTTAATATATAGACGGTCCCCGGGGTATGAAGAAGTTCCATTCCTAAGTCTGTCTTTAGGTCAAATTTGTACATAAGTTGGAACAGTTCGGTGTAGTTCATATCTAACAACAGTCAATTGTTTGTTTTAGTATATATAGTATATAACGTATCTTTCTATGTATAAAAACGTTAAAGAAACACTTCCAGATACACTAAAACATATTTAGTGTAGTATTACAGTAATAATAGTTTTTTGATATACATTGCAAAGGAGCGCCCGTTTGGTATTATGAACCATTGTATGTATCTTGCATTTTTAATATGATAGGCTTTCCGGGGGTTGGTTCATAACTGCGGCTTGTAAGTCAGATGTTTGTAACCCGGGGACTGCCTGTATTTTATTTAGCCCGGTATATATAAAACATGGTCATCTTAATATCTAATGTTAAAAAAAAAGATGTGATATTCTTCTCCATTCTTTTTTTATGAAATTATGTGTATTTTACGACAGCACATTTCCATTCAAATACAAGATTTTCATCTGAAATCCTTGATGTATTTAGATGTCATAAAATTTATAGCTTGAAAGAGTAGATTTACATATCCAAGTTATTTCAAGCATACCTGAGAGTTTTCCATGAACTCAGTCGAGTATCCCTTCTTAACGTTAAAATTAAATAAAATTAAAACACGTTTCAAGGGCTCAGTAGCCGCATGTGGCTGCTGTTTGGGGCAGCGTGAACCTGGGCACTCAGCGGAGGCTGGAGTCTGCGTAACCCAGCAGCCCTTTGGAGGTGTGTCTTCGTTTATAGACAGGAGTAAGATGCTGGAAGAGTAAAGCTGCTTATCAGCACAGCTGGGCATTTATTGGTGTTCTTGGGCTGCCCCGCCGTGCTGCTCGAGAGGGCTGGAGCCAGGAGTCGGAGTGGGCCTGGCTGGTTCCAAAGGTCAACCTCCTGTTCTTTGCATACCTTCATTCCAGTGTTATCTCATCCAGCTTGATCTGTGCCAGACAGTGTGTGCGGCCCCAGGGACTTGGGTGACCCCTGACAGGCACTCTCTGCTTTCCTGAGGGCTCAGTGGCCCCGACAGGCACGCCTGCTTTCCTGGGGCCCCTGCTTGGTGGGGCGGGAGCCCCTGGTTGGCAGGAGTATGACAAGGGCACCGTGGCTGCTCAAGGAGCCTGGTTTTCTGCCCCGTGGAGGGGTCGGGGGGAAGATGAGGTGTGGTGGGTCCCACAGAGGCCTATGTGGTGCCCACGTGGCGAGTCAGCCGGGACTGCCTCAGAGGCCTCTTGTGGGCAGCACCGCAGCACCCCGTTGTTTGGTTCCGCAAGTTTAGGGGCGCTGTGTGCCCGGCATCATGGTAGGTGTGGCTTTTTAGTTCAGCGTTAGTTACTCTCGAGGGCCTGATCATCTCGTGTGGCCAAGCCGGCCTTTCATGGAGCTTGCCCTGGTGGGAGGGGTTGGAGCATACACCACCTTGGCCAACTTCTCATGGGAGGCAGGACTAGGGCCTGGCCTCCCCTCAGGACTGTACACTGTAATCCTGGGCACGTGCTGCCCCCTCAGCAGGCACAGCGAGGAGGTGCTGGGCTGGGGAACCTCAGTGAGCCCATCCTGACCTCCTGTAGCCCTGTCCCATCACTGCGAATGACAAGATTATGGTGGTTGGGGGAACCGTCACTGGGTCAGTTGGCATCTTCTCTTTATGTTGAAACCTTTGAAGTATTTTTCATCTGATGCTGAAAGCCACGTGCTTCCTGTTAATCTGGTTGCCCCTGTTCCAGTTGCTACTTTGAATTCAGAAGAGGAGAGTGACCCTCCGACCTACAAGGATGCCTTCCCTCCGCTCCCCGAGAAGGCGGCCTGCCTGGAGAATGCCCAGGAGCTGGCCGGGGCCTGGAGCAGCAAGATCCGGCCCATCAAGGCTTCTGTCATCACTCAGGTGGGCGCTCCCTGCCCTCCCTCCAGGAAGACAGCAGGGAATGCCAGGAGGATTGAATATGCAAAGATGAATCTGCCGGAGGTGGGGGACGCTGTGGGAGGTTGCTAAGGGAGGCGGTCTTCTTAGGCCAGATTCTATCAGCACCCCACTCCGTGCGCCCCCACCCCAGTGTAAGCTCCGTGAGAGTGCAGCTTTCCCCTTACTCACCATGTACCCCTTGCTCCCAGAAGTAGGGCCGGCACGTGCTAGCTTCTCAGGTGATACTTGTCAAATTATCTGGTGCCGTTGTTTTTCACTTGACGAAATCTGGTCAGCATTCCCACCTGCAGGACCACTCCTGCCACCCACGTCCAGGGAGACCTCTCCGTCTCCTGCCTCCACCCCTCAGCCCACTGTTGAGTGCTCTTCTCTTCTGACTTCCACGATCTGGTGGCTTGGTTTTCTGTTGGCCTCACGAGTCCTGTGCTACCTGCATCAGTGATGCTGCGGCCCTCAAGACTGTCTCGGGCCCCCTTTTCTCTGCCTCACCTCCATGATCTCATGCTGGGCCCTCTTCCCTGTACTGTTGACTCAAAACCGCCTGCTCCCGCAGTCTCCCAGTGGGCCTCTGACGCCTGTCCAAGACAAGCCTTCCCGGTCTTGTAAATGCACTGCCTTCTACTTTGTAGCTCAAGGCAGAAACCCGGGGTCGTTCTTGATCTCCTGCCTCTGCTTTGCCCTCCTCAGTCCCTCTCCTAGAGCAGCCGGCGTTGTCAAGTAGAATGCATCCCTCTGCTTGAACCCTTCAGGGGCTCCCCATTTTACTTAGAAAACCAATGCGCCTCCTCACGGGGAGCCCCCAGGGTGGGCTGCCCCAGACCTACCTGGCTGACTGCCCCACGCATGCACACACGTTGCCGCCTCCTTGTTGATCACACCCACGCTTCCCTGCCTTTGCTGCTGTTCCCCTCGCCTTCGGCCAGCCAGGCTCCAGTGTCCTCTCCTCAGGAGGGTCCGTCCTCCCCCGGGGGCTCTCGCGGCCCTGTTTCGCCCCCAGCGCTGACCGTTGTCTGCTGTTCGTTACTTGTTCTTCATGTAACAAGGGCTCTGTCCCGGGGCTCACGGCGGTGCCTTCAGTGCCCGGGTACTGCAGCTGCACTCCTTTCTCCTCCTCCTCGCTCCACCTTCCCGTGGGTCTTGTCTGAGCAGGTGTTCCATGTGCCCCTGGAGGAGAGGAAGTACAAGGACATGAACCAGTTCGGAGAAGGTGAGCAAGCAAAAATCTGCCTTGAGATCATGCAGCGGACAGGCGCGCACCTGGAGCTGTCCCTCGCCAAAGACCAGGGCCTCTCCATCATGGTCTCGGGGAAGCTGGATGCCGTCATGAAAGCCCGGAAGGACATTGTTGCCAGACTGCAAACGCAGGTGGGTGTTCCCATGCAGCTGCCCCTGCCGTGTGCCCTGTGTGACGTGCTAGTGCTGTGCCAGGGCACCCCGACGCCATCAGACGCCGTTGCTCTTACCACTGGGGACACAGGATGGTGCAGAACGCCACATCAGGCGTATTGCTGGGGCCCCTACCATGTTGTGCTCCAATAGAATGAACTGAACGGGAGAGGCCGGTCCCAGAGCTCGGTACCCAGGAGGAGCTGGGCCTGCCTGAGGGGCAGGAGTCGGCGGACGTGGATTGGCCCTGGAGCTTTGCGTGAGAAGTAGCTGGCTCATTCGTTTTTAAGTACAGATGTACAGGCCCAGCCTTGGGAGATTCTAAATTCAAATTTTTGTTTTTTTAAAGCAGTTCGCTAGTCTTTGGTAGCCTGGTCCCAGTGCTTGGAGTTTATTTGGGGATTGTTGTAATAAGTCCGTCGTGATGCCCTTCTCCTACTAAGTGGTATCATGTCAAGACCACGATCAACTTAGAGCATTTTACTGACATGTAACATGACCAATGGGCTGCCCAGTGGGTCCTTCCAGCCAGCTGCTGACCCCTGTGGGAACCGGCTCTAGATCAGATAGGACGTGATCCAGAGAGGCTGCAGGGCAGGAGCCGGGGGCTCCACAGTGGAAGCATCCTCTCTGTCACTTAGTCAGCTACGGGGCCTGGGGAAGGTCACGAACCCTGTCTGGCTTCATGGAATTAAGTTGTTAAATGTCACCAAGTTGAAAATACGTGTAAATTACTTAGCATCGTGGCTGGTGTGTCGTTTAAGCTCTCAAACTTCTGCTGTGTCTGCCAGTCCAGACTGTTGTGTGATCGGGCGCTGTAGGGGAGGGTGCACTTCAGGCCCTGACCCACTCCCCTCCCACCCCGGGTCCTTCTGGAGCAAATCCCAGACGCACTGTTTCACCTGCACGTGCCCCCTGTGCCGTTAACTCACTTAATGAAGTTCATCGTAATTTATTAATGCCATTTCCGTATTCAGCCCAGTCTGTATTCGTGCTTCCCTTCTCATCTCAGAGATGTCTTTCCCGTTGGGCCCTTCAGATCCATCTACAGCTTGAGTCTGTTCCTAGTCTCAGTCAACTGGTGGGAACCCTGGAGCTTGATTTGTCCTGCTGTCTGTCATCACTTCTGCCCCCGGCGGTTAGCTCTCAGGGCTTGATCCCTGTTTGCTGAGTTTGCTTGGTTGGCGAGGAGACTGTGGGTGGGGCCACGTCTGCTGGCTCTTCCTGTGCTGATTCTGAGCTGGCTGAGTTGATTCCAGTGCTTGCAGCCCCATCCATCCGTCATGAAGCCCCTTGTCTGTCTCTCACTCGCTGGTTAAAGGTCTGCTGGTGATTGTTGCCTGAACTCACTGGGAGTTGCAAGTAATGATTTTCTAGTTCTGCCGTTCCTTCACACTAGCTGGTATTCTTGTAAACAACTTTCCTTCGTCCATTGTCTGTATGGAAATACAGGAAGGTAAGGGATCATTTGCTTGATCACTTGGTAAATTGTTATCGGTGGGTCTTTGGAGTGCCGTTGTGAACTCAGCTACCTTTGATGTGCTTTCGTCTGTGCAGTCCCTGTCTATGCTTGAAATGCCTCATCTTAGGCCAGTATGGGCCCCTTCAAGCGGGCTGCCATCCTCTTACGGCGTCATTTCTAGCAAAGAGCGTCTGGGCTAATCCTTCCACAACCTGGAATCAGCTCTGTGCCCAGGATCCCCGGCCCTCAGGCGACTGCGTGTACAGACCACAGTCTATATGCTCATGGCCCTGTCGGGGCGGAACCAGGACAGCAGGCTATTAAGAAGGAGAGCAGGCAGGCTTGCAGACTGCTGCTGGTTAATGCACACTTGGGAGTCTGGCTGCATTTGCACTTGTCACTTTTGTGAAAGTCTCCATTCCTAAAGATGTTAGCACAATGAATAGCTTTATTTTCACTGTCTCTGCGGTAGTTTGGAAACCCTGGTGGCATAGTGGTTAGGAGCTTGGCTGCTAACCGAAAGGTCAGCAGTTTGAATCCATCAGCTGCTCCCTGAAAACCCTATGGGGCAGTTTTACTCTGTCTTATAGGGTCACTTTGAGTCGGAATCCACTCGACAGCAACAGGTTTGGTTTTTTTGGTTTGTGATAGTTTAAAAACGATGATATCAGTATCACTCGCAGTGTTTAAGACCCCTAAGTGCACTTTAAGATTTTCTTAAATGCAGTCAGAACACAGCATCTGAGAGCCATTTGGAGTAATTCTCTCTCTGTTAGGGTTGTGCTGTCATCTTGATATACAGTGGGGTTCATTTGTTTCACCTTATTTTTCATGTTTTCAGATTATTTAAACGTTTATCTGATTGCAGAATCAGAACTCTGTATTGAGGGTGTCCAGAGAATTTGCTTTTCCAGCCCGCCGCCTCCTTCACCCGGTCCCCTCTGCTGTGGGTGCCCTGCCCCTTCTTCACCGTCCCCTCTGCTGTGGGTGACCTGCCCCTCCTTCACCCTGTCCCCTCCGCTGTGGGTGACCTGCCCCTCCTTCACCCTGTCCCGTCCACTGTGGGTGACCTGCCCCTCCTTCACCCTGTCCCCTCCTTCACCGTGTCCCCTCTGCTGTGAGTGACCTGCCCCTCCTTCACCCTGTCCCGTCCACTGTGGGTGACCTGCCCCTCCTTCACCCTGTCCTGTCCGCTGTGGGTGACCTGCCCCTTCTTCACCTTGTCCCCTCCACTGTGGGTGACCTGCCCCTCCTTCACCCTGTCCCCTCTGCTGTGAGTGACCTGCCCCTCCTTCACCCTGTCCCCTCTGCTGTGGGTGACCTGCCCCTCCTTCAACTTGTCCCCTCTGCTGTGGGTGACCTGCCCCTCCTTCACCCTGTCCCTTCCTTCACCTTGTCCCGTCCACTGTGGGTGACCTGCCCCTCCTTCACCCTGTCCCCTCTGCTGTGGGTGACCTGCCCCTTCCTTCACCTTGTCCCCTCTGCTGTGGGTGACCTGCCCCTCCTTCACCCTGTCCCCTCCTTCACCCTGTCCCTTCCTTCACCCTGTCCCGTCCACTGTGGGTGACCTGCCTTCCCCTGTGGCTTCTCTTCCCAGTGTTGTTGAGAGCAGAAGCAAAGGCTTGCTTGCCATAAACCCTGCTCTGCACCTGGCTCTTGTCCTTCCTGTTTTCCGGAGGTGTCTGCACGTCAGTCAATAGTGGTTTTGTTCGTTCACGCAGCTGCGTAAGGTTCTGGGTGTGTGCTGTGATTCGTTACAGCCCTCTCTGTCCGTGGCAGTTGGCTGGTTTCCAGACTTTTGCTGTTGTGAATTGTGTCACATAAAAATCTTGTGTGCGCACTGTTTCCTGCGCTGCCCAGTGTGTCTTGGGACAGATTCCTAGAAGTGAGCCGGCCAGGTCAGAGGGTCACCACACATGCAGTGTTGCTATATGTCACCGCGTTCCCTCCTAGGGAGCGGTGCCGGTGCGTACTCCACTGGCCGTGTCCCAGCGCCTGCTCCCTGTAGCCCTGCAGGCTCCTCGGTGGCTGGGCTCTGCCGGCCCGAAGGTGGCTGGGGGCACTTGCATTGGGCGTTTTTCTGATGAGCAAGATTGTCTTTTCAGCATCTTAAGGGCCATTTACCTGTGACTGGTCTGTTTGTGTCTCTTGCCCATTTTTCTATTGGCTTGTTTGTCTTCTCAGTTTTCAGGAGCTTAGTGTATTAGGACTTTTTGAAACCCTTCATCGGCAACGTAAGTCGCAAGTAATTTTTGCCAGTTGGTCCTTTGTTTTTTCACGCGTGTGTTTTGCTTTGTGAAAGTTTTATTCTTATATAGTGTAGTTTATTAATCTTTTATTATTTTTTGTCATTGTTAGGAAAGTTTCTTTTCACTTCCAGGTTGTAGGAAAAGCTGCCCATATTTTCTTCTGGTCCTTGTAAGGGTGTCCTGCATTTCGGTTCCTGTTCTGTTTGGAGTTGATTGGGAATGGTGTGAGCAACAGATCCCGTTTCATCTTTTCCATGTGGCTGTCGAGTTGTCAACACCATTTTTTCCAGTGATTGGAAATGTGCTTCGTAATTTGGGTTTACTGGAGCCTTGGTGGCACAGTGGTTAAGAGCTCAGCCGCTGACCCAAAGGTCAGCACTTCAGATCCACCAGCCACTCCTCGGAAACCCGGTGGGGCAGCTCTGTTCTGTCCTGTAGGGTCACTGTGAGTCGGAATCGACTCGATGTCAGCGGGTTTGGGGTTTTTTGGGGGGGTCTATTCCTGGGTGTTCAGTTACTCTGCTTTCATTGTAATGGTTTTACACTGTTTGCATGTCAAGTTCACCATCTCCCACCTGCCCCCTCATCCTGTTCTTTGGAGTTTTCCTGGCTAATCTGTTCTTACTTGTTCTGCCCTGCAGAGCTTATACTCAGTGTTTTCATCAAAGCTGCATGCGTTTTTTAAAATCGATCTTGGGAGAATTGGCATCTCTGATTTAAATTGTCTTTTAGAGCTTTGAAAGGAGCGTTTTCTAATTTTTAATACGTATATCTTACCTTTTTTGTTGGGCTGAAGCTTAGTTATTTTATGGTCTTTTTTTCTTGGACCTATTATTAATTGGCCTTCTTTTCCAGGACATCTTTAGCCGATTGTTTGCGTACATGACAGCCATTTCTTGTCCCTGGCGTGAGCAGTGAGAGTGTCATAAAGCTGTCACTCTCTGGGGACGTTGTTGAGCTGGGTTTCCAGGTCTGCAGGCGTGTAGCTGCACATCCTTGCCTCTTCCTGTCGCCTTTTCTGTTTGCTGTGCTTCCTCCTGCCACACCTCACTGGGGGCCACCTCCAGTGCGAGGCTCGGGGCCCAGGCGGGGCGTCCCCCCTACAGGTCAGGCTTTTGGGCCGAGAAGTGGCATGTTAAACAACGTCCGTTGGTTCCTATTTTGTTTTGAATTTTTTTCACTAATGGGTTTCAATTTTGAGGGGGGTGATCATTTGATTTTCTTCCTTAGATCAAAGATACAATGGATTATATGAATGGGTTTCCTGATACTGAACCGCTTTTGGAATAAGCCTCCTGTATTTTTTTAATGTGTGATTGGGTTCTGTCTGTGGCTGTTTTATTGAAGGTTTTCTCATGAATGGTCACAGTGAGACAGGTGGCTGGTGTTTTCTGCTGCGTCCGGCTTCTTTCTGCAGGCCAAGGCCGGTGGTGGCACTTTCTGCCCTGGTTGTTTCTTTGCTCTTCTATGTTACAATGTAACGTTTATGTTGAGAATGTTGAAGCAGCTCGTGGTAAGAGTGTATCACTTGGGAAGGAGGGAGGCCTTTCTGTAACGTAGCAGAAGGGCGCCTGTGTTGGGAGCCTTGGCACTTTCCCTAAGTCCTCTTAGTCTGGGTCTGTTTTCTGTAAAGCGCAGGAAGATGGGCAGAGCTCCGTCGTCCACCTCGGTCTCTCCGACCCTGAGAAATCTTCTCTCCAGCCTCACGTAGGTTGTTGATTGTTGCCATTTCTTTCCTCTGATGAGCTGTTACTTCCTCTGATTGTAAAAGACACAGGAGGATGAGGTTGTTACTAGACAACAAAGCTTATGTCTGAAAAAACAGCCTAGAATTGCAGAAAGACACTTAACGTGAGTAGCCAGCGGGCACTTGCTTTCTTTCCTTGTGCCTCGCGTGTGTTGGGATCCGATGCGAGTGGAGAACACGGCAGGTACTGTTCTTGAATGCTCCTGTCCCCTGATGCGTATAGCTGGTCTGGGAGGACGTGGAGCAAGTAATGACCCTGAATATTGCAGCGGCTCCCAGAGTGGTGCAGGGACCAGTAGTCGGGGCCACAGGAGTGTACCACCTTGAACTTACCCCAGCCTGGGGCCAGGGCCCACTTCCCCAAGAACGAGACTTTTTAGCTGAGACTGTTCTAAAGGGTGGGTTGGGGTCAGCTGGGCAAGAGCAGACAAGAACGGCACTCCTGCCAGAGAGCGTATCACGCGAGAAAAATAGGCCTTTTCTGAACCTACGGTTTTGTTTTCTTTGACTCTTTTCTGTTGTAGGCCTCGGCGACTGTTGCTATTCCCAAAGAACATCATCGCTTTGTGATTGGCAAAAATGGAGAGAAACTGCAAGACCTAGAGCTAAAAACTGCAACCAAAATCCAGATCCCACGCCCAGATGACCCGAGCAATCAGATTAAGATCACAGGCACCAAAGAGGGCATCGAGAAGGCTCGCCACGAGGTCCTGCTGATCTCCGCAGAGCAGGTGTGCAGACGCCCTCCTCCTGCCCGCCGCGACCTCGCCTTCCTGTGCATGCAGGCCCTGCAGCTCGCCCGGGGAGGCGTTGAGACCCATGGGTAGCTGGGCACACCGATGCTGGCTGTGCCGCTGTGGCCTGGGCACTGACTCTGAGCGCCTGTCTGTCCCATCAGGGCGGTGCTGGTGTGTGCCCAGAGCCATGGTCTCACCAGGCCACTCTTTCCCCAGGACAAACGTGCTGTGGAGAGGCTGGAAGTGGAGAAGGCCTTCCACCCCTTCATCGCTGGGCCCTACAATAGACTCGTGGGCGAGATCATGCAGGAGACGGGGACGCGCATCAACATCCCACCCCCCAGCGTCAGCCGGACGGAGATCGTCTTCACCGGGGAGAAGGAACAGCTGGCTCAGGCAGTGGCGCGCATCAAGAAGATTTACGAGGAAAAGGTACGCGGCTTGGCGGGGCAAAGTCCCGCACCCGGGAGGGAAGGACAGGAGTGATTGTGTTGAAGAGCAAGCCCCATCCTTGAGAGCTGAGGTGTCTGGGCTTTGTTCACTTGCTGCCGACCAGCTGCTGTGGCCGGGCCTCTGCTCCCTGGGCAGCAGTGTCTCTTCCTCCTGCCTGCCCCACCCTCTGACTGTCCTGCCTGTTGACACCTAGAAAAAGAAGACCACCACCATCGCAGTGGAGGTGAAGAAGTCACAGCACAAGTACGTCATTGGGCCCAAGGGCAACTCTCTGCAGGAGATCCTGGAGAGGACTGGGGTTTCCGTGGAGATACCGCCCTCAGACAGCGCCTCAGAGACAGTGATCCTGCGTGGCGAGCCCGAGAAGCTGGGGCAGGCACTGACCGAGGTCTATGCCAAGGTGACTGTGCCTCACTGAGACCCCGGGAGGTCCTGGGCCCTGGGGGGGGTGGAAACTGTGCCAGGCTGGGGCCTTGCTCGCCCCCCAAGCCCTAAGCGAGTGACCTGGCAAACCCATGCGTTTGTTTTCATATTTTCCCAGGCCAACAGTTTCACCGTTTCCTCTGTCTCTGCCCCCTCCTGGCTGCACCGTTTCATCATTGGCAAGAAAGGGCAGAACCTGGCCAAGATCACACAGCAGATGCCAAAGGCAAGGGGCGTTCTTGAGTTGGTTCCGTGGAGTGTCTCCCGTGTTCTTTTCTCAGCTCTTACGTCCCATTTCTGATGTTTGTTTTCATTGCTACTGCTGTTGCCCCAGGGGACGCTTTGAAGACTGAGACACTTTTCAGAATCCTTTATCCTGTATGGTACAGTTAGTTGCTTGCTCATGAAGGAGGAGCAGAATACACTTATTTAGATATCTGTGTCATTGTTTTGTTCTTTGTAATCAGGGAGAGGGTGTTGTTGCTAGGTTTAATAAACATCTTAAGAAATATCCTATTTGGTAGCTATGATAATTTCTTAATAGTGACATCAGTGGCTTTTGAAGAGCAAAACTTTAATATACAGATTTGTGTTCAGTGTGCAGTTAATGGGCCTTTTCATCCTCTGCCTCCCTGTCCTTAAAGTCTTTCCTGTTCACTGAAGGAGACAGGAGCTCTCTATAAACTTCAGCAGAAACACCAGTGACCACGTGTCCGTTGTACTTTATTCCTGTTCTGTTTAGACTTCCTTTCCCATTTCCTATTCAGTCGCTTGGCTTTTTCTGGGCTCGCGTTCCTGGTTCACGTAGATAGAGCTGCTCTCGTGGCAGGTCTTCCCCCAGTGAACTTCTCATACGCTGCGTCCCATGTCCTGTGCCATCAGAGCCAGAAGGGAAGGTGGCTTGTCCGTGTAAGAACAATGAGTTCCTGTGCCACTCCAGCACGGTGCTTGTTTTAAAACGTGGTCCCCGCCAGCTGCACACTCCTTATAGAGCTGGAGAACAGTCAGGATTCTAGAGACGGGAGCTGAAAGTGACACCTGAGACGTGGACAGCAGAGGTGCTGCTGTGCTCTGAGTCAGTGGTTGGGGCGGGCACCGTATGGGGGATGTTGGTGAAAGGGACAGGAAGAGGCGACAGTGTTTAGTATCAAGACGGTGGGTCTCCCTCGGCTCTCCTTCCTCACTCTGCATGGTGTCTGCTGGCGTGACCCTCCCACGCGTTTACTTGAGGCAGGTCTGGGTCTGCAGCTGCCCCAAGAAGGCCCTGCTGGCCCCATGCTCTCAGTTGACTGCATGCGGAGCTGGGTCACCACATTGGGCCCTCCAGCCTAACCGCCCTCCCTTGTTTTTGGTGATGGGCAGGTTCACATCGAGTTTACCGAGGGTGAGGACAAGATCACCCTGGAAGGCCCCACAGAAGATGTGAATGTGGCCCAAGGACAGATTGAAGCCATGGTCAAGGACTTGGTGAGCTGTGGGCGGGCGGGCAAGGAGCATGTGGGCTGTGCATCCTGGAGGTGCATCGGGTGGCGTCAGGGCAAGGGGCAGGCTCTAAGACAGTCGGGCCGTCCGTCCAGAAGAACGGTGAGTAGAAGAGACCTTGTTCTGAAGAGGAACCCTGCAGGGGAGCCCGAGGGGCAGTCCTGCTGACAGTCATGGTTAGAAATGCCACAGTGGACAGCTGCCAGGCCTTGGGTCTCCCTCTCAGTCCACGGGCTTATCACACCCACGGCCACAGCATGTCCCCTCTGATGCCTGCACCCTTGTACTCTCCCTGCAGATTAACCGGATGGACTACGTAGAGATCAACATTGACCACAAGTTCCACAGACACTTGATTGGGAAGAGCGGATCGAACAGTGAGTGAGCCCAGGGCGGGGCGCACCTCTCCAGCACATCCCAAGGCGAGCTCAGCCTTGACAGCTGGGCATCCGTGTGGACAGCCGCCCAGGCCAGGCTCTCCTTGTCTGGGGAAGTCCCCACCAGGTCGCCTGTCTGCCCTCAGCAGGGGCTGCTTCATTCTTCCCCTGGGGTGGTGGTTGATGCGTATGTAGAGTTTAGCCTTGGGTGGCGTCTTGCTCCCTCAGAGATCCCCCTCCTCACCCTCCCTGTGTCACCCAGCTCTCAGCCAGGCCTGTGGGCCGCAGACCACCGGGCTCTGGTGCACACTCCCTGCTGAACGTGCCCTCATCTGGGTCACCAAGGGCTGAGAAATTTCTGCACTGTGCTCAGGTCACACAGCTCAGGATTGTGTTGAGCAAGCAGTGAAGGGCCCGAGCAGGTTGCATCGACTTAGCTACCTCGGGTTGAAGGCACAGTACAAGTCTGCGGTGACGCCATGCAGTGCCGTCATAAACCAGGAAGGTGGGGCAAGGATGAGTTATCCTGCCACCCCTGGCAGCTGTACTTGTTTCAAAATTTGGCCCTTGCTGGCTGCGTCATTTCTTACACAGCCAGAGAGGAGTGGGGATTCTAGAAGACGAGCGAGTAACAGATACATGAATAGTAAGGGTGTGGACGTGGCCCTGTCGTTAGCACCCAGCAAAGGAGTCTTTCAGCGACACCGCCCTCCCTGCACGTCCTAGTGCCCGCGTGCTCTGAAGGCAGCTTCCTCCCCTTCAGGTGGAGAGGCGAGAGACTGGAGCCCATACCCAGTTGACAAAGGGTTTGAGCTGGGGTTTGGGGCCTGATGTGCGTGGACATGGCGACGCCCGTGTGAGGGGGCCGCTGCTCTGCCCTCGTGGTCCCACTGCTGTGGCTGCAGCACCGAGCCGCCTGGGTGGCATCGGCATGGTGCCTGGGGGTGTTTCTAAGTGACGGGGACTCGAGTCTCCCCATGCAGAGTCACTTCAGTTGGCTTTCCCTTTACGGCTGATAGAACTGTTCAGATACCATCATTGCTCTTGTTATAAGGGCCTTGGCTTTTAGTGGGTCTTTTTTTTTTTTTTTTTTTTTTTTTTTGAGAACGTGATGTTTACACTTGAACAGCAGTTCCCAAACATGTCCACTCATCAGGAACACCTGGGGATCTTTTAGCTATTCCAAAGACCAGGCCGCACCGAGGCACGATCCCTGTGGGGTCAGGATGGGGAACCACGGCTGCAGAAACCCAGCCAGCTCTCTGCAGATGCAAGAAGTCTTGCTTCTGGGGCTGGGTCACCACTTTGGCTAACTGGGTGTGGCTACTCAGGCCCCCCGGGTTTGGTCGCGGTGACTGTAGCCCATCCTGTGCTCAGACGTCTTTGCATCATTCTCCAGTAAACAGGATCAAAGACCAGTACAAGGTGTCCGTGCGCATCCCTCCCGACAGCGAGAAGAGCAACCTGATCCGAATCGAGGGCGACCCGCAGGGTGTGCAGCAGGCCAAGCGGGAGCTGCTGGAGCTGGCCTCGCGCATGGTGAGCGGCATAGGCTGCGTGGGGTGCTGCGGGCCTGCCGGCCGGGGGGCCTGTGTGGAAAGGCACAGTCAGGGCTCAGTGCTGGGGGAGAGCCCCAGATGTCGCATTGGGCAGGCGTGGGTCGGACTTGCTGGGGCCGTTTCTCCCACACCCAGATGACCAGTGCATCGTGCTTGCCGGCGCTGTGCCGTGCACAAGGCTGGAGCTGTGCACCAGGGTCCCCTGCCACCCGGCGCCCACTCCCAAGCCTGGTTGACTATGGTGGGCTGAGAGCACTGCCTCTGCACCCAGCTCTGTGGAATGAGAGCCGCGCCAGAAGCGCAGCACAGCACAGAGGACGTCTTGCACAAAACGCCGCAGGCTAGGGAGCAGGCCCCGCCTGGGGTTTCGTGCCCTCCAGAGTTACCCCAACCCTTCCTTGTCCACACTGGGAGTCTCCAAATCCTAGAACTGCTTTTTATTGTCAAGGGTTTTGTTTTTGTTATCTATTGCTGCTATAACAGGAGTACCACAGGTGAATGAATGGCTTTAACAAAGAGGAGTTCTCTCACAGTCTAGGAGGCTACAAGTCTAAATTCAGGGCATCAGCTCCAGGGGAAGGCGTTCTCTCTCTCTCAGCTCTGGGCAAAGGTCCTTGTCTTCAGTCTTCCCCGATCGAGGAGCTTCTCAGCACAGGGACCCTGGGTCCAAAGAACGTGTTGTGCTCCCGGTGCTTCTTTCTTGGTGGTACAAGATCCCCACGTCTCTCTGCTCATTTTTCTCTTTTATATTTCGAAATAGATTGGTTTAAGACACAATCTAATCTTGTAGATTGAGTCCTGCCTCATTAACGTAACCGCCACTAATCCCATCTCATTAGCGTCACGGAGATAGGATTTACAACACGTAGGAAAATCACATCAGGTGACAGAATGGTGGTCCATCACACAATGCTGAGAATCATGGCCTAGCCAAATTGATACACATATTTTTGGGAGACACAATTCAATCCATAACAGGTTTTTACTCCAGCTCCAATCTGGGCTCTCGTCTGGTCTCCTGCAGCCCCCTGGCTGTCCCCGAGGTCATTCTTTGGCCTGGTATCCTGGGCTTTCCTCTCTGCCAGTGCTGACCCTGGCATGCTTCCTCCTGGGCCCACCACCCTGTAGTGTCTGGTGTCCATTTGGGATTACTGGTTTCTGAACCCTCATCTCTGTCAGTCCAGTCTAGAGTCTCCCACAATTCTTGGAAACGTTTAATTGGCTGATATGTTCTTCCCTGTATTCCAGCTCTGCTTGTTGTTCTGTTTTCCTTCTGGCATTTTAACGAGCTCTGGGGAGAGCCACGTGGGCTCACGCCCTGTGTGGAACCATTCTTTAACTCTCCACACAAGGAAGTAGCCTGAGGTGACTGCAGAGAACTGGGCGTGGAAACAGAAGCACCAACTGGGTTGCTGTGGGGTTATCGTCACCTTGGTAGCACATTGGTTGATGGGTCTGGCACTTGATCCTTTCATTGTACCTTGTTGAGGAGGATATTGACAACCAGTGTAACACAAAGTGTAATAGTTGTTGGAGAGAGCAGGTGTCTTGCAGTGGGGACTCCTAGGTGGCCGGGGCTCCCGGGGGTGCACCTGCAGGGATGCCACCTGGCAGCACCTCACCTGCTGCTCAGCAACAGCAGGCTGTGTGGTGGCGGTGGGCGGGCTGCGTGGCAGCAGTGGGCGGACCTCTGCAGCCTTGCTTAGCCCCCAGGCTCCCTGGTGCCACTCACATCAGCGGGAAGGGGCGCTGCTCACCTTTCTGTGATAAACGGATTGTCTCTTTCCGTTGTACTTCTAGGAAAACGAGCGTACCAAGGACCTAATCATTGAACAAAGATTTCATCGCACAATCATTGGGCAGAAGGGTGAACGGATCCGTGAAATTCGCGACAAGTTTCCAGAGGTAACGGCTCACAGAGGTGCTCTTTGATTGGCATGTGGTATCTTGGTAGTCCAGCCTCACTAGTCATTGATCTCGGTCTTGTGGTGATTTGTTCTAGGTTATCATCAATTTTCCAGACCCAGCACAAAAAAGTGACATCGTCCAACTCAGAGGGCCCAAGAATGAGGTGGAAAAATGCACAAAATACATGCAGAAGATGGTGGCAGATCTGGTAGGAAGGACCCCCACAGCGTTTATCATGGGACAGTGTTAGGGGCAGTGTTTTGGTTGGGCAGGGTTATCCTTCCTAGTTCCCCGCTCTTACCCCTGGGAGGCTGCATCAGGAAGCGAGCATAGGCCCTGGACATCTTGGTGTTTAAACTGGCAGAGACGGCAGTGCTGGTGCAGTTAAATGAGCAGGAAGACACCTTTCCTTGTCCCCTACCAGGCTCCTTTGTTCTCTTCAAATGCCTAGGCGTGGAAACTCCTAATAAGGAGAGAGCTCTAACACAACAAAGTGAGATGTTGGTTACTGGTTTACGATTGTCCTCAAAACCAACATGGGAGAAGAGGTTTGGGAGTGACACAGGGTGACTGAGTGAAGCTACAGACTGTTGTGTGCTTCCCACCAATGACTGCCCAAGTCAAGTCGGTGCTGGATTGGCACTGAGCACTGCCCACTCACGTTTGCTGCTGTGACGTAGCCGTGGGAGGCCAGCTTCCTGAGAGTCATGGGGTGCACATCTTGATGTGTGTTCTGTAGGTGGCCTGGACTCCCACTTACCCGGTGTGGTGAGGGTTCCCGGCTAGACTTGACAGCTTGTGCGTTGTAGAACACACGTACATCTAACGATTGTAGATGGTGTGCAGATTATACCGGCTGCCACTTTTTATCACACGGGGCTTTGAACCAATTGACTTGGGGCATGCCAGATACTGTGAGTTGTTAGACAAGTTATCACGCCTATCCCCATGACAGACTCTGATGGTCAGAGGGGTGGGGCGGGAAGTAGGACCTGAGGCTGTGTTTGCCAGATAGTAGCGCCCATGTTGTTTTCACACTGCCTTCAGAGTTAGAAGGGGTATCTCACTCTGCAGCATGAATGGTTGGTTAATTGTACCCTTTTGTTTGTTCGTTTGTTTTGAAGGTGGAAAATAGCTATTCAATTTCTGTCCCAATCTTCAAACAGTTTCACAAGAACATCATTGGGAAAGGAGGTGCAAACATTAAAAAGGTGACCAGCCTGTCCCCTGCACCTCAGCTCTTCTCACCCTGCCCCTTACCCCTGCACCATTCCTGATTTAGATTTGAAGGAGGGCCCCTTATTTCTCAGCCCTGCACTCCTAGCGTCTTTTGATTGTCGGAAGTCAACTTCACTCTCTCTCCTTGTAGATTCGTGAAGAGAGCAACACCAAGATTGACCTTCCAGCCGAGAATAGCAATTCAGAGACCATTATCATCACAGGCAAGCGGGCAAACTGCGAAGCTGCCCGGAGCCGGATTCTTTCTATTCAGAAAGACCTGGTAATGGCGAAATGTTTTATGATGGAGAGCCTAGAGGAGTTTTCCTGACGTAAAATCTCTGACAGCCTCTAGAGCTCTAGCCTGAGATTCAGCTATGCAGGGCCAGTGGGACCACCACCATGCCGCTAATATAGAAGATTGCAGTTTTACATCCAGGCCGCGTTAATCGGTCACCTTTCTGCCATTTATGATAGCATCTTCCTGCCCTTTATCTTGTTAAATGAGCTCTCCCGTCTGCTTGTTCTATCAATTAGTGAGAGAGGGGAACGGAAACCTCCGACTATAATTAGGGATTTGTTTACTACGATCAGTTTTTGCTTCGTGTATTTTGAAACTCTGTTCTTGAGTACACAGAACATTTAGGTTTGTTATATTCCCTTGATAAATTGACCCTTTTATCATTAAATGACCTTCTTCATCCCTGGTAAAATTCTTTGTTCTGAAACTTTCTCTGAGTTTCTTTTAGGCAACTTATTTTTTATTCAACCTGCAGTCTCTGTCTTTTAATTGGAATATTTAGACCATTTACATTTAATGTGATTATTTTTATGGTTGGGTGCAAGTCTGCCATCTTGCTGTTTGTTTTCTACTTGCCCCGTCTGCTCTTTGTTCTCATTTTGCTTTTTCTGCCTTCTTTTGGAGTGAATATTTTTATAGTTCCTCTTTAAAAAGCTTACAACGTGTACGGTACTTCCATTTTTCCCCCACCTTAACCTTTGTGTTTTGTTATCATACCTTTTGCTTTTGTCTGTTAGAAATCTGACAGTGAGTTCTTTCTGTTATTGTTGTTTAAGTAGTGAATTATTTTTAAAGAGATGTAAATAGTAAGGAAAAAAAATCTTAAATATTTACAATTGTAGTTACCATTTCTGGAGCTCTTCATTCCTTTGTGTAGATTTGTATTTCCATTTTCCTTCTGCTGGAAGGATGTACCACAACATTACTCCTAGTGCAGGTCTGCTGGTGATGAATTCTTTGTTTTTGCATGTCTGAATTTTTCTTTTCAATCTTCATTTTTTAAAGAATTTTTGCTACTAGGATGACAGTTTTCTCTCTTAGTACTTTAGTTCTTTCAGTACTTAAAATTTTGCACCACCCTTTTTCACTCGTGTTGTTCTGATGAGGAATCTGATTTCATTCTTAGTTTTATATATAATGAGTCTTTTTATCCCCCTGGCTGCTTTTTAGATTTTTATCACCAGTTTTGAGCAAGTTGTGTGTCTAGGTGTAGTTTTCTTTGTGTTTCTTTACTTGTGGGTCATTGAGCTTCTTGGATGTGTAGGTTTAGAGTTTTCATCATATTTTGGAAATTTTTTGGGAATTATTTCTTAATGTTTTTTCTGTTAACCCTTTTCCTTCAGGGACTCTTAATTTACATATATATTTGGCTGGTTGACATTTCCCACAGTTCACTGGTGTGCTGTTTATTTTGGGGGGTGGTATTTTTTTTCCTCCGTGTTTCTTAAAGTTCACTAATTTCCTGCAATATCGAATCTTCCTTTAATCCTATCTGGTGTATTTTTCATTTCAGACATTATTGTTTTCATTTTTAGTTCAATTTGAGTCTTTTAATAGTTTCTATTTTTTACTTAGCACGCTGAATCTCTGCGTTAGCTTTTGACCATATGCGGTGTAGTTCAAATAACTGCTTTGGTGTCCTGTCTGCTAATTCTAACATCTGTGCCGTTTCTGGGTTTTTCCATTAGTTGATTCTTTTATTGCCCCATTATGGGTCATTTTTTTCCTGTTTCTTTGTTTGTCTAGCATGTTTGGGTTGGATATCTGACATTATGAATATGACTTTGTTGGATGCTGGATGTTGTTGTTTCTGAGGTTTGTGAAGTTAGTTGGAACAATTTGCTCCTTTTAGGACCTGCTCTTCTTAGGACCTGTTAGGCAGGTCAGGACAGTGTTTAGTCCAGGGCCAGGGGTTTCCCGCTGCTCAGGTGAGACCATCTTGGGGCGACACCCAGTGTCCCATAAGTGCCAAGGCGTCCGGTCTGGCTGGTGAGCTGCAGGTGCTGTCTCCATGCACAGCGTGTGACTGTGAATGGGCTCCAGGGCCCAGGAGCTCTCTGTCTGCTCTCTCCTCCTTGGCTCCCTGCCCTGCAAACTCCAGGGGCCTCCGTCTCTCTGGACTCTTAGCCACTCTCCTCCCTGTTACGCAGCAGTGAAGGGGGGCAGTCCTCGGGCTCACCTGGTTTGTTTCCTGTCTCCAAAACCAGAAAACCAAACCCATTGCCATCGAGTTGATTCCAGCTCACGGCAACTTTATAGGACAGAGTAGAACTGCCCCATAGGGTTTCCAAGGAGTGGCTGGTGGATTTGAACTGCTGACCTTTTGGTTAGCAGCCGGGCTCTTAACCACTGACCACTGTCTCCGGTGTCTTGAAAGTCCTCGTTTGACACGTTGTGCCTGTCTCGTTAGTTGTTCCCGGTGGTAGGGCAAACCCATTTCCTGTTGCGTCATCTTGGCTGGTGGCAGAACTCTGGCCTGCGAGGCTTCACTGGAAGAGTCTGTCTGTGAGCATCCTGGCCCATAGACCCCACCGAGCAGTGAGACCTGCACTGTGTTCTAGTCACGGCTTTGAGCTGGGCACACCACTCCTCCCCCTGCATTCCCAGGCCCTGAGCCCCCGTCGGGCGTGTGTCCTGTAGTGGTGGTCCCCCCCCACCCACATTCCCAGGCCCTTAGCCCCCGTCAGGTGTGTGTCCTGTAGTGGTG
>NW_004444101.1:5130490-5149422 GCF_000243295.1 Trichechus manatus latirostris | reverse complement strand
TCGGGTGTGTGTCCTGTAGTGGTGTTCCCCCCCTCCTCCCCACATTCTCAGGCCCTGAGCCCCTGTGGGGCGTGTGTCCTGTAGTGCTGTCATCTCTCTCACTGCGTCTTCTCCCGCCCTCCTTCCCCTGCTGTGCTCCGTCTCAGGCCAACATTGCCGAGGTGGAGGTCTCCATCCCAGCCAAGCTGCACAACTCCCTCATTGGCACCAAGGGCCGCCTGATCCGCTCCATCATGGAGGAGTGCGGTGGCGTCCACATCCACTTTCCTGTGGAAGGTTCTGGAAGCGACACGGTTGTCATCAGGGGGCCTTCCTCGGATGTGGAGAAGGCCAAGAAGCAGCTCCTGCACCTGGCCGAGGAGAAGGTGAGCCCGCCCCCCGGTGGGGCTTATCCTGTGCCTGGGGGAAGGGAGTCACTGTGTGTCCTTAGAGTGGAAGCAGGTCGGCAGACAGCTCTGACACCTCTGTGGTCCTGCCACCACCATGCCACATTTGGTGGTTTCCTACATCCAGGGTGCGAAGCCAAAGCTTGCAGGACGGTGGAATGAGTGTGCTGTGCGGAGGGCAGCAGGGCGCTCACTCTGTTCAGTTCCACCCCTGGCTCGTGGCCTGGGGCCTGCTTCCGTCTTAGTGGGAGGCAGAGGCCGGACTGACATCTGAGGGCCTCTCAGGTCTGAGCACCCACGTACCTAGTAGAGGAAATTGGTTCTCTGGCTTGTCTGCTTTACTCTGTGTTTTAATGACTTTCGTACATTAAAGTCACCCTGCTTAGTGTATAGTTCTGAGGTTTGAGAAACAGTCTTTGTAAGTCTTCAAATCAGGTAGTGTGAGTCTTCCAACTTTGTTCTCTTTAAAAATGGTTTTGGCTATTCCAGACTGCTTGTTTTTTTCATATGCACTTTGGAATCAGTTTTAAAAAGCTGTCAGTTTCTAGAAACAATCCTGCTAGGGTTTTGATTTGAGAATGTGTTGACTATGGATTGGAGAGAACTGGTGTCTCCACAGCACTGACTTTTGCAGTCTGTCTCTCTGTTGTTTTAGGTCTTTGAGTTTTCATTGGTGTCTTGTAATTTTCGGCTCACCGATCTTGCACACATTGTGTTGGGTTTCTAGCTAAGTAGTGTTTAGTGCTGTTGTGAGTGATGCTCTTCATTCCTCTCAGTTTCTAGTTGTGTGTTAGTGCGTAGAAGTGCCTTTGACTTTTGTACTTTGATCTTGTTTCACGTAGCCATGCTAAGCTTGCCCGTAACTTTTTTGCCAATTCTTGTGAGTCTGTAGAAAACTATGCCGTCCATGGAGAGATGAGTTTGTGTCTCTGTTTCCAATCTGGGTGAACGGTGGTGGGAGCCCCACCCTCCGCCCCCGGCTCCCCTGCGCTTTGACTGTTGAGCACGATGTCAGCTGCGGGTTTCCACGGATGCACTTCCTCGGGTTCAGGAAACTCTTTTCTGTCCCAGGCTGGCTGAGGGTTTCTTCCAGAAAACCCTGTATGTTAGATCTTGTCAGGTGCGGTTTCTGCCTCTTTTGAGGTGATCACATGGTTTTTTTTTAACGTCGTGTTGTTATGGTGAATTAGATTTTTTCTTTTAATGTTGAACTAGCCTTGCACATCTGGGTTATAAACTCCGCTTGATTTTGATGTATTATCCAGTTACCATATTGCTGGATTTAATTTGCCAAACTTACTAGCTTTTTAATAATGCTGCAGTTGGCGGAGGACTTTGAAGAGTTCCAGACTCTCAAGGTGGCGTTTTGGAAACCCAGCATTAACAGATGTATTGCTTTGTAACTGCTCAGTAAATGACAGCTCAGTGTAGTCACTGACCTTGTAGCCTGCTAGCAGACCCTGCCTCTTCACTTCTTTTCCTCCATAGTTCTTTATGGTATGGGCCAGAGTCCTGGTCAGGAGGGAAGAGAGAGAGGTGCACTCTGTCTTTCGTGGCCCATGTGTCCCTCTGTCCCTTCTGCTGAGCTCGGCCAGAGAGCTGAGGTCTGTGACAGTTCAGCTGCTGTCATTGTCAGGGACGGTGCAGGGCCTGCGGTTGCTCCCCTCCAGCCCTGGGCCAGGCTGGCCGGAGTCTCAGAGCGCGCCGGTCGGTGTTAGGAGGTCCAGAATGGGGGCGCGGGAGCAGTTTCCGTGTCTGGTTTGGGAGTTGGTGGGGAGTGGAGGGGCTGGGGTGGCAGTGCCATCCTGCTGTGTTGCCACCACTCCCCCCAGGACCATCATCGTGCACCCTCCTGACGGATCAAGAACAGCTTGGGCTTCTGGGCCGCGTGCCCTAACCCGTCAGTGTCTTTTTGATGGCGTGGAGGAAACAGGTGCCGTCTGCCTGGGGCTTCCTCTGCCGTCGGGTTGTGGTCAGCTCTGCCCGTGGCCACGTGAGGAGGGTCCACCAGACCCGCTGCTCTCCTGCTCTCGTCTGCGCGGCTAGCGTCAGGCTGATGTCTGTGGGTTGTTTCCCCAGCAAACCAAGAGCTTCACGGTTGACATTCGCGCCAAGCCGGAGTACCACAAGTTCCTCATCGGCAAGGGCGGCGGCAAGATCCGCAAGGTGCGTGATAGCACCGGCGCCCGCATCATATTCCCCACGGCCGAGGACAAGGACCAGGACTTGATCACCATCATTGGGAAGGAGGATGCTGTCAAGGAGGCCCAGAAGGAGCTGGAGGCCCTGATTCAGAACCTGGTGAGGCCCCGGAGCCCACCCACCCGGCCCAGGATCTGCACTGCCCCGTGAGCTGTGCCTTCGGCCAGCCCAGCCAGGGATGGTGGGCAGGGAGTTCACATCTGTTCGTTCTCTCGACACAGGATAACGTGGTGGAAGACTACATGCTGGTGGACCCCAAGCACCACCGCCATTTTGTTATCCGGAGGGGCCAGGTCTTGCGGGAGATTGCAGAAGAGTACGGTGGCGTGATGGTGAGCTTCCCGCGTTCCGGCACGCAGAGCGACAAGGTCACCCTCAAGGGTGCCAAGGACTGCGTGGAGGCCGCCAAGAAGCGCATCCAGGAGATAATTGAGGACCTGGTAGGTCACCTGGGCGGGTCAGCGTGTTCTGGGAACATTTCAGAAATATGTTCTGCAGTGCTGTGTGTCGTGGCCCTGCCCCTCCTTCATCCACCTCGGAAAAACGGGGTGTCTGTGGGAGGACTCAGTGGGAAACAGTAAAGACAGCTGAGTGCCGCACGTGGACCCTGAGAACTTAACCTTGGCTCATTTCCTCTCTGTGTGCCCCTCCAGGAAGCTCAGGTGACCATGGAATGTGCCATTCCCCAGAGGTTCCACCGATCTGTCATGGGCCCCAAGGGTTCCCGGATCCAGCAGATCACTCGGGATTACGGCGTACAGATTAAGTTCCCCGACAGAGAGGAGAACCCAGGTGAGTCCCAGTGTTCCTGCCCTTACTGAGAACGGGAGGGGTCATGTGGTCCCAGCTCGTATCCCCGGCCACTGTCCCCTCCTTCCCGGCAACGTGGGTCACCAACACTCGAGGCGAGCACTCTGCTCCAGCCCCGTCAGGTGCTGCTCGGAGGCTCCGAGGCTGCCAGCCCACTCCCTGGTGGCCTGAGAGTTGCAGAGCTGTGGGCTGGGTGGCGTCCGTTGTTCAGATGGTGACAGATGTCTGGTGCAGAGAGGCTCACAAGGAGCGACAGGTCAGAGAAGAAGGTCCAGGAGCTCACAGCGTTTACCCGCTGGCACCATGGTCCCAGCCACTGTTTCTCAGGAGATCACTTGAATCGCGTGTGTGGTTGGGTTTGAACAGTCGAACATGGGTCCACAGCCCTGTCCCAGGCGGGCTCCCTTCTCCCACCTGCCCCGTCATTTGTGTGATTAGTCACGTTTTGTGGGAAGGTTAGTCTGTTGCTGAAGGTTCTCGGACAGCCGTTCAGTCCCAGGCCCCCCCACCCCTCCCCCCCCCTTGGTTCTGGTAGAATCTTGAAGAGGGCGGGGCTGTGCTCGCGGAGTGCAGCGGGACCGAGGGAGGACCATGGTCCAGCGTGGCAGTGCGCTTCCGGGTAACGTGTCTGGGATTCCGTGTCCAGCTGGCTTTGCTGCTTTGAAACAAAGAGTGGGTTCTGTCCTAGCTGGTGACCCTCAGCCTGCTGAGGAGCACACAGGGTCAGCGGCCCGGCCCCACGGAGCGTGTCTCTGTGCGCGCGCAGCCCTGTCAGCCCGCCTGCCGTCCGGAGAACTAGCACGTTGCCGTCGCCCCGCAGTTGTGCTCTCGCTGGCGCGGCGATGTTCAGTTTATTTGGATAAAATTCCACACCCGAAGACAAACTGTGTCCGTCCCCACTCTGGCCGTCTCCGGCGTTCAGCCTTCTGTGTTGTCCATTCTATTCTCGTGGGTGTGACGTGTCTTCACATCTTGGGCGCGTGAACCGTGGTGTCGTTTTCGGCTCTCCCCTGCACCCCGCTGTGTCTGTTACGTCAGCGCCCCTTCTTCCTGTTGTACCCCTCACGCAGATCCGCCTGCTCACTGTCACCCCGCCTGCCCCGCTCTGCGTGTACGCGCTTTCTGATCGGTGGTGTGTCGTTTGCGGACACCGCGTCCCCTTATCCCTGGTGGGCATTTCTCACATTGTGTTCATGTGACACTTGTCCACGTGTGCACCCCCGCGGCTTCTGCAGCTCCAGAGGCCTCTCCACAGCCTCCCTCCTGCTCCTTCCCACCCCGGGGCTCATGGCTTAAAGCAGCTGGGTCCACTTAGTCCCCAGATATTTTCACTGTTGTTCCCTCAGCCCCTGCATGCCGCTTTATCTCATGACCACTGTCGTGACCGTTGCTCACTGTTTCGTTATTCTGATGCTTGGGGACCCAGTGGGCCTCCAGCGCCTTCTGTGTCCTTGGGATGCCCTTGGAATGCGTTGTGGGTCTCTGAACCTCTCCTTTCTGGCCTAAGAGGCACTTCAGGCTCGTCCTGCCCACCCCCTGATCTTCCCCTGCTGCCTGGGCCTGGTGTCCTCTCCTGGGCTCCTTCCTCCCTCAGCTGGCCCTGGTCTACACCCTTCTCCCATCTGCTCGACCATCAGCCTCGCATCACCCGTGATGTCGTTCCCACCAGCTCCGTGTGAAAGTCAGGGAGACGGCGACACCGGCCGTGCCTCCTGCTGCGTGGGCGCCACGTCCTTGGGGGCTGTGAGCCCCTGAGGGCCAGGCAGGGATCCTGTCCGCCTCCTCCCTGCCTCCCTCCCTCCCGTCTGGCTATAGTAGGTCCAGCCCTGAGTGAAGGGCGCTGGCCCTCATCCTCGGGCCCCTGCAGCTTCCTCTTCGCTCCAGTTCACAGCGTGGAGCCAGCCATGCAGGAGAACGGGGACGAGACCGCAGAGGGGAGAGGTGCCAAAGAGGCCGACCCCAGTTCTCCAAGGAGATGCGACATCATCATCATCTCCGGCCGGAAGGAGAAGTGTGAGGCCGCCAAGGAAGCTCTGGAGGTGTGCCCCCCGCCGCCAATGTGGGGGGCCTGGGTGGTTAGCAGATCAGTTGTTCAGGTGCTGACACCTGGGCGCCCCTGCGCCACCTCGGTGCTCTGAATGTGGGGAATGCTACAGGAAGCACGCCACGGCTCACACACAGGGTTCTCTTGCACCGCGCCTCACTCACACGTTCTGTCACGCCGCAGCTCACATACACTTCACACATACTGTCTCTGCTTTGTGGCCGGAGGCCCTCTCTGCCTGCTCACCCCTGGCCTGACCCTGGCTGTCCCTTTCCGCAGGCATTGGTTCCTGTCACTGTTGAGGTTGAGGTGCCCTTTGACCTCCACCGGTACATCATCGGGCAGAAAGGAAGTGGGATCCGCAAGATGATGGACGAGTTTGAGGTGGCGTGGCTTCGTGTACCCGTTTCCTGGGGGGCACTGGCGTCGGTTGTCTCTCACCGGGGTCTCCTCAGCCTCCCGGCAGAGAGGCCGGGCCGTGTCTAGGCGCTGGCATCTTTCCCTGCACCTCCCGGGCAGTCCCTGCTTGCGGCACCCGCCCTTGGTGGTGGCCGCCTCTCGTGGGCATGCTGTGGCTCCCTGTCCTCTCGGGTGGGCTCCAGTCCCCTCTGTGTTGGGAGCCCGCAGTGACGTCCCGATGCTCGAGGCAGGTGAGCAGGGTCGTGACTTCACACGCACGTGCCTTTGCGCCACAGCACAGCTCAGCCAGGCGCGTTCCCGCCCTCCGTGCAGGTGAACATACAAGTCCCGGCCCCTGAGCTGCAGTCTGATACCATTGCCATCACCGGCCTGCTTGCCAACCTGGACCGAGCCAAGGCTGGGCTGCTGGAGCGAGTAAGGGAGCTGCAGGCCGAGCAGGAAGACCGGGTAAGTTTGGCTGTGGGGCCTTGGCGAGGAGTGAGGCTTGTTGCCGAGAGACCCAGTCTGCTCCCTCCTAGCAGCTCCTCCATTCTGCGGCCGCGAGGGGTGTGCAGCACAGTCCACAGGGCATCGGGAGCCCTCCAAGCGGGCTGACGGGCTGGGCGACGTTTCCATTTTGCGATCTCCCTGCCTGTTACATAGGGATCCGGCCTCTCCTCGCCCCTTGGTGGAGATGATGATTGTGTGGGGACTTACTGTGGTGAGGGGTCTGAGAACTGAGGAGGGGAGTAGCCGCTGATTTTCAAGTGAGCAGCGCGGCACCTGCAGGTGCTCCACACCAGCTGTCTGCTCTCACGCAGCCTCCCAGGCCTCAGGGCCTGAGACCCCCACCCCCACAGGGGGACGGTGTCCTGCCCAAGGCTGTCTCCCTCTCCTTTCAGCCTCTGCCTGGGTCGCCTTCTGAGGATGCTGTGTCTGCTGTGGGGCAGTCAGCCGTCCGGTTTCCGTGGCAGCCGCAGGCCCATTCTGGGGGCGGACGTGGAGGGGCTGGTCGAGGCTGCAGAGCTCTGTCCTGGGCCTCATGCTCCGCTGTTTCATTCTAGGCCTTGAGGAGTTTCAAGCTGAGTGTCACTGTAGACCCGAAATACCACCCCAAGATCATCGGTCGGAAGGGGGCTGTGATCACGCAGATCCGCCTGGAGCACGATGTGAACATCCAGTTCCCTGACAAGGATGACGGGAGCCAGGTGAGGGTGACCGCCGCTGGGTCTCCAGCCTCACTAGAGGTGGGAGGAGTGGAAAGAGACACAGGTCTCTGAGGACACGTTCAGTCTGGCCTGGGCCCTCTTTGGCCCTCAGAGCTGGGCGAGGTCTCCCTGGCAGCACACCACCTCCGCCCACCTGGAGGCTCAGTGGAGGTGTGTCCCTCGTCATCCCTAGGCAGCCTTGCTCCAGCCATGCCTTTTCACCTCCATTGCCTCCGTTTCCAACCTCTTGACCCCACTATTCGGTACTCACCAAGTCGTCATTTGGCATCTGGGCTGTTCCGGGTATTGCCCCGTGAGCCAAGTTGGGGCAGGGCCCATAGCTGCACGCGGTGGTCAACCAGCAGAGCCAGGGCTGTGATCTGGGCAGGGCCGGCTCAGGGCGAGCCCACCCCCCGCCCTCAGTGTTGGTCTGGAGGTGGTCTGGCCATGTCTCCCAGGTTGGTCTCATTAAGTTCCCGCTCCACTCTGGCCGTCCCCACTGTGTCCGTCCCCACTCTGGCCGTCTCCAGCGTTCAGCCTTCTGTGTTGTCCATTCTGTTCTCGTGGGTGTGACGTGTCTTCATATCTTGGGAGCATGAACTGTGGTGTCGTTTTCGGCTCTCTCCTGCACCCCACTGTGTCTGTTTCCTCAGCACCCCTTTTTCCTGTGTGCTTTGCTCCTGCTCGCGGCCTGAGGTCTTGCCTGTCCACTGTGTGTTGAGAGGGACCTTTAGACTGACGGACGCTTGGGGGAGTGGTTGTCCCTGCCGCAGGCCAACCTTTCCATGGCACGGCGTGCAGGCCGGCTAGTGCTCAGGCAAAGCTGCCTCAGACTGCTGTCCTGGGAGGGCAGAAGGCTCAGCTGGACTCTCCTCCCCATCCCTGGGGGCGATGCCTTCTGTTGCCGCCTTTCACTGTCTGTGGGGAGCTGGGAGGGAACAGAAGGAACGGCCTCGTCAGCCATTGTTTTCAAAGCAGGCCCCGGCGTTCTCTTGCCTGGATCTTCCTGACTTGACGGCTCCCTCATGTTCGCTCGCCCCTCAGCAGCCCCCTGTGCTCTGTGCAGAGCCTTGGGGACGTGGGAGGACAGCCCCTCTCCCGCCACAGTCATGCTGGTTGGCAGGCTCCTGTTGGGGCCGTGGCCTCCCTGACAGTCAGTCTCCCTGCAGCCCCAGGACCAGATCACCATCACAGGCTACGAGAAGAACACGGAGGCGGCCCGCGACGCCATCCTGAAGATTGTGGGAGAGCTCGAGCAGATGGTCTCCGAGGACGTGCCCCTAGACCACCGCGTCCACGCCCGCATCATCGGCGCCCGTGGAAAGGCCATCCGCAAGGTCATGGACGAGTTCAAGGTGCGTGCCGGCTGCAGCAGGTGCTTAGAAGCCCATCCTCACACTCCTGGCATCTCTGAGGCCCAGGTGCTGGCCTTAGTTGAGCAGGTGTGAAGGGAGTGAGTTGACAGCGGCCCATGCAGCCCACAGGGTGGGCAGTCGAAGCTGCTGCGTGGCACTGGGCTGGTGCAGACAGGGTGGGGGGGTGCCGGTTACCTGGCTTCACCAGGATGCAGGTCTGCACCTGTGAGGCTCCAGGCGTGTCGTAGGAGGGGGCAGGTGGGCCAGGACGCCTGGATTCTGGGGCCATCCCTGAAATGCAGGTCCCCCCGCCTCCTGCAAAGTGGGTCCCCTGAACCCTGGTTGTGTCTGACCTGGCAGGAAAGGGACTCCCTAGAGGAACAGCCCGAGGTCAGGTTTTAAATGTAGGCTAAGCCAGGACACGGGCTGCCCCGGTGTCCCCGTGGGCACCCACAACCACCGCTGCCTCCACTGTCCTTCAGGTGGACATCCGCTTCCCTCAGAGCGGGGCCCCAGACCCCAACTGCGTGACCGTGACGGGCCTCCCAGAGAACGTGGAGGAAGCTATTGACCACATTCTCAACCTGGAGGAGGAATACGTGAGTCCAGGGGCGGGGAGGCAGGCGGGCGGGCGCTCGGGAAGCCGTCAAGGGCACCCTGACGACCCTGTGGCCTTCCCCAGCCTGCGGGGCTCCCAGGGGGGCCAGGCACAGGAGTGGCCCCTGGGGAGCCCAGATGCCTGCAGCAGGACTCCAAGGAGGGGAGGGGCCTGCGGTGGATGCTGCGAGAGGACACGGCTCCCCCGTGGTGGCCGCAGCAGGACCCTGGTCTGGGGCCCGCCTGAGCCACAGCCTGACTGCCGCTCTGTCCACAGCTGGCCGACGTGGTGGACAGCGAGGCACTACAGGTGTATGTGAAGCCCCCAGCACACGAGGAGTCCAAGGCCCCGTCCAAGGGCTTTGTGGTGCGGGATGCGCCTTGGACAGCCAACAGCAGTGAGAAGGTCAGGGTGCTTCCTCTGGGCTGCGGCTCACACCGGGGAGGCTGGGGTGCGGACCCCCATGTCCCGAGGGCGGGTGGGTGGCCGTCTGGGGGCTACCAGGTGGAGGGGGCAGCCCTTCCCTCTGAGTTGGCCGTCATCCCCACAGGCTCCGGACATGAGCAGCTCTGAGGAATTCCCCAGCTTTGGGGCTCAGGTGGCCCCCAAGACCCTCCCATGGGGCCCGAAGCGATAATGATGAGGAAGCAGAAGCCTCTCCAGCCTGCGGCCCCGTCCCACCACCGCGGTCTCTCCATCTGACCTTGGCTGGACCCTTGGTAATTGGCGACGCTCCCCTCCCTGTCCAAGGTCTTGCAGGGAAGCCTGGGCGGCCGCAGGCACCCAGCACGGGGCGGCCTGCACTCAGGACCCGCCCGGCCCCTCTGCTCTGGGACAGGCTCTCCACTGTTGTAAACACTAAACAAGGTAATTGAACATTTCATAACCCGTAACCAGACTCTGAGCTTCCCGGCCCCCCAGCATGTCTGTCGGCCCTCTGACCTTCATTCTGAGAGCTCCGCCTCGGGCTGGGAGTCCACTTCCTGTGTCGTGACCTCAGGAAATAAATTTCCTCGACTTTATAAAAGCCAAAACGTTTGCCCTCTTCCTTTTCCCACCTCTTCCCTGCCTGTGGCCCAGACCTCTCTCTGTAGAGCGCAGTCAGCTGCCAGCCAGGCCCCTTGGCGCAGGTGGGAGCAGGGAGCCCCAGCTGTGGTGCGGCGGGCTTCCCCGGCCCGGTGGATCGAGGCCGCAGCAGGCGCTCAAGGGGCCCAGGAGGCAGGAGGGTGGCAGCTCAGGTGGTGCTGACCTGCCCCGCCTGCAGGGTGAGCCCAGCTCCAGGCACGTGGCCTCCATTCCCTCTGGCTCGGCCTTGGCAATCCCAGGGCCCACGGCAGTCGGGAGGACAGGGGAGATGGTCCTTCATCCGCAGTGAGGGCAGCTGGCCTCTCAGTGACACCTCACTTTTCTTTTAACCACCCTCAGCCCTCTTGTGCCCACCATCCCCCCCCCCCCACACAATGTATACAGCTGCCTTTTTTCTACCTCAAAGCCAGCGTGACAGGTCTGGGTTGAGATCAGCACCACCACCCAGCACGTGGTCCTCTGGGTTTGGATGTTTTGGTTGGTCGGGTTTTGCCAAGGCACTGGTGGCCCACCCGGCCGCCCAGGCTGTGTCGTGTCTCGGAAGCTCTGGCTGTCCCTTGGGGGTTGGGGGCCGAGGACCAGGCGGGTGCCGTGGTCCTGGGCAGAGGCCATCCCACGGCCTGGCCCCAAGACGAGGTGAGGGCAAGGAGCAGTGCTGCGGGCCTGCGCCGGAGAAGGCTGCACCTCATCGGGCGTCTGCGGGGAGGGGCCTTGGGGTACAGGGCAAAACCTGCTCCGGAAGAAACGGCGGCGTGAGCGGGGTGTCCCTGGGTCTGCTTGCGAGGACCCAAGGCGGCCCTTCGTCCCTGGGCCATCTGGTCTTCCCGCCCACCTCCCTCTCCCTGGAGGTGATGCTTGTCCTTGAGAAGCGTCCTATCCACACTACGGCCCTTCTGGGGATGGTCGCTTCTGCTTCAACACACCCCTCCCGAACGTTTCGCTCTGTTTAGTAACTCGCGCTCAGTCATCTTCAGACCCGAGTTCCCGGAGTAGACGGCTCAGCACAGGCTGGCTCCAGTCGTGCTGGCGGGTTCCCACCAGCCGAGCAGCCCATGGTGCCCATCTGTGGGAGCCGAAGTCGGGTCAGGAGAGAGCCTTGGCTTCACGGCGTCGGCCAGGGGACCCGACTGGGCAGAGGTGACTGCAGTGGGGAGGAAGGCCCAGCGCTGACTTCCTCTCCACGACTGTCCCCTCCCTCTGGGTGGCCTCAAAGGGGAGGCCCGTCACCTTTCCCATCTGCATGCATCTGGAGCCTCCCCTACTGGCCAGCTTGTCCTTCCCCCGCCCTCCTGGCTCCCTCTAATGCCCACCCAGACTTCTTCCCAAGCCTGTTCTCGGCTCCCACCCCTTCCCCAAGATTAGATCCTAAGTTCTCACACCGACTTTGCACATCCCCCGTGGTGTAGGTGCGAGCCCCGCTCCCGGCTGTCCTGGGGTCTCGCTGTCACTGTTAATAAAGGATATGAACTGACAGGCCTGACTGCCCTGCGGCCCTGGTGCTGTGCAGGGCACCGGGGCAGGGTGGGGGGCACAGCTGCATCCCCCGTTAATGTCTTCCACAACCTGTGTTTCCATAGCTACGATCCATCCCTCGGCCTTAACTTTGGAATTTGGAGATTATATGCAAACGTGTGTAAAGGCTCATGAATGTGGACGACACTGGAATTTTATAAATTCTAAAATAAAACCTGAAACTGTCCCCGTGTATCAGCGCCTGTTTTTCTGCCTGTGCACCATCTGGAGACCGGGGCGTCACACCCAGCGTGCTCGCGGGGGCGGCCTGCCGGCTTTGGCACAGGTCTCGGTGTAAGGTGGGGGTCACGGTGCAGGTGTGGCCTGGTGCCCCCCCATGAAGCCTCGGTTCCCTCGGTGCCGGCCTGTTTCCCGCCTTCCCAGCAGTCAGGAGGCCTCCAACCAGCAGCCATACCGTGGAGCCGCTTGGCGGGGCTCTGCACACGGGTGAGAAGGCTCAGCTGGGGCCCCTTGCTGGATCCTGGGTGGCCCGGGGAGTCCTTGGCTGGGGAAGGGGTGTTGAGTGGAGGGACCGTTTCTCCTCTGCCATTCCAGTTGTCCCTATGTGCCCCTGCTGAGGGGGCAAGCGGCATCTTCCGAAGTCTGGCACGTTTGCCCCCTGACCCAGCACCTCCCCTTTGCACCCAGCACCACGGGAGGCCCAGGCCCCACAGCAGATGCGAGATGCCGGCGGATGAGGCAATCATGGGGCTCTCCTTCAGGGCCAGCAGGTCACCCCAGCAGTACGGACAGCCTCACACCAAAGGGCGGATGGAGGGAGGCTGAGGTGGTGCCCACACTCGGGGCGGGAGAGGGCCGGGCCAGGAAGGGGTGCACACCAGACCTCGGGGTCCCATCAGAGTGGTGTGTCAATTTGGTGAGAGTTACGGACTCACACCTCAGGACTCAAGCATGACCTTGTGTTTTCATAAACTTATTTAAGTGCTGGGACAACACAAACACAGCAGCTGCCTGTGGATGTTCTGATTGTGGCGTTGGACAGGCGCTTGCTGCGTTCTGAGTGGCGTCTGCGTGTTCACTGAGGCCCCACACCACCGCAGCATGGACCCACGGTGGTCAGGGGCCATCTCCCTGGAGAGGGAGGGCACAGCTGTTCTGGAAGAGCCTTGGTCCCGAAAACTGACGGCCAGCATTCGGCCACGGGGCTGCAGGTCTCAGCGACACCCCTTGGTGAGGTGCCACTTGATCAGACGGGTGTCTGGGGAGGAACACGGCGGTGCGCCAAGAGCATTTTCAAAACCACATCTTTTCGCCAGTGTAGTTCTGCTTCTAGGAATTTACGCCAAAGAAATCGGTAGGTGTGAGTGTATCAAGGATGTTTATTCCAGGTCAGCTCAGTGAGAAGACTCCTGTGGGCCGGTGGGAAGGCACACGGGTGAGGCCAGTCAGGCCGGGTCACAGCAGTGCCATGCGTGCACCCAGCTTTGAAGATGATCGTGCAACAGGAAAACCTTGGAAGGGGGTCACCCTGCATTCCATACGATGCTCTTCAGGTTTCCTGCTTTCCCTCATCTTGTCCCTGACCCTCTGTGTTTGGGGATCACTGGCTGCAGGCACTGTGCGGTGGCGGGGTGGGGGGCCTGGGGCAGTGGGAGAGGCTGGAAGAGGGAGGAGGACTCCCCAAGAACCCAGTCCTAAAGGCACTTGGACCTGGTGGCCTGTGGGGGATGGCAGTGGCTGAGGGGAGAGGATGGACAACTGGGCGAGGCCCTGAGGGTGGCGCAGGCACTCTGTAGGGTGGGCGGCCCTGCCATCCCAACGTTGGGGGATTGAGGGGCAGAGATCAGTGCAGGGCTGGGTAGGGGAGGTGAAGCCCCAAACCCTCTGGCCTTGCTGGCTGTGTCACAGAGGTGGGGATGGCACACGGGTCACCAGGCACCAAGAAGATTCCCATCTAGGCTCTGTGCCTGCTTTGCCGGCTGGGTGAGGTGGATGGGGGGTTGGGACAGGTGGAGAAGGTAGGATGTTGGCCAGCATAAAGGGGCTGGTGCCTCGGGCTCCCAGGGGCCCCAGCTGCTGCAGTGGGTGACCTGCTGCAGCCCAGCCACCACTGGGCAGTCACAGCCATGCGCTAGTCCTGGGGCAGAGGAACGGGGTTGTGGGGGAACGGAGCCACATGAGGTCCAGGCCACAGGGGAGTATGAGGAAGGAGGACACTGGTTTCAGGGCTCTGGCGGGACAGCAGGGGCACGCCGGGCAGCCCCTCACAGTCAGGACTTGGGAAGTGGGATGTTCAAACAGAGGCCCCAGGGCCTCCGAGGACAACGAGCTGAGGGCAGGACCAGAGACGGGAAAGGGCCAGCACCCTAGGCCTGTGGGCTCAGACGCGCCTCCGAGCCTGGGGCCCTGTCATCCTTGGCGCTGTGTGTCCCAAAGAGAGCCTGTGTGCAGGGAGGGGCAGGCAGACAAGGGGGTGGGCGGTCAGACTCTGGACTCAACCAAAAAAAAGTAACACAACCAAAGGGGCTTGTCCCACCTCCCCATGCTGCAGGGGAGGCCGTGGCTTGGAGTTAGCCTCCCAAAGCGTGACGGTCAAGACGGCCGGGGAGCAGGAGAAGACTGAGGGCCAGGGGCCTCACCTCATTCTCGGCCAGCGCCTGCTTGGCCAGGTAGTACTCGCGCTTCACCTTGATCTCCACGGACTCGGGGATGTCGGGCACCAGGAAGTCGAGAAGCCGGCCGATGGAGAATACCACGTGCTGGAAGCAAGAGAAGGCCGGGTGGTAGGACAGGGGACCCGTGCCACCCATCCCTTTAACACAAACGCTGGAGCTGCCTTCATGGGGCTGCTGCGGCCTGGGCACCGGCCGGTCCCTGCTCCCCAGGGGAGGGCTGGGAAGGAGCACAGCACAGGGAGGGACAGGGCCGACGGTAGGAGGCCACGCCCGCCTGTGTGCCTGTGGAGCCCCCCAGAGCCCTCTGTGAAGCCCAGAGTGCACCAACATCTGCACCCCAGCCCGGACAGCCTGGGAGGGTGAACTCCACTTCCCAGGAGGGGAGAGGAGGTACGGTGAGGAGCCATGACCCAGTGACAGAGCAGGAAGGGCTGAGACCTCTCCTTTCCTCATGCTGGCCATGCCTTACCCCCGTCCATACTGCCAAGGCCGAGAGACCCAGCCCCAGTGAAGGAGCCCTTGGAGGAACCAGAGGGAGCCTCAGGGTACCTCAAACACAATGACGAAGGCCAGACGGATGGCCAGAAGGTTCCAGTAGGTCCGGGAATAGTGTCCATCGTCATCCCTGAAGGCCCGGTACCTGCAGGAGTCACAGGACATGTGGGAGCCAGCACAAGGGTGCAGAGGCTCTGCAGTCATCCGTTCTGAGTGTCCCCACTTCCCCAAGCCACGTGGGAGGAGAGCCTTTTCTGTTTTTGAAACGTACTAGTCCACACAACCCAACAGTAAGGATGCAGATTTATCCATAATCTGCAGGGCAGGGGAATGCAGTAAGACCAGGTGGATGTGGTCTCTGCCCTCCTGGGGTGGGAGCAGATCTCAGACAGTGATGCAGACGGGTGGGAGTTGTGGTACCCGGTGCCAGCAAGAGGAGTGACGCTGCCTCTAAGGGGCTGTGTGCTGGAAGCCAGGGGAGGGCAGCCCCCAGGGCCTCGAAGGCTGCGGTGGGAGCTCTGTCTTTATCCTAAGGGCAATGGGAACCCACTGATGGATTTTGAGAGAAAAGAAAGCCAAGAGAAGTGAGCTAGGTTTTCTCCTCAAGGGCATCTGCAGGGACTGAAAAGCTGAGCAGAACATGCACAGCTTTGCTGTTAAATTTTAGAGCCCCTCACAAGAAGCGGGCTTATAAACTCATACTTGGGCTGGGACCCTGAAGGGCTATGCTCTGGAGTAAAGATAAGCCAGGACTAGACCTGCCTGCCCTTCAAGTCCCAGCCCAAATCATCTCAGTCCTTGAAAATGGATGAAGATAATCCTGGGTTGCTCTGCCCCAACTACCTAATTAAAACAAAAAAGCATTCCTTCCTAAGAAACATTAGATTATTCTAGACCTCAAATCATTTTTTAAGAATTTCATAATCGAGGTTTGGCACATAGTGGGAACAAAAAACAAGAACGGGCACATGAGACAAGAAAATGTAATCAGAGAACAAGAGCAATAATAGGCAACAGAAACAGACCCACAGGGGATCCAGAACATGGGTTTATCAGACACAGACTTCAAAATTCATGTTTGAGGCCAGTTCTGGCCACGACAGCCTATCTTTACTGTGGATTACAACTAAAAGCTCTGGACAAAGTGCAGAAGTACCTGAGGACTCTGAAAAGTAAACACAAGGAGGTGGATTGCAGAGGGCAGTGGCCCATTTTTGCCCTTTTCTTTGAGGCTTTATCCCAAGGTCAGCCCCAGTCAGTGAGCAGGATAGTGGGGTAATGATGCAGATGGCTGCAATTCCAAGAGATATCCAGGAGAACTGGGAAAAGGGGCCCCTGAAGGCTGGAGCATATGGGGTGTCCTGGGGAGGAGAGTGCTGGGTCCCCTAATTCTGCATGAAGTCCACACTCCCCAGGCTCACCTCTGACCTGCACATATTCAGGACAGAAAACAACCAGCATGTGGAAGGCTTAAACTGAACTGGGATTGGCACCACCTCCCACAGAAAGTGAGAGAACTTGCAGGCTCTGGAGACTCCAGGGGCTCTGCCTCTGGATAGAATAGCACAGCGCCTCCATGTGAGTCGGTTGCCTTCAGAAGCTAAGCAATCTGCCTCATTTACTGATAGCAGTTCACCGCTGCAGAGAGCAGCTCTTGTTTGGAGGGCTACAGCTTTGCAGCCGACTGACCACACGGTCCTCATGGAAGAAGGTAAGAGCATATCAGCTCCATGGGGGGAGCTTCAAGCTATGTTCCTAGCTGTTATGGAAGAACTCAGGGCCACCAAAAGTCTCATGGTATGAGTTTACACCAGTTCACGGGCAGTGGCCAATGGCCCGCCTATCTGGCCAGGAAAGTGGGTTATAGACAAATGGCCTATTCAAAGCTCTCCAATGTAGGGTCTTGCTCTGCGGACATTCCTATGGAAATGTAAAGTTCAAATTAAAGTAAGACACGATATACATTGAAAGAACCTCCTCCAGGGATCAGAGGGGGACTGGAACCACAAGTAAATGCTTTGGTGTACTCCCTGCAAGTGGTCACTTCATACGTAAAATGAGTGGTCATGAAGGGACCCCAGCCATGCAGCACTGGGCTGAACAAGGTCATACGCTGTTAGCACAAGACAAGGCGATTGTCCAGTGTGTCAGCAGGAGACAGCATTACAAAATGCAATGGGACATACTCCCGGGGTGAAGGACTAGCATATAACTGGCATAGACTGCGGTGAACCCCTATCAGACGGGTGCAAATGGGTTAACTGGTATGAAGACACATTCAGGACTTGGTTTTGCATACTCAGTCACAGAGGCCTACGCTAATACAACTAAAGGGCTGTATCAGTTTGGACCACCAGATTATATCCTCTGATCAAGGGGCCCATTTACAGGACAGGCTGTACAACAGTGGGTGAAGAGATGCCACATTCAATGGCCACATCATATTCTTTATCATCCTAGAGTAGTGGCTTCACGGAAAACTGGAACAGACGCAACGCAGCCGAAACAGTGAGAAGAAATAAGAGACGAGCAGCTAACAAACATGCACAGAAAAGTAACTCCAATCCTGTCCTGCTTCAAGTTTTCAAAAAAATAGAAGAGGAAACTCTTCCTAACTCCCTCTAGAAGACTAGCGTTACTCTGAAACTAGACATCACAAGACAAGAAAACTACAGACCAATTATCCCGTATGAATAGAGATGAAAACCCCATAACAAAATAAAGGACCACACACCGTGATCAAATGGGACTTATCCCAGGGACACAAAGGTGGTTCAGCGTTAGCAAATCAATGTAATATACCACGTCAGCAAGACAAAGCGAAAGAACCACAGGGTCATCTCAGGTGACGGAGAAGGCATTCAACAAAATCCTATACCCTTTCATGATAAAAACACTCAACGAGCTAGAAACAGAAGGGCAATTCCTCAACTTGATTAAGGGCATTTATGAAAAACTCACAGCTAACATCTCAGTGGAGAAAGAGCTTTCTCTCTAAGACGAGTAAGAAAAGGATACCCACTCTCACCACTGCTGTTCAATATTGTACTGCAAGTTCTAGTCGGAGCAGTTAAGCAAGAAAAGTAAGTAGAGGGTCTCCAAATCAAGAAGGAAGAAATGAAACTATTTTCACAGATGATCTATACAGAAAACCCCGAAGAATCCACAAGAAGCTACCAGAGCTAAAAATTCAACAAAGTGGCAGGGTACAAGGTCAACAGCAAAAATCTGTCAGGTGTTTTATACATCAGCAATGAGCAATCTGAAAAGGGAATTAAGGAAACAATTCCATTTACAATAGCATCTAAAAGAATACATTTGACGAAGGAAGTGAAAGACTTGTATATCGGAAAGTATGAAACATCCCTGAAAGAAACAAAGAAGACCTAAGCAAACGGAAGGACATTCCCTGCTCAGGAATCGCAAGGCTTAATGTCAAAATGTCAGTAATACTAAAGCGATCTAAAAATGGAAATAAACCTACACCCATGACAGAAATGGGGTTGTACTCACACCCCCTTCACCCAGTGGTATGAGCCGATGCCTCACAAGTCCTCCAGAGGGCTGGTTTCAGGGTTATGTTTGAAAACATATGGGTCACAGAGGCAGGAAGGCGGGTCACCGAGGTCCGAAGCCTCCCTGGTCCTTACCTTCCTGTCCCTCAGGGCCACCGCCTCCGGGGAGCCTGCCTGTCCTCCTCCCCCCACCTTCCGGGCGCCTCCCGTGCCCCCGCACCCCCCGACCCCAGCCTCACCGGCACGTGCGGTTGTGCGCGGCGGCGAAGGCGGGCGGGGCGCGCGCCAGGGTGAAGTTGACGAAGCCACGCAGGTCGCGGGCGCCGCTCCACTGGTAATAGATGCGCGGCAGCGAGTCGGACGCGAACGCCAGCAGGAAAGCCTGGACGGGGATGGTGTCAGGTGCTGGGAGGAGGTCCCGAAACCCACCCCGCGCCGCACCTCCGTCTCTCGGTCTCCTCCTCCTCCCGCCCTGTCTCTGTCTCCCGAGTCTCCTCGTTGCCCCTCGGATTCTCTCTGTGCGCTCCCTCCCCCCCACTTCCCTAGGAGACCGCGTGAACCCCATCTCCCCTCTTCCCTGATGATCCCTCCCAACCCCTAGCCCTTCTCTCTCTGGCCACGCCCGTTCTCCGCCCCGCCTAAGGCCTTCCAGTCCCCGTGGGCGCCTGGCCGCCCCCTCCCCCACG
>NW_004444101.1:5120104-5130250 GCF_000243295.1 Trichechus manatus latirostris | reverse complement strand
CCCCTGCGCCCCCGCCCCCGTCGGGCTCACGTTGCTGATGACGGCCAGGTGGGTGATGCCCGCTAGGATGTGGAACCAGATGCCTATGCCCTGAGCGCGCTCGGCCAGCGGGCGCCGGCGCTCGCAGACGAACTTGCGCGCGTCCAGGCGGATCTCCACCCAGTTGTTGAGCAGTGCGAAGAGCGGCGCGAGTGGGCAGGCAGCCACGAAGATGGTGATGAAGCCGAACTGCAGCACTGTGGGGCGGGAGCACCGCCGGGTCACCGCCAGGAGCGGCCACCTCGCCGGCCTGGCGTCGGCTGTCTGCACTAGCTCTCGTGGCCACGAGGACCCTCTGCTCGCCACAAACCCTTCGCTGGCGCCCTTCCCGAGCCTCCGGGACATCCCCGCCTGTGCACATCTGCCCAGCTTCCATGGCACCCACACTGAGTTCCACTCAGCTCCTCTGCAGCCCCTGCTTCCCTCTACGCCCCTCCTCCTGCTCTTATTCATCCTGTGGGACTTGGTTCCAGGGCCACCTCCTCCAGGAAACCTTCCTGGATGCCAGGCTTGGCACCCTTCTCTGAGCTCACCCAGAGCTGGACTCTGTCTGCACTGCCTGCCTGCACCACATTTCTGACTGGCCGTGGTCCCCCAGGCTCAATGCCCCGTAACAGAGCCAGGGGCTCCGACTCATCCCTGGTCCTGGGCCCTGCCCAGTGGGCACACAGCCTGAGTGCGACCAGAACCTGTTTCTGATAGTAGAGCCTCTTTCTCATTCACTCTTCTCAGGGGGCGCTGGGACATGGCCACAGGGTGTCTGTTCTCTGACAATGACTAATGAGAGCGGTGCGCCCCATCGTCCCTTGTCCAGGGGAGTTGGGATCCACAGCGTCCAGCCTGCTCACAGGCCAGCACGAAAGACGCATCTCTCCTTTTATCCACAGAAGGAAGCCCTCACTGCGGCCCCTTTTTGCCTTGGCTGCTGGGGAGCTCCCAGCTATGCACTTAGATTTCTTGCGGGCCATGATTCTTTCTCCCAGTACCTCCCGGGGAAGATCCTGGGCTGCAGGCACAAGCACCCACGTTAGACGAAGACTCTGCCCTCAGAAAGTGCACAGCCCCATCTGCAGGGACCTCCACACAGCAAGGTGACAACTGTCGGTCCAGTAAAGGGTGTGGGCACTAAGGAAACTTCTGGAGAAAATCAGCTGCAGCCTTGCCTCTTGGAGGTTCTCTCCCCCACCCCCTGCTCTCCCTAGTACCCTGCTTTTCTCCTCCCTTGCCACAGGGGGCTCTGGCCATGCTTTCTGGGGTGGGGGATTAAGGCCACTTCAGCTGCCCCGATCCTCCTCAGAACCTCTGTGCCCACGGCACGGCCCCCTCCCATCCTTGGCCGACTTTTCTGGGTGCCCCCGCCCCATCTGATCCATCCTTCCTTCCCAGTTCTGGACAGGACCCTCTGTCCCCACCCCCATCCCCAGAGGCCTAAAGGGTCAAGGCCTATCTGGACAGGGTCGTGCAGGCTCGGGGACGTGAGTGGCCCTGGCACCCCTCCCGCCCACCGGGCTGGCTGTGGCCGCTGACATGGCTCCTACCCATCTCCAGGTACTCGTCAAACAAGCCCTCGAAGGGCAGGAGCGTGTAGTCGGCCTCCCAGGGGGCCTGCTCAGCCTCCCCAGACACCCCCGCCTTCCTTTTCTTGGAGTGGAGCCGGCACCTCTGCCACCAGCCTTGGAGCTTCCTGGAGGGGGACAGAACAGGAGAAAGTCCTCTGCTCTTCCAAGGGGGTCCTCGAGGCTGCTCCAGTCAGGGGGGAGATGGTCAAGGGAGCTCCAAGGAGGGTCTGGGCTCGGGGAGGGCGAGGCTTTCACAGGATGGACTTTACGAGGTGTGGGGGCTCCCCCTCCCACCCTGCAGTACCCTCCCGACATCAGCATTGCTCTCTTGCGCTTGAGGGTAGATTCCTTGGGGGATGGCAAAGAGGGGCGAGGGCTGCGTCAGGGTTGGGGGGCAGACACCGTGGGGGCACATGCACAGGCAGCCTTCTTCAATGTCACTGTCCAGCCTCATGCCCTCCGGACACTGCCCCCCATCTCCTCCCTTTAGTACCGCCTTGGAAGCTGGGGAGGCCGGCAGGGGCGGGGAGAGGGGAGGTTGGGCCATCACCCAGCTGTGTGTCCAGGGCCTCCGCCCCTCCAGCCAGAACAGGCCCAGGGCAGTGCCTGTCTCCCAGCAAGCCCCACAGCATGGGTGAGGGCATCGCAGAGCACCGCCCCCCCCCACGTCGGCCATCCTTCAGATGAGGCGCTGAGGCCCCCTCTCCACCTCCCCTCTTGGTTAGCCTGGGCTTCCCCCCTCTCCACCTCCCCTCTTGGCTAGCCTGGGCTTCCCCAGGCCCCTGGACTGCCCGGGTGGGTGGAGCACTCACGGGACGAGGATCTCCTGCATGTTATTGATGATCTGCTTGCCCACCATGATCACCAGCAGCTCCTGGGCCAGCTCGATGAGGCAGCCCCCAGTTGCACACTGCAGCAGCACGGCTTCTGGTCAGCTCGGGGTCGGGGGGGACCAGCCCCTGTATCCACCCACCTCCACGCCCTCCCCCCTTCAGCAGGGCCTTGGGTTCCTTGAGGACTGCAGAGACCCCCTCACTCCGAGTCCCTGGTCTAGCCATCTGACCACGCATGCTGACGGCCACAGGGGCACTGCCGTGTGTCCCTCATGGACCAGTTGTCCTTGAGGGCCCCCATGGGGTCACGTGCGGTTCTCTAGGCTCCGGCTCTGGAGAATCCCTGAGATGAAGGGCCTACCCTCAGCGCCCAACTTTGGCCGGACCCAAGCCAGTGAGAGGTGGCCCGGGCTCTTAGCCAGAGTCCTAGGAAAACGGCCAGGCACACAGGGTGCCGAGCTTAGAGGGTGTGGGCGTGCACTGAGGGTGTCAGGGAGAACCCCCCGGAGAACACGGCAGTGCTGGGGAGGCGGTGCAACGTTGTTAAGACACCTGGATCCAGCCACACCGGAAGCCCCCAAGTCGTGAACTCAGCACATGAGCCAATCAAGCTCCTCTTTTTGCTTAAGCCAGTTTGAGTCGGGAAGTTTTCCCTGGTAACAGAGAACTGCCTGCTCCATACAGCACGACCCTGTAGTCATGCCCACGAGTTTGAGCCCTGCGGCACTCATCCCCGGCTCTGTGGCCCTGGAAGCCCCTCCCTCGTCAGGTTGGGTCAGGGCCCAGCCCTTCGAGAAGCTTCTGTCCTCCCACCTCCTCAGCAGAAAGGAGACCTTCTGGGTGAGGTGCTGCTGGTGCCCCAGCATCCCTTGGCCCAGCCCCACCCGCTGCAGGCCCCTCTGCCTGGGTGAGGTGTGTGCTGCTTGTCTCAGGCTGCCCCACAGGATGGTGCTCAGGGCCCATAGGCCGACCCCTTCTGCAGTCCCCCTAGGTGTCTGCCGCCCACTCCCTGCTTCCCTGCCCACATCCATTATCTCCTGAGTCTCTGTCTCGGGGTCGGCCCCCCAACCCTCTGCACCTCCTGGAAACACAGGCTCAGCCTCAGCTTTTGCAGTCACAGGGTCGGGACAAGCAAGGCCCTCTGGTGCGATGGTGTCGGGGACGGCAGGGGGACCAAGCCCTGGGAGGGACGCCGGCCTCAGGGCCTCCGCTGTCCTGGCTGAGCGCCACAGTGGCTCGTGGTTTGTCACAGCGGCACAGACTTGGCCGTGTTCATGTGGGGGGGTGGTAGACGGCTGTCCCGTGGAGGTCTGGGACAGAGCGGCAACGTGGCCGAGGCCCCATTGGGCAGCTGGGAGGCCGGTATCTGGCTCTGGGGGTGGTAGAGGGAGCACTCTACAGTCTGTGTGGGTGTCAGACTTGACTTGGGCACACTCACCTCTTCGTTGCGGACCCCAAACAAGGTGTGGTAGTTGCCTGGGTAACCCACAAGCCTGCAGGGAAATCGTGGTCCTGAGGTCACGGAGTGGTGGGATTCCACTGGGTCTCCTTCCCACAGCTCACCCACCATTCCTTGGACTTGGGCCGCCTAGCAGGTGGGAACCACATGCTCCACCTGGAGTCCATGCTGGGAGGCAGCCCTAAGCCGAGGTCTGCTCTCCCCAGGTGGGCCGGGAGGGGGCGGCCAGGACGGCCTGTCCCCAGCCTGGCCTCGTATCCCGTCCGTCTGCCCGTCCCTGGAGCCCAGATTAGAGGGGGAGGTGCCGCGGACCTGCCCTTGAAGAAGGCGATGTAGATGGGCGAGGAGTAAAAATTGACAAACTGGAAGACGAACACTTTGAGGGTGAAGGCGTCCTCGAACTTGGTCTGAGTCCGGTGCATCTCTGCACGCAAAGAAGCCGCTCAGGCACGTCCCACTGCAGGGGAGAGGGCGGGCGGGGCCGCAGGGGGGCGGGGCCGCAGGGGCGGGGCCGCAGGGGCCCCACTGCACACACTTATACACACATGCATACATATATGCACACGTTTTAAAAAAACCAAACCTATTGCAGTCAAGTTGATTCCAACTCGTAGTGACCCTATAGGACAGAGTAGAACTCTCCATAGTTTCCAAGGAGCTCCTGGTGAATTCGAACTGCCGACTTTTTGGTTAGCAGCCGTAGCACTTAACCGATACACCACCAGGGTTTCCATATACACACATACACATATACATATACACACACACAAATACATACATATATTTATATATGTATACACACATGCATACACATACACACATATACATATATACATATACATACATGGACATATATTTATATACACAGATACACACATGCATACATATATACACATATATATACATGCAAATACACACACAGATATACACACATATACAACATGCACACATATGCACATATATACATCATGCACACACATATACACACATACAACATGCACACACACATATACACACACATACAACATGCACACACATATACAACACACACACGCACATATATACAACATACACACACTTGCACATATATGCACACATACACATATACAACATGCACACACACATATATACAACATACACATATATAGGACATGCACACATATATACACATGTACATGCACACACATACACATATATACAACACACATATACATATATGCATACACATACACATATATACAGCACGCACACACATATACACATTTCTGCACACATACACACACAAATATTACAGAGAGCCAAACCCCAGCCTGCAGCCCCCCGCAAACACATGCCCGGCCAGGCGCCGTTTCGGGGGCCACTGGTAGGCCCTCTGGGGATGGATCAGTGGGTTAGGAGTGAGGGCTGGATCCACCTGGTTGGGGGCCCCGCTCACCCCAGCGGGTCAGGACGTGGGCCAGGCCCACGTAGACCTTGGAAAGGATAAGAATGAAGATGAGGTTCACCACGGAGCCCGTCAGGCTGGCAACACGTGATGCCTGGTGGGAGATGGCCTGGTCAGCACGGGGCTGGCACGCGCTCAGGGCCCCCGCCCCGCCCGGCAGGGCCTCACCCAGGCGGCCAGCAGGGTGTTGTCCGACCTGGACACCAGGACGGCCATGATGGCACGGTACAGGATGATGGACACGAGGAACATGACCACCACGACCACCTGTGGGGCGCAGGATGCAGGATGCAGGATGCAGGGGCGCTGGGCTTGAGCACCGGCCCTCCCTAGCGCCTCCTCCTCCGGGAAGTCTCCCTGCTCGCCCTCAGCCTCGTCTGTGACCCCAGGCTGTGGTCTGCCCCTCTCTGTGTGGGTTGTCGGGCAGAGGTGGGGGTGAGCGGAGACTGCCTTTCCGATTGGGGCGTGACTTCAGGGCATAGAGAGAGGTCACTGTGGCCTTGTTCTTGGCACCTCGTATTGCCGAACACCCGCCTTCGCCGGCCCTAAGCTGGGAACTCCTGCTGCCTCAGAGCGGAGGGGACTCCTAACAGGTACCCCTTGGCCACTGCCCCAGTCGCCCTCCCAGGCCAAGGCTCTGACTCCAGGGAAGGCGGAGATGGTGGCCCTGAGGCTGGGGTTGTCCCTGCTGTCTTTGTGTCCCCAGGCGACCTCCCAGGGGAAGCCTCCCAGAGCCCCCGCCCACACAACCCATCCCCCTCAAGCCCCCTACCACCTAGAACCCAGGGGCACTCTTTCAAGGGCAGGGAGGTCTCGGGAGTCCTGAGGACAGGGGTGGAGGGCGGCTGGTACCATCATCAAGACCACCACAGAGCCGGCCAGCGTGCGGCTCGCGCGGCTCCTCTCGGGGAAGTAGGGCTCGTCCTGGCCGGTGATGGGGTTCACGGCTGTCATGGGGGCCGCAGCAGCGAACTGGGGTCGGGGCCTCTCCTGCAGGGCAGTGAGTCTCAGCGGGGCCCGAAGGGCCCGGCGGAGGGGACCCACCGCCGTCCTCACCTCGATGTCCTCATAGTCGGAGCAGTCCCAGCGGTGGGCCAGCGTGGCGCTCTTGCGCTTCCAGTATTCCAGCAGCAGCACCGCCCAGAGCGCCACGAAGAGGCTGAAGAAGATGGTGCCCCCGTGGTCGAAGAGCCGGCCGGCCTGCGGGGGCGGAGAGTGGGCACCCTGCCCAGGACCCCCCGCGCCCGGGCTTCCCGCCTACCCCCTCTTGCCTCCCTCTGAGCTGTGCCTTCAGGATGTGTTCTGGGGTGCTGGTGGATTGTGGGGTTCTGGGTCCAGTGAGTGGGATGTGGGGGCCACTGTTCACCCAGAAAAGCTCCAAACCACAGTCTGGGCCTATGCAAGCGCAGAGGACCGCGATCCCTGGGGGCCTCCTGCCGAGTCCCTTAAGTGGGGAGTTGTGCCTGTGCCCCGAGAGCTTCGGGGTTGTCTGTCTCGGGCCGAGGGGAGCCCTGTCCCCCCAGGAAGCCAGAACCAGAGGGTCCGGGGGGCTGCAGGTTGACTTCCTTGGTTAGTTAGACACAGCAAAGAAGGTAACAATAAACCCTGAAATACTGCCTGCAGGCCTGCGAGAGCGCGGGGAGGTGGGGCCAGCCTTGGCCCGGGCACAGCGGCGGGAAAGGAGGTCCCGCCGTTCGTTACAGGGTGACCAAGGACCCAGGGCGCGCCGCCCACCCTGCCCCACCCTGCCCTGGCACCCTCCCCCCCCCACACCCCTTCACCTACCTGGACCAGGGAGCAGGCACTGGAGAGCAGCCAGAAGGGGCAGTCTGGGCACAGAGGACACATCGGGAAGCTGTCTGTGCTGCGGCACAGCTCCTGCCTGCAGGGGGCAGGCTGCAGAGCTGGGGGGAGCTCTCCCCACCCCCTGCCAGCCCCCACCCTGCCCTCTCCCCCAGCCGCAGCCTTTGCCAGGCCCAAGTCTCATGAAAAAATAGTTGTTTAAAAATCAATGCAAAGGTGAAAAGGTGAGGGGTTGTGGGGGTTGGGGGGTGGGGTGATGGATGAACCAGGGAAGCTCAGGGCACTTTTAGGGCGGTGACACTGTTCTGTATGATCCTGTAACGGGGGACACGTGGCATGATGTATTTGTCCAAACCCACAGGACAACAACACAGAGAGTGAGCCCTCAGTTAATAACAATGTATCCTTTCTGGTTCATCCGTTGTAACACTTATACCGCACGTTCACAGTAGGGGTGCTGCCCTGTAACTCGGGTACAGCATGTTCACAGTAGGGGAAGCTGCAGGGGCGAAAGGGTGGATGGGAACTCCCGTACTTTCTGTGCAACTTTTCTGTGAACCTAAAACTAGTCCAAAAAATAAACTCTATTTTTAAAAACACGCAGGGGCTAGTTTTTTGGCAACGTTTGGAAATTTCAGCTCCCTAACAAAGTAGACTCTAAACCCAGATGCTGATTTAGTGTAAGAAAATTGCATACTGCGGTAAGAATCGAGGCAAGGAAATGAAGTCTTCGGGAAGCATGTCTGCTTTGCTCTGACCCTAACCCAGGGCCGGAGGCACCCACTCGTGGGGACCCTCTGAGGGGAAGGTGCCCAGGGGCCCCCGGTCCTGCTCTCCCTCGTTCACTCCATGAGGAGTCCCAGAGAGGAGAGGGCTCTGGGGGCACACAGCCCAGCCAGGATGTTCGGGAACCTCCAGGCACCCCTCCCTGTGGAGCTTTGGGGTGGGAGGGTGGGGGCGGGCATTGTCAGCCCAGGGCACCCCGTCCACCTATGTCAGCCTCTGGGACACCGTCGGGGGCAGGGACGTGCCCACTCACCTCCATCCCCACCTCTCTGCACAGGACCTGGCCCTGGGGGTCCCTCTACCAACAGGAGACAGGACAAGGCCTGGGCTGAGGGACACTCACGTGGGTGTGTCTGAGAACACCATGAAACAGCCCACCAGGAACACCAGTGTGCCCACCACCGCTGCTGGCAGGAGCCAACCCGTGTAGAACCCTGCAGGGGACCGGGCCGGGGGGACGCCGGGGTTGGTGTCAGGGACCCGGAGAGGGGGACTCCGGGGCCAGTGTCAGGGACCCGGTTGGGGGGGAATGCCAGGGCCAGTGTCAGGGACCCAGGTTGGGGCAACGCCGGGGTCAGCCAGCAATCCGGGTAGGGGGAAAGCTGGGGTTGGTGTCAGGGACCCAGGGGGTGCTGCAATCAACATCAGTGACTCAGTAGGAGGTTCTGTGGGGCACACGTGTTGTTCGTGGATGCGAAAGAATGGAAAAGGCCGTCTGGAGCACAGAACCAGAGGGGGTGTGTGCGGGCTGGTGGCAGGGATTGGGGGGGTGGTGAGAGCAGAGACCGAGGGGCGGGGAGTCCGAGGGCAGGGGGAGCCTGAAGGACTCGCCCAGGGCTGCCCAGGAAGCGGTCTCTCTGGAGGGGGCAGGCAAGTGGCAGGCAAGTTCTCGGCGGGCCTAGGACCGTACAACAGGGGCGGGGGCAGGGGCCACACAGCAGCAGGCACTCGGTGACTGTCGTGGCTACAGGAGTGGGTAAGGAGGGTGGGCCGGGGCGGGGCCGTAGCAGGACAGGGTGGCGCCGGGCCATCAGGGGGGCCTCCTTCGAGGGACGCTGCCCGGGGTGGGGCCGTGCCGATGGCACACTCACCGAGCCAGGCGAAGTAGAGCGCCACCTTCTCCCCGAAGTACCTGCGCACATGGTCCAGGGGCTGGTACTTGTTCCACTTGCTCCAGCGGGCCCAGTGCCGGCAGAGGACCTGGCGCTGGTTGAGGGCCTGGGGCTGGAGCCCCTCGGGGGGTGGCAGGAAGGGGCCCTGGGACAAGAGACTGGTCAGGGGCGGGGGCTCTACACGGCTCTTACTGGGACTCACATGGGGCCACCTGGTCACCCTGGAGGCACTCGGGGCTGTGGGGACCGATGTTCGGGGGGAGAGGCTGGCCCATGGTCACCCCAACTCTAGCGCAGCCCACGCCCCACATCCACGGGAGAAGGGCTGTCTCGGCGCTCTGCCCACCTGCGTCGGGTGTGGGTTTTCTCGGAGCTCACCCTACTCCGCTAGTCACCAAGTCCCTCAGCTGACACCCAGGGAGCCTCCCTTCTCACGGGCGCTGTGCTGGGTGTGGGGTCCCAAGGGGGCCAGCCCTACACCCCCCGGTAGCACGCAGGGCTGGGCCCTACTGCCTCCTGTCCCGTGGGGTGGAAAGCAGGACCTGGCGAGTCCTTCTTATCCAGGGACACACCCCCATGCCCAGGCTCAAGCCCCAGGCCCTGCAGCCCCCCACGACTCACGTCATGCAGGGGGAAGGCCGCCCGGAAGACCCCCTCTGCCAGCAGCTGATCAATGCCGAACAGGCCCTTCTTCTCGTGGCCGTACGGGGTCTTGGCCAGGATTTCAAACAGCTGTGTGGCAGGGAGATGGCCCCAGTCACTGGTGATGGTGGGGCAGGGATGCCTCCTGCAGCCCTCAGGGACAGACGGCAGTGAGGGTGCTAATGACAAGGACAGCAGGCACAGCAAGGCCTGGCGGCCCTGCCTGGGGCCCAGCTCCTCCCAGCCTGTCCTCCCCCCACGACCCTGACACTGGGCAGTGCCTGGGGCCCAGCTCCTCCCGGCCTCTCCTTCCCCCACGACCCCCCACCCTGGGCAGTGCCTGGGCCCAGCTGCTCCCGGCCTGTCCTCCCCCGACGACCCCGACGCTGGGCAGTGCCTGGGCCCAGCTCCTCCCGGCCTGTCCTCCCCCCACGACCCCGACGCTGGGCAGTGCCTGGGCCCAGCTCCT
>NW_004444101.1:5102620-5120004 GCF_000243295.1 Trichechus manatus latirostris | reverse complement strand
GCCCAGCTCCTCCCGGCCTGTCCTCCCCCCACGACCCCGACGCTGGGCAGTGCCTGGGCCCAGCTCCTCCCGGCCTGTCCTCCCCCCACGACCCCCAACCCTGGGCACTGACAGTCACTGCTTGAGGTCACAAGCAGGGAAGCTGAGACCATCGCCCAGATCGTCAGTTACGGCGGGCCCTGACCCAGTCCCTGGCTCTCACAGCTCCTCCAGGCGGGAGTGGACACCGCTGCATTCCAGGGTCGGCCCAGGTCAGGAGTGGGCACCCCCAGCCCAGGCAGCCCACGGGGTGGCAGCTGTCCTTTGTGCCTTCAGTGACCAGCAGAGAGGGGCAGGGGCTCCCGGGCAGGCCTGTCCTGGCCTTTTCCCGACCACAGACAGTGGAACACCCCCAGACAGGGCACCTGGCCTGTGTCACGTGACCCCGGCTCTGTCCCCACCAGGGATGCTGAGCTGCAGGGGTCTGCAGCTCCCTCCTCACCCACCAGTGGGGCCCACCCCCGACTGGGCCTGGGGATTCGCTGTCTGTCCTTGGCTGTCTGTCCCACAAGTCTATCCATCCAATATCTTGGCGCTGGGGTGTCTGGAGGGTCCGCTGAGCAGCTTGGGCATGTCCCCCACCCAACTCCCCATCCTGGCCACGTCCCCCTGTGCAGTGAGGGGAGGGGAAGCCTCTGAAAGTGGGGTCTTCATTTCTGTGGGCCTCAGCCCCCAGCCCTCAGGCTGCAACCCCATGATCACCCACAAGCCTTCCAGCTCAGTGGAGGCCTCTGCTTCCAACTCTGGGGCAGGAGTGGTATGGGGCCAAAGGGCTGTTCAGAGTGGGATCAGGGCTCAGGGCGCAGGGCTCGGGGCTCAGGGCTCAGGGCTCAGGGCTCGGGGCTCAGGGTTCCGGACTCAGGGCGCAGGGCTCAGGGCTCGGAGCTCAGGGTTCAGGACTCGCGGCACAGAGCTCAGGGTTCAGGGCTCAGGGCTCGGGGCTCAGGGCTCAGAGCTCGGGGTTCAGGGCTCGGGGATCAGGGCTCAGGGCTCAGGGCTTGGGGTTCAGGGCTCAGGGCTCGAGGTTTAGGGCTCAGGGCACAAGGTTCAGGGCTCAGGGCTCAGGGTTCGGGCTTCAGGGTTCAGGGTTCAGGGATCAGAGCTCAGGATTCAGGGCTCAGGGTTCAGGACTCCGGGATTAGGGTTCACGGCTGAGGGATCAGGGTTCTGGGCTCAGGGATCAGGGCTCAGGGTTTAGGGCTCAGAGCTCAGGATTCAGGGCTCAGGGTTCAGGACTCCGGGATTAGGGTTCAGGGCTGAGGGATCTGGGCTCAGGATTCAGGGTTCAAGGCTCAGGGTTCAGGGTTCAGGGCTCATGGTTCAGGGCTCAGGGTTTAGGACTCAGGGCTTAGGGTTCAGGGCTCAGGATTCAGGGTTCAAAGCTCAGGGTTCAGGGTTCAGGACTCAGGGTTTAGGGCTCAGGGCTTGGCGTTCAGGGCTCAGGGTTCAGGGCTCAGGGTTCAAGACTCAGGGCTCAGGGCTCAGGGCTCAGGGTTCAGGGCTCAGGGCTCAGGACTGAGGGCTCAGTGTTTCGGGCTCAGGGCTCAGGGCTCAGGGCTCAGGGTTCAGGGTTCAAGTCTCAGAGCTCAGGATTCAGAGCTCAGGGTTCAGGAGTCAGGGATTAGGGTTCAGGGCTGAGGGATCAGGGCTCAGGATTCAGGGTTCAAGGCTCAGGGTTCAGGGTTCAGGGCTCAGGGCTCAGGGTTCAGGGTGCATGGCTCAGGGTTCAGGGCTCAGGGATTAGGGTTCAGGGCTGAGGGATCAGGGCACAGTATTCAGGGTTCAGGGTTCAGGGCTCAGGGTTCAGGGTTCAGGGTGCAGGGCTCAGGGTTCAGGGCTCAGGATTCAGGGCTCAGTGTTTAGGACTCAGGGCTTAGGGTTCAGGGCTCAGGGTTCAGGGTTCAAGGCTCAGGGTTCAGGGTTCAGGACTCAGTGTTCAGGGCTCAGGGCTTGGGATTCAGGGCTCAGGGCCTAGGGCTTGAGGTTCAGGGCTCAGGGCTCAAGGCTCAGGGCTCAGGGTTCTGGGTTAAGGGCTCGGGGTTCAGGGCTCAGGGCTCAGGGCTCAGGGCTCAGGGCTCAGGGCTCAAGGTCAAGGCTCAGGTTTTAGGGCTCAGAGCTCGGTCTCCACTTACAATCTGGTGCCTCTTGGTGCTGGGGAAGAAGGTGTCCTGGTTGTCACTCCCGAGGAACCTGCGGCAGGTGAGAGGGCAGAGCTCAGGTTCACAGGCATGCGTGGGGCACACGTGCACGCGAAAGCACACACACGTGGGAGTCCATGCACACTGAAGCATGCACACGTGGGAACAAGTACACATGAAGCATGCACACATGGGAACAAGCACGCATGAAGCACATGCACACGGGAGCACAGGACAGGCCCACAGACATGCACACACACACACACACACGGAAGCACGGGACAGGCCCACTGACATGCACACACACACACGGGAGCACAGGACAGGCCCACAGACATGCACACACACACACACGGAGCACGGGACAGGCCCACGGACATGCACACACACACACACACACACGCATGCCCTCAAACCCCATTCCTGACACCTGGCCATGTAGCTGATGCCCATTTTGCCGTTTCCTTCCCAGATGCCACAGAAATCCTTGCACCCACCTCTCCAACCCCTGTCGTTCTGTTGTCCACAGGGTGGCTACGAGTCGGAACCGACTGGACGGCACCTAACAATGGCCCTCCAGCAGGGAGGGGAAGAGTGGGGCCACGGGCCCTTCCTTGTGCTGCCCAGGAGCTCTGGGCATGGGGCCACAGTGGGTGGGGACAGCTGGTGTTGGCGGTGGCCATGAGGACACATGACGAAGCAGAGGGCCCTCGCTGGGATGCCAGAATCCGGGTGACCACGTGGGTGGGGGCAGAGGGATGGAGTTTGAATTTCCGCCTCAAGGAAGGGCGGTTTCTTTTGTGGGCAGTGAGACTGTGTGGGGTCTTTAGTGCCAGTCACCAACACTGGTCCCTGCGGTCTGGACTCAGGGAAGGAGGGCTTTCCGCCCTGCATCTGTGTGCGGCCACGTAACCAGCTTTGTCCAGTAATGCGTGTGTGGACGCAGCTTGAGTCACTTCCAGGCAAGCTCCTGGAGCTGCATGATCACACGCTGCGTCCTGCCTCTGTGGTCATGGTGGCTGTGACAGAGGGACCGCCGTGCACCAGGCCCTGAGAGACCGTGGTGACAGGGACACAGACCAGGGAGACAGATTTCGTCGTGTCCAGTACTGAGATGGGGATGTTTGCAACCTAACCACCGCACTCTGACTGCTGCAGGGGCTTCTAGAAATGGCCGGCCAGTACAAGAGCTGGCCCACCTGAGCTCATGCTTCCTGGTGAGAAGGCCCAGGAAAGGCAAGTGCTTGGGGGAAGTCAGCTGCTGCTCACACACTTGTTACTGCTTTCTGTCATGCGCGCATTCACCCTGGTGCTCTTGTCCGTGACGGGTACCGCCCGAGCTTGCCCGTGGCCTGGGGGCCGTCCTTACCTGGGCAGCTTGCTCACTTTGAACTGGCAGGAGTAGTACTCGGGGGGCACGTCGGGCACCTCCTCCTGCAGGATGTTGGGGATGCCCAGGGCAGCCAGCACGCCGGCTGACCAGTTGGAGGCCTGATTGGGCAACTCCTGTGAGGAAACGCCACAGGGTAGGGGTTGGGGCGGGGGTTGTGCACATAACAGGCGAAAGGTCCTTGCCTCTCTGCCCAGCTCCGGCCGCGGTGGGAGCGTTGGGAGCAGGTAAGCCCCTTCCCCTGGGCCTCAGGCTCTGAGGGCTGCTCAGCTGTACATTCTAGGAATGAGGCCCCTCCAGGCAGGGACAGAGGAGTGGCCACTTGGTCCAGGCCCTGCCATGGTGGTCACAGTCAGCCACACAGAGGACAGCAGAGCAGCCCCAGAGGTTCCAGGAGCCACCGCCTCCTGGAATATCTCCAGCCAGGCTGAGCAGCCCCACTCTGACTGCCATAGTGCAGTGCCAGGCCCTCAGCAGGGGTCTGCGGGGTCAGGGCCCCAAGGGGACCAGCCTAAGCCAGCTCCAGCTCACACTGTCAGCCCCATCCAGTGTGCCTCGGTGGGAGGATGTGAGCAGGAGCCCTCCCGGTTGTTGGCATGGGCAGTTGCTCCCAGTAACAGTCGCTTAGGCTTGGGACTTTGAGACCCACTTCTGCCCCCGTGCACCTCTAGTTACCTGCAAGGGCAGCTTCAGGCGCAGGTCTTCCGCGTAGTAGCAGAGCACAGCCCAGGGTGCGCTGAGGAGGATGTAGCGCACTGCCATGTCCTGGTCCTGGACGTCGTGCTGTGGGGATGGAGGGGCTGTGTGAGAGCTTGAGGGCATGCATGTGTGCATGTGTGCATGTGTGTGGGGTGAATGCACGTGTGAATGCATGCGTGTGTGCATGTGTGTGCACATGTGTAGATATGTGGCAGGCACTCCTGGAGCCCTGGGGTGGGCTGGCCTGGGGACTTTCAGTTCTGTGGACAAATCCTCCTACTGAGCATGTGACTCTTTTACAAAGACCTTCCTCTAACCCACACACTAACGCTCACATTGACAGGTTACCACGTCTCATAGCTATTAATGCTGCATTTAAAAAGGCTCTCCTCTCTGCCTTGGTGGGAAATGGAGAGAAAGTCTCCCTTGCATGGCTTGCCCACACGCAGCTTCTACTCTTTGCTTCCAGACCAGGGGTGCCGTCTGTCCGAGCCCTCAAGGCCACCACAGTCGGGGTCAGAGGCAGCATGGGGCAGGGCCCTCCTCCTGTAGCCAGTGGTTCCCAGCCACAGGCAACTGGCTGAGGGGCGTGGTGTCTGGCAGGACATCGGAGCTCTGGATGCCACGCCCTGAGGAGAGGTCTGAGGTCATCGAGCAAAGGCAGGGTCCAGGGCCCTGCCCACAACTGACCCCAGATACCTGGTCCACATGCAGCCCGGCTGTCCGGAGGTTATCCAGAAAGGTCTCCCGCCATGCCCTGTGCCTGTCTGTCTTGTCTCGGGTGGAGCTGTCCTGCGGCCGACCCAGCCTCAGGTCTTCCTCCCAAACAAGGACGAAGTCTGTTGAGAACCGACAGGAACACAGGCGAGGCTAACGTGGGGGCCCGGCCCAGGGAAAGGCTATGCATCCCAGTGGGGACAGTTAGGTTCTGATGGAAAGCTGGAGTCCAGGGCTTGGACACTGCTGCTTCCATGCACCTGACTTTATGGCTTGTAAATTATATATAATAAAGCTGTTAAAAAATACCATTGACTATTGACTATCTAAGGCAACAGTAACAGCAATGTTGCTTGGGATTTATAAGATATCTAGAAGTAATCTGTGAGATCAATAAGAAAAAAAAGTGGGAGGGGTAAATGAAGTTAAAATGTAGGTTTATTTCATAATTTGGAACATGATAAAAGTACAATTTTAAGGTTGATTGTAATAAGTTGTGATTTTGTAATTTTGAGAGTAGCCATGGAAAAAAAATGACATGAAAAGGTAAAATGAGAAAGTCATAGAGGAGAAAAATTGAATAATAAAAGGTATTTGATCAATACAAGAGAAGGCAGGGAAGGAAAAATAAAAGAACAAAGAATAGATGGCACAAATAGAAAAAACCAGCAAGATGGTTGTCTTAAACCCAACTATATTGGTAATTACACTAAGTGTAAGCGAACTAAACACTCTGATTAAAATGCACAGATTGTCAGGCTGGATTATAAAAAAGAAGACCCAATTATAAGCCGTTTACAAGAAATACATATAAATTTTTTTAAGTTTGATAAAAAATTTGTGGTAAAAATGCTCAGCAAACCAAAAAATTTGGGATTCTCCTTAATCTGATAAGAAAAAATCCACAGAAAAACCCTCCATATATACATATACATACATACATATACGTATATATATGGAGCCCTAGTGGTGCAGTGGTTAAGCGTTCAGCTGCTAACCAAAAAGTCAGCAGTTCAAATCCACCAGCTGCTCCTTGGAAACCCCGTGGGGCAGTTCTACTGTGTCCTTCAGGGTCACTGTAAGTTGGAATCAACGTCAACAGGGTTGGTTTATATATATATGTATAATATATAATAAAATAAAATCATAAGACTTTGAAAGAAAAAACTGTTATTTGTGAGCAACATGATAGTGTTCATAGAATATATAAAAGAATCTACAAGCTATTTGAATGAAGTGAATTTAGCAAGGTCACTATATACAATCTCAATATTTAAAAAAAAACTCAAATTATTTCAAAATAGTTGTGACAAATAGAAAAGGAAAAATTTTAAAACAATACTATTTACAATACCATTTAAAAATCTACCACCTGGGAATACATCTACTAAAAGATGAGAAAGATCTCATTGAAAACAACAAAACATTGCTGAGAGAAATTAAAGTACATCTAAATGAATGGAGCAATATACCATCTCCATGGATAGAAAAACTCTATGTTGTAAATACATCAGGCATGCCCTATCCCTTTTCAAACGAAACCTGATAAAAAATGTTAAATATCAGACAAAATAGACTTTAAGACAAAAAGTATTGCTACAGGTACAGGCATAATTTTCTAGGAAAATACAATAATTGTAAACTTTTACATGAAACTACTAAGCAAATAACTATGTCGTTTGTTTCTAATATAACATACTTAAAAAATGTGCAAAGTTTATAAATGGAGGAACCATAAGGAGAAATGGAGAAATTGCACCATTATGGAAGAAGATTGTAAGACATTCTGCCAGTAATTGAAAGATATGAAGGAGACAAAAAATAATAAGGATGGATGGAAAGATTTGAACAACACAGTGAGACTGGTCCGGTGGGCACAGAGCAAGCTTTGAGCCCAGCAATTCTAAGCACATGTGGAATATTAACTAACTGGACCATAAAGCAAGACAACTATTTTCAAAAAGTCGGTATCATGGAAACCAGCCTCTCTGAACAAACGCAGTTAAGTTAGAAATTAGTTCTAAAAAGAACTAAAACAAAAAAAAAAACTTTATATATTTGGAACTAAAAAATATACTTTTAAACATTTTATGACTCATGGGAGAAATTATAAAGTTATAAAGAAATTAGAAAATATTCAGAATTAAATAATGAAAATGTCAAAATTTGTGGGAAAATTTGAGGGAAATTTATTGCCTCAATTCTAGTATCAGAAAGGAAGATCGAAAACTAATAAGCTAAGCATCAGACTAACAAACCACAACCTCAACAACAGCATCAACAACAGATTAACAAAATAAACCAAGGAGGGGAGCCGGAAGGAGCCCCAAACAGAGCAGACAGCCCCAAGACGACAGGCAACGCTGGGGGGGCTCATTGTGAATCTGCGTCCCAATCACAGCCCCAGGTTCAGAGTGAGTGACACCATCCCAGGACAGAGGTGGCTTCGCAACTCTTGAAAAAAGGAGAATTTGGGATTGCTCCTAAACTGACAAATTGCGGGAGCAGGGGTAGGTGGGGCGGGGATTGGGGAAACTGTCACGGAGCAGGGAGAGCGGGGAAGTGCCTCTAGAAATCTAGAAGTTCTGCAGCCTGTAGCAGTGGGGGGAGCTGCCAGGGACTGGCCTGCCAACGTGCCCACATGTGCCCGTGGGCTACGGGGGGTCAAACGTGCTTGGAGTGCAGAGGAGGCCAGAGGGAAATCCAGGCGCAGGTACGGGATTATCTTAGAGGACGGTGTCTGTCCCTGTGTGAGGCCACTTACTGCAGGAGGAGGGCCGGGCCCTCAGTCCCACCCACTCGGATAGGCCCGCACCTTCCTCATTCATTCCATCCTCCACTCATTTATCCATCAACATCCCACCCTCACGGAGCTGACGTTGTGGAGGGGGGAATAGACAGAAATCAAACAAACAAGTGCCTGTGGAGGGTGTCAGATGGTGGAGAGGGAGACGCAGGGTGGGTGGATGGGAGGGTGACCTTTGAGTACACCTCAGTGGATGGAGGAGTGAGCAGGTGTCCACGGAGGTGAAAGTGCCTGGGTGGAGGGTGAGGCCGTGCAAAGGGCCTGTGGCAGGAGGTGCCTGGAGGTCTGGGGGCTGGAAGGAAGAGATGGAAGCTTCCCACGGTAGGAGGGTCTAAGGGGCTGGGAAAGGGACAGGACCATGGCTGGCCTTGTAGGCCACTGTGAGGGCTTTGGCCTTCTCACAGAAAGAGGGGGAGCCACTGGGGGTTCTGAGCAGAGGAAGGATGTCCTGACTTCTCCCCTTAATGTGGGTCTCTGTGCTGCCGGTGGGGGCAGGGTGGGTGTGGAGCCTGGCTGGGTGCTGGTGCCATTTCTGGTAAAATGCAGCAAGAGGGGTGGGGTGGGAGTGGGAAGTGGGTGGAGAGATTTGGGAGGTGTCGACAGAGGGGTGGGTGGGAGTGGGAAGTGGGTGGAGAGACTTGGGAGGTGTGGCAGGGATGGGCTGCAGGAAGCGGGAGACCCGGGTAAGGGGAGATGGGGAAAGGGCGCTCTCAGTCAGCTCTGAGGCCGGAGCCAGAGGAGGACTGGAAACCGCTCAGCCTCAGAGCCCCCCAGCTCCACCCACAGCAGGGAACCTGTTCCTGCCATCCCCCAGCATGGGTTTGCTTACAAGGCCCCAAGCCTGCCTCCAGCACAGCACTCAGCACGAGGCTGTTTCAGGAGGTGTTGTTGGGGAGGGAGGGGCAGCCTGGCTAGTGAGAAGTGTGGCCTGCACCCACTGACCTCCTGATGCCACCCATGGATGCCCCATCTGTCCCCACCCCCAGGACCAACACGGGTGGGGCTGAGAGGTGTGGGAGGGGCTCACCAATCCTGGGCTTGGCTGGGCTCCTTGCCCTGCAGGCGGCCTGGGGTCCACTCAGCTGAAAGGGAAGGAGGCAATGTCAGCCTCTGACCGTGGGGACCACCCCCACTGCCCGAGGAATGTTGGCCTCTGACCGTGGGGACCGCCCCCACTGCCCCAGCAATGTTGGACTCTGACCGTGGGGACTGCCCCCACCGCCCCAGCAATGTCCCACCACCCAGGGTCACAGAGGAAAACGCAAGCAGGGGGGCACAGGGGCTCCCAGGCCCCAGGGGTTGCAGGCAGGCAGCCAGAGGGCCAGGTCCCTACAGTCTCCCCATGGGCCCCCAGGGACCTCTGAGCACCGGGCCTGGGCAGGGGACAAGGACCAGGAGAAGCCTGGCCATGACCCAAGGATGTCCACCCTCAGGGGTTTCAGGGACCCCGCCCTGTCCGGCTGCCCTGTACCAGGGCCTGGGACTGTCCCCGTGCGTCTTACCTGAGACCCGCCAGCCTCATGCAGGGCCGTGCTCCCATAGGAGCCCACTTTCTCTGCCCCGGGGGCCATGTCGATGAGGACGCTGCTGTCCTCCTCCAGGGTCCGACACCGCAGCATCACGCTTCTGCCTCCAGCAGGACCAGGGCGCCCGAGGGCAGAGGGACATGTGAGACCAGGCCCTGTGCCCCACACAGCCCCACCGAGCATCTCCAGGGCAGGGCGAGCCCATTTTCCAGGTGAGGGACGCCAAGCCCACAGCCCCGGGGGCCTGGGAGCACGAGAGGGTCCCAGACGGGGAATCGGCAGCAATGACACCGGGAGGCCTGGCTCCACAGGACGTCTGTCCATCCATCTGTTCCCCAAAGCCACCCACTCGTCCACCTTCTGTGGTGTGGGGGCTGGTCGGCCCAGAGGGCCAGCCTCAGAGCACAGACCCCCCTGCTCGCTTGCCTGAGGAGCAGAGCCATCCTGGGGGCAGTGGATGGCACCTCCTGGGCCACTTGCCTGAGCCATCCCTCCTGAGGGTCTGATGCCAGGATCCCAGGACAGGATGGTGAAGGCGTGGCATGTCTGGGACACCCTGGGCCCTCAGAAAAGGCTGGCCTGGCCAAGCTGACCCTGCATGCTGGTCCCCCGTGCCTCTCCCTTCAGGCTTTTGTGTCTCTCTGTGAGGAGGACCGTACCACCGTTCCAGGTAACGGGCCTGCAAAGTGTGGCAAGGGGTGGGTGGGGGATGGTGCAGAACCAGGTGGCCCTGCGGGGTCACCAGAGCCGTGGTGGAGGAGGGGTGCAGGCGGAGGAGCCACTGGGGGACAGAGGTGGACGGTGCCTCTAGTCTGGCCCTCCTTTCGGGTAAGCAGAGGCCCAGAGAGCAGAGACTGAAGCCCAGACCTACAGACTCAGAGCCAGGGCGTGGCATCTGATGGGTCTCCAGTGTGGGCCTGGGGATGCCCTGGGCAAGTCAACCAGGCTGTACGTGGGGTGCAGCCCCTGCACTGCTGAGCACCCCCAGAGCCTTGCAGAGGGGCTGGGACAGAGGGGCGTGGGACAGGGGTGTGGGACAGAGGGGTTGGGACAGATGGGTCTGGGACAGAGGGGTGTGGGACAGAGGGGCTGGGACAGAGGGGCTGGGACAGAGGTCCTGGGACTGAGGGGCTGGGACAGAGGCACCTGGGACAGAGGGGCTGGGACAGAGGGATGTGGGACAGAGGGGCTGGGACAGAGGGGCTGGGACAGAGGGGCCTGGGACAGATGAGCGCATGCAACGGCCTGGAGCTATCGTTCTTTACTGGGAGGTGGGGAAACTAAGGCCCCACCTCACACCTGTCCAAGGCCCCACTGTGCGCCTGTCCCTGCTTGTCCCGTGGAGCTCAGAGCAGGCTCCTGGGCAGTAGGGTGAACCCGGAGCTGTAGGGGAGCCCACCACCACCATCCACAGCTCAGGGCGGGTGGGCCAGGAGCCTATTCCCACTTGTCCCCCACGGCCCACACGCCGTAGTATGGGTTCCTACCTGGCACTGCGGTTTCCGGAAGCAGCCTCAGAGGTCATGGCCCGCCACGCAGCCCCAGCTTGGTCTAGCTGCAGAATCTGGCAGGCTGGGGGCAGAGAGCTGGGCGGAGCGTGTGGCCATGTGCACCGGCCCAGCCCGGGTCCCGCAGCCCTGCCCTGGTGGGCGGGCGGCTGGCAAACGGCTGGTACAGGCAGGAGGGGGCTGGCACGGCTGGCCGGCTGTGAGGCAAGGTCTCCCCAATCCTGGAACAGGATCTGCCTTTGTTTGAGAAGGGGGTGTGGGGCCTGGTCTCCACAAACAGAGGCACCCATTTCCCTAGAGCCTCACATAGGCACCACGCAAATGCTGCTGGGAGCCAGTTGACGGCCTGGCAGGGAGGTGCTCACCACCTTGTTTGTTTAGGGATTTCAGCGCCGCATCAGCTGGGGGCTGTGTGGACTATTATCGTGTCTCTGATGCCCCTCACCAGGCACGGGGACACTGAGGCACCTCAAGGTTAAACAGGTGCTGGGGGTGGGTGTGTGGGCACTCTGAGGGTGGTATGGTGCTCCCGGGGGTGTACAGGTGCTCTGGGGGTGTGCAGGTGCTCTGGGGGTGTGCAGGTGCTCCCGGGGGTGGGCAGGTACTCTGGGGGTGTGCAGATGCTCCCGGGGGTGTGCAGGTGCTCTGGGGGTGTGCAGGTGCTCCCGGGGGTGTGCAGGTGCTCTGGGGGTGGGCAGGTGCTCTGAGGGTGTGCAGGTGCTCCCAGGGGTAGTGGGTGTCAGCCGGGGCTGGGTGGGTGCTCTGGGGGTGGGTGGGTGTCAGCCAGGTGTGGGTGGCTGTCAGCTGGGGGTGGGTGGATGTTCCTGGTGGTGGGTGGGTGTCAGCCAGGGCCCAGGGACCTCAGGAGACCTGGGGTGCAGGTCAGCCCTGCCGTCTCCTGGGGGTGACCTCAGGTGGGTCATGTGAGTCTCAGAGCCCCATCTGGGGGCTAACTGTGGAGGGCGGGCTCTCCTCATCCCTGGGAGCCCGCTCATACACACCAGGGCTCGTGGCCTTGCCTTGCAGGTGGTTCTTGCTCCGCCTACTGACCCCCCACCCCGCCCAGCCCACTTGTCAAAATCCCTGGAGCCCAACATCTCATCCTGGATGGACCCCTTTCTGGCCCTCTCCATGGCCCCGGGCCCTCTCCACAGTCCCAGGCTCAGGGCCACCCAGGGAGCCCTGAGCTTGCCTTGGGGTGTGCGGGACGGTGGGCAGGCCCCTCACAGCGGGAGCCTGGCCTGAGGGTCTCCACAGCAAGGTCTTGTTGGGGCCCTGTTCGCCCAGCGCAGACCCCGAGATTAGGGTCCTAGACCAAGGATGGGCTGAGGACGGGTCCCCAGAAACCAGGAGGGGCAAGGGGGAGGTGGAAAGGGAGGACACCAGGTGGGGTGTGACCTGGGGGACAGGGAAGGTGGGATGCCAGGTGGGGTGTGACCTGGGGGACAGGGAGGTGTGACCTGTGTGACCTGGGGACAGGGAAGGTGGGACGCCAGGTGGGGTGTGACCTGGGGGACAGGGAGGTGTGACCTGTGTGACCTGGGGACAGGGAAGGTGGGACGCCAGGTGGGGTGTGACCTGGGGACAGGGAAGGTGGGATACCAGGTGGGGTGTGACCTGGGGACAGGGTAGGGGGGGACAGCAAGTGAGGTGTGACCTGGGGACAGGGTGGGGGGGACAGCAGGTGGGGTGTGGGGACAGGGAGGTGTGACCTGTGTGACCTGGGGAACAGGGAAGGTGGGATGCCAGGTGGGGTGTGACCTGGGGACAGGGTAGGGGGGGACAGCAAGTGAGGTGTGACCTGGGGACAGGGAAGGTGGGGACGCCAGGTGGGGTGTGACCTGGGGGACAGGGAAGGTGGGACGCCAGGTGGGGTGTGACCTGGGGGACAGGGTGGGGGGGACGCCAGGTGGGGTGTGAACTGGGGGATGGGGAAGGTAGGGATGCCAGGTGGGATGTGACCTGGGGACTGGGTGGGGGGGATGCCAGGTGGGATGTGACCTGGGGGACAGGTGACCTGGGGACAGGGTGGGGGGGATGCCAGGTGAGGTGTGATCTGAGGGACAGGTGACCTGGGGACAGGGCAGGGGGGACGCCAGGTGGGGTGTGACCTCGGGCAACGTCCCACCAAAGGAGGCATTGGCCTGATCCCGCGGGGGCCCCAGAGGGTGAGGTGCCACTCAGATTCCTCCACCTGATGCTACTCGATGCCCTTGCTCTGGCCAGTCCCTGGCGAAGGGTCCTCCCAGGGAGACGTTACCTCCCAGGGGCCCGGGTCTGCCTGAGGGCTGTCCGGTGAGGAGGGGCAGGGTTGTAGGCGCTGAGGCAAACCTGCCACAGCCAGAGCAGGAGGTGGAGCCCGTCAGTGCACACGGAACCTCCTGAAAGGAGACTGGCCCGGGGGGATAGTTTTCACTTTATACAATTCTTTATGGTTGGATAGTTTTTCAAGTTGCATTAATTTGTAGTTTAAAATTAAGAAAGAAGAACGTACTTCCCATGAGCACTGGTGTCTCCTTAGGCCCCAGGTGCTGGAGGAGCCAGGCCCGCGGCCTCCGCAGCACTGACTCAGCCCTAACTTTTCCTACCCATTCGTGTAACATTTAGAAATGCATTTGCTGGAAGCAAAAAACAAAACAAACAAAAACCCCATCCAGCTACTGTGGCTAAAGCAAAAGAGGCCTTTTTTCTCCCAAGTAGGGGGAGGTGGGTTAGTGTGGTGGCTCTGAGGAGTCAGTCTTTGCAAGCCACGAGCCTCTGCCTCATAGTTGCAAGGCGGCTGCTGCAGGCCCCCCCATCAAGTCTACGCTCGAGGTGGCAGGAAAGGAAGTGCGCCCCCTGCTGGCTGCACCTGCCCATTTTCTCAGGAAAGCAGGTGTTACTGGCTGGCTATGTGTCTCTAGGTCACCTGGCCACAGGTCAGTCTGTAAGGGGACCAGGTCTATCCGTCCTGATTGGTTTAGGCCAATGGCGGCCCATCCCTGGGGAGAGGCACAGGCTGCCCTGAGCAAACCGCTGCCCTGTGGGGACCCTCTCTGGGCCTGTCTGCAGCTCTGCCCACAGCTAGTCCCAGCGCGGACTCTCAACCTTCACGCCAGGGTAAGTCTCTTGACCCTCAAGCGCCTGACCTGTGCCACCCTCCCTCCCCAGCCCAGACTCTGCCCCACCCCCACCTCCAAACTCTTCCTGCCAAGAGCCTGGGCTTATGGGGGGGGGGTGGTTTCCAGGCTTCCTTTGTCCCCTCGTGGCAGCTCCACTGATCATGTACCACCACGCGGCCGTGAAGGTGTCCTTCCCTATGCTCTTCAGCAGCCTGGGCTCCCCTCCCTTTATTCCATCCCCCACCCCTCCCCACCCTTTTTCTCTCCCCTTCCCCTCCTCTCCCCACCCCCAGGCTGTGGCTTCTCAAGTTGGCCCTTCTCCCTGGTCCCCCGCCCCAGGTCTGGTCCTCTGCCCCAACCTCTCCTGACTCCAGACCCGGGACTCCCTCGGCGCCCCCCGGGTGAGGACCCCCATCAGGGATGCCTGTGTCTTCGCCCCTCCTCCTGCCCTCTCAGGCCCCGGATCTTCCTGGTGCCCCGCCACCCCCCTACCTGCAGCACATCTCCTCTGGAGGGTCTGTCTCCCCAGGCAGCTATGGGGGCCTCCTCAAGGCGCTGTCCTTCCTGGTTGTATCCTATTACGGCTGCCCCCTGAGCCCTGCCCCCAGGGAGCAGGGAGCAGGGAGCAGGGGTGGATCTGAGGGTCCCCGGCTGCTCTGCCCTCTGAGCCCCACCCCCAGGGAGCAGGGGGAGGATCTGAGGGTCCTGGGCTGCTCTGCCCGCCTCTGACTGAGGGTCATGGGGGCCCAGCCCCCTGCCAGCAAGAGCTCCAGGATGTGTACAGGACAGAATCAGACGAGCCCCCGTGGAGTGCTGGCCCACAGAGGCTCCAGGTAGGGGAGGCCCAGCGATCAGGTGGAGCACCTTCGATATCTCAGTGCAGAGGTGGCGGGAGAACGTGAGAGGGGCTTGGGGGGACCAAGGAGGGGAGAGCGTTCACCTGTGTACCCTGCTCTCCCACGGGTGGGTGGCGGAGACAGGCCTGAAGCTGGTCCTGGAATCGGCCTGCATAGTGAGGGTCCCATCAGGATGTCCTTGAGGGCCCAGAGCAGGGGGACTGGGGAAGTGGTGTCACATCACACGTGTTCACGCCTCATGACTTAAGCTGACCACACGCATTTATTCCCTCACAGCTCTGCATGAAGTCTGACTTGGGTCTCACGAGACGAAGACCAAGGTGTCTGCCCAATAGTCATATTCTATCCTGTGACAAAGCTTAATTTCTCTTTTCCTATACATTTCATGCGAAAGCTGGCCAATGAATAAAGAAGACCAAAGAAAACTCTATGCCTCTTAATTACGGTGTTGGTGAAGAATACTGAATATACCATGGACTGCCAAAAGAAAGAACAAATCTGTCTTGGAAGAAGTACAACCAGAATGCTCCTTAGAAGCCAAGGACGGCAAGACTACGTCTCACGTACTTTGGACATGTTGTCAGGAGGTACCAGTCCCTGGAGAAGGACATCATGCTTAGTAGGGGGTCAGCAAAAAAGAAGACCCTCAACAAGATGGACTGACACAGTGGCTGCAACAATGGGCTCCAGCATAACGATCGTGAGGATGGCGCAGGACTGGGCAGGGTTTCGTTCTGTGGTGCATAGGGTCGCTTGAGTCGGAACTGACTGGACGGCACCTAACAGCAACAACATACCTTCCAAATCATCATCTTTAATAGTTTATATGTGAGAGGAGTCTGGGGCAGCCCTGCCCGCTAGGCCTTTCTGTGATGATGGATGTCTGTAACCTGTGTCGTCCAGTCGGGCTGCTGCTGGCCACCTGTGGCCGTGGGCCACCTGCGGCCGTGGGCCACCTGCAATGTGGGGTGTCTCCACCTCGGGCAACGCCGCTCCAGGGCCTCTGACCTATCAGGGACCTCTGTGGCCGCACACCCCACTCTCTGTGCGGCAGGTGAGAAAGCTGAGACCTGACAGAGGGCGGTGCCCTTCGAACATGAAGTAGAGACCCAGGGGGCGGTCACTGTGAATTTTATAAAAAACTAGCCCAAACGACAGCAGGGCAGGGCTGGGAGGGAATTCTGTAAGTGACGAAGGGCCTGATCTTTGGAGAAGACTCACCGGGGTTGGAATTCTGCCTGCAGCCCAGAGCAGCTGTGTGGCGTGGGATGTCACCCCTTCGCTAGGGCTCCCTCGGAGGGCAGGGGGCACTCACAGGCAGCCAGCCACCTCTCCTCACGAGTATCCCTCAGCGTCCCAGCACAGAAGGCTGATCATCTTGCACCTGAGTTCTTTGTTATTTATTTTTTTAATATATTTAATTTTTCCAAACTTGGCACCAACTGGTCTACAAGGTTAAAGACCTCTCGGCTGACATGGGTCACGATGCTGGGATGGCCCCCGAGGACCATTTGGGCAGCAGGGGCCATCTCCACACCCTCAGACCCACTGTCTCATACGACGCAGGTGGGGCCGCGGCCTCCCTCATGGCTACAACGACTGTCCACAACTGAGCAGGAGCAACGCTGTGCGTGGCAAGACTTACTAGGGACGGCATCTCAGACTGGAGAGCGGGCACCATACACCTCAGTGAGCACTCAGGGCTTTTATTGCCGTCGGGCTTGTGACTGGTGGGAGAGCGACGATTTCAGGAGCAACAGGTAGATTAAAAACCGTGGCCGGGAAGTTCTTCGAGGACGGGGACCAGTGAGGAGTAGGGACTCAGAACCTGACGAACGTGGCGTCTATCTGCCGCACGCTGGGGAGGGCCAACATGATCTTCCGCCGGTACTGGGGGTCCTTCTGCAGGGGATTCCGCTCCAGGTACACCGTCTCCAGGCTCCTGGCGCCCTTCAGCTCATCCAGGTCGCTCCAGCTCTCGATGAGGTTGTCGTTCATCTGGAAAGACACACGGACACACACGCACATTAGAAAAGCTTTTAGAGCAGACCCAGACAGACCTGAATCTCAGCCCCATGGACCCAAGCTGGGAGCGAGGCCTGGGGACATTCCCAAGACTCTGCATCCAGTCCTCCCAGGCACGTCCTGAAACCTTCCATCCTCTCCGTACATCCTGGCCACCATTCAAGTGGAATGGACTTGCTCATGCCCAGAACCTGGACCACTCACCAAACCTGGGGCAAATCCCAAGGAAGAGCAGCAGAGAAAGAACAAAGCAACACTGACAAGACCTCCCTCGTCTTCCCGGCCCAGTGTCACAGCAGCTCTGGTTAGACTCCCTGTAAACCAGTTCTCAGTAATCGCTCCCGAGGCCCAGACAACCTGCTGTGACTGAGCGTAATGAGTCCATCAGAGGCCACCCACGTAAAACTCACAATCTCCACAGACCACTTCCGTGGCTCGTTCTGCTGTGACGTCCCCGGTGGTGGTGGGCTTCACGGGTACCATCCCCAAATACTCCCCACAGCCCACTTCCATGGCTCACTCTGCTGTGACGTCCCCGGTGGTGGTGGGCTTCACGGGTACCATCCCCGAATACTCTC
>NW_004444101.1:5087673-5102221 GCF_000243295.1 Trichechus manatus latirostris | reverse complement strand
TCCCTGGCGGTGGTGGGCTTCACGGGTACCATCCCCGAATACTCTCCGCAGACCACTTCCATGGCTCGTTCTGCTGTGACGTCCCCGGTGGTGGTAGGCTTCACGGGTACCATCTCCGAATACTCTCTGCAGACCACTTCCATGGCTCATTCTGCTGTGACGTCCCCGGTGGTGGTGGGCTTCACAGATTACTTCTGTGGCTCGTTTTGCTGTGACGTCCCGCGGTGGTGGGCTTCACAGGTACCATCCCCGAATCCGGCATGCCTACCACGCCCCCCTGGAGGGCAGTCGCCCTGGGGAGGAAGAGCCCTCTCACTGTCAGGAGCTCAGAGCAGCGCGGCTCACAGCAAACCCCTTGCGGTGTCGGTGCCCAGCGCACGCTCGGCACACACCTGTCTAATGTAGCCTGCCAGCATGTGGGCGTGGCTCCTGCTCACATCGGCCAGCACATGTGCTTGGGGCAGGACGGCAGCCTGTGGGAGACCAGTGACCCTGTCTCCTCTAGGAAAACACCCCCTGAAGCCCATGGCGCCCAGTGAAACCCCCAAGACTGGCTGACTGTGTGAAGGGCGAGGTGGTGAGGTGTGCCTGGGAAAACCACCGCAGAGGGCCCAGGCGGCGGTGTGCCGGCAACAGTGTGACAACCAGTTCCCCGGGAAAAAGTCCTGTGTCATGGACTGAATTGTGTTCCCCCAAAATATCTGTTAATTTGGCTAGTCCATGACTCCAGTATTGTATGATTGTCCACCATTTTGCCATCTGATGTGATTTTGCTATGTGTTATAAATCCTACCTCTACGATGTTAACGAGACAGGATTATCAGCAGTTATGTTAATGACGAAGGACACAATCTACAAGATTAGATCCTGTCTTGAGCCACTCTCTTCTGAGATACAAAAAGAGAGAAGCGAGCAGAGAGACATGAGGACTTCATACCACCAAGAAAGCAGTGTTGGGAGCAGAGCACGACTTTCTGACTCCAGGTTCCTGTGCAGAAAAGCTCCTAGACCAGGGGAAGATTGATGACAAAGACCTTTCTCCAGAGCCAACAGAGACAGACAGCTTTCCCCTGGAGTTGACACCCTGAATTTGGACTTCTAGCCTACTAGACTATGAGAAAATAAATTTCTCTTTCTTGAAGCCGTCCACTTGTGGTATTTCTGTTATAGCAGCACTGGAAGACTAAGATACCCTGATTGGTAGTGCTTGCCAATGTCTGTGGTGTAAATACCCAACTGGGCTGACTTCACGCACCAACACGGATCGCTGACAGTGGGGCTTCAGAGAGAGGCACCCATCAGGCCCCTGTGAGCGGGCTCCAGCACCCCCTGCTTACAGGGGTCTGGGACAGCAAGCAGTTCCAACAGGGGCCGGCTGAAAAGCTGTGGTGCGTTCAGACATCATGAACAGAACAAGGGGTGCCAGCCCAGCTTCCTACTGCTGGTCTGGTCCCCAGCTCTGATCATGCCCTCCTAGGAGTCACAGGAGGTGACAGTCTCTAGCCTGCGATGCAAACACCGAGAGAGCGAGCAAGGTGTTTTCCTAAGGAAGAGGGGTTGCACTTGCTTTCTGCGGGTCCATCGTGGGCAGAACCAAGGTGGGATGAAGGTCCAAGGTGACAGATTTCAACTCAACTTAGAGTTACAACAGGAACCACCCTTCATGGGATGGAAACAAGTCAGGTCTCGTCACTCGAGGAACAGCTGACGGCCCCTCGGTAGGAACGCCGTGGAGGGGTTCCACGCATCAGATGAAGCACCGATAAATGTCCTTGAAAGAGCCCCCCCCAATGTCAGTGTGCTAAGATTATGACAGTCAGCATGGAATTCTGTGACGTGACCCCACCTTTGGGTCTGAAACACTCACGTTAGTGGCTTAGCGTCTGGAATAGCAATTTCTTCTACACTGAGCCGTCGAAGCTACTATGTCCCAGGCTCGGCTCTGCGTGCTGGGGATTCAGCAGGGAGCAAGGTAGGTGGGTGGTGATGGTGGTGGCAGAGTGGGGGGTGGACGGTAAGATGAGCTGAGTGGCAGGGCAGGGGCAGACTACAGAGGCTTTGCAAGACTTTGGATTCTACTCCCAAGTGCGATGGAAACCCTTGAAGGATGTGTATGTTCTGAAACGGTCACTCTCTCCTACGGAGGGCAGACTGCAGGCTGTGAACCAGGAGGCTGTTTCAGTGGTCCAGGGAAGGGGTAACAATGGCCTGGACCAGGGCTGGTAGCAGCACAAGTGAAAAGAGGTTGGATTCCGGATATGTTTTGAAGGTAGAGGCCAGTACTTGATGTTGGACTGGGTGTGGCGTGTAAGAGAAGGGGGAGAAATGAAGAAGACCCCAAGGTTTTTGGCCTGAGAAACTGAAAGGGTGGGGCAGAATCGGGAGATCGGGAGAGCAGCTCATGAGTCCAGGTTTCAGCATGTTGTTTGGGCGGCAGGTAGACATCCAGCAACAACAAAACCAGCTGCCATCAATTCCCACTCATGGCGACCCCATGTGTGTCAGAGGAGAACCGTGTTCCATAGGGTTTCCAATGGCTGGGACCTTTTGGAGGCAGACTACCAGGCCCTTCTTCTAAGGTGCCTCCGGGTGGACTTGAACCTCCAACCTTTTGGTTAGTAGTTGCACATTTAACCATCTGTGCCACCCAAGGACTCACAGACATCCAACAATAGCCCTGTATCGAGCAGCTGACCCATGAATCTGGCGCCCTGGAGAGAAACTGGGGCTGGGAATATAAACAAGGGTGCCCAGAGCATGGATGTGATATTTAAAGCTGTCAGACTGGACGGGCTCATGAGGGTCAGAGAGAAGAGGTTCAAGGACTGAACTCCAGGCACTCCAGCAACTTACAGGTGGGGGCGGGAGGGGGGGCACGTGAGGAGCAACCAGCAAAGATGACCAAGTGACTAAAGAGATAGCAGAACCAAGACTGTGATGCCCTGAAGCTATGTGCAAAGAGAACTTCAGTGGGTCAAATGTACCCACTGAGAGGAAAGGCTGTGAGAGGAGGGCTGAAAGGCTCACTGAATCTGGCCACGCGTCTACCCACAGCGGCACTCAAACTATGCCACAGGCGAGTCCAGCACGGAGTCCAGCAAGGCGCTGTGGGAACATATGCTGACCAGCAGGCCACACTGGTGGGTGGATGCCCCTCTGGACAGTGGGGGCTCAAGAAAGTGGGTGGGAGGCGAGGAAACAGACCCAGCCACGCAATGGTCAGAGGCGATGTAAAGAGAACAGAGATTAGGAGAGGGCAAGTTCGAGGCCAAGAGAAGGCTCTGGGATGGGAGAGGTGCAGGATGTCAGTGAGCTGATGAGAATGATCCTGCAGAGGCAAGACTGATATGGAGGCGAGAGGTGTGGCAATTGCTGGCGATGACCTTGAGAGGAAGTGGGGCCTTCACCCTCTGTGACAGGAGGACCAGATGAGGGAAGGCAGCTGATGTGGTGGAAGGAGTCTGTGGAACTCTCTTCCGATTGCTTCAACCTTCACAGAGAAACAATCAGCTGAGAGCCAGCAGAGAGCAGCTGTTGACGAAGGAGGATGAGATGTGAAACAGTAACCTAGGAGAGAAGAGCAGACGTAGGCTCTGGGCGTCATGGGAGCTTTAAGTTTTGCATTTAGGGTAATCTCAGTCAGCACCTTTCTTTTTTCCCCAGTCACACTCAGCTGTTTGGGTTTAAGCAGTTTTTCAGGTGAATCTGGTAGAGGAAGACGGGGCAAAGAGGGAGACAAAGCTGTATCAAGTGTTCCTCAGAATGTAAGGAAGGTAAGGAGGAAGTGAGGACATGGGAAAGTGAGGGACAGTGAAAAAGTGGTAGGTGCACTGGCTGTAGGCCCTGATGGGGGCGGGAACATTGTTGGAGTCAGGTCACTGAGGGAGTCAACTGGAAAGATGACAGCGGTGCTCAGAGGGTGGGGTGCCTGAAGCTACTTTGCAGGGGCTGCATTTATTGGTAATGACAAGGTTTAGGTGAAGGGAGTGGGTATCTGAGGTGTGGTGGAAGAAAAGACCTTTGGAGGTGAGCTGGTTAAGGAAGTGAGATGCCAGGTACTGGAAAGACCATCTATATGGATACTGAAATCATCAATTAGGGCAGAGTGAGGCCAGTGCTAGGATCATCAAGAAGGACGAGGAGTGGCCTGGAGGTCTGCAGATGACAGCCACACGGAGTGTCCTGAGCATCACAACAAGTGGCAGGCACTTCAAAGCAACTGCGAGAGCCACTTAGGGAGGAGGAATGGTCCGGAAGCGGTGATGACAACAAGAGGGACCACAAGTCACCTCCAGGTCCAGAGATATGTTCATTCATTCATTCATTAAGAAAGAAGAAGAAGAAGAAGAAACAACTCTTTAAAGTGGCTTTGTGACTAATAACCCCGGGTTCGGTTTCCATTGACTACGTTTGTTTCTTGATTATGGATCACATTTTCCTATTTCTTTGTATGTCTAGTGATTTTGCAGTGAACACTGGACATTGTGCACAGTATGCTGTAGAGACACTGGATTCTCTGAAGAGGGTTGATTTTTTGTTCTAATAGGCAATTCAATTACCTTCAATCTGTACAGGCTCTGGCTTGGTTTTACGCTCTGTTAGGGTGTGTCTGCAGAAAGTCCAAGGGTTTCCCAAGCCCCTCTAAACTGGTGGGACTTGACCTGCAAATGCTGTCTCCCCGGGAATCATGCTGAAGCTCAATGTCGGGCTTTATTAGTGTGGACTTAAGAGGTCCTTACCTGAGGGGATGGTCCTTACCTCTAAGGTTTGGCCCTTTTGGTGTCCAGCTAGATGATAGGGCTGTTGATAAGACCTCTTGGGCAGAGCTGGAGCTCCACTGTCCCCCAGCTCTGCTCTTCCCCCAGCACAGCTAACTCACAAGCCTCTGGTGGGTTGGCCTTGTGCTAGGACTGCCCAGCCATCAGCCACACAGACTCCAGCTGCCGTAAACTCTGATCTCTGCTTCTTTGGCTCTGCACAACTGTTTCAGGCAAAGAGCTGGGTAATCATGGGTCTCCCTTTGAGATTTCCCTCCTCTCAGGGACTGCAGTCTTGGGCTGCTTGCTGTCCATGGCCTGAATAGAACAGTCTCCTATTTTTCTATTTGTTTGTGGCAGGAGGCTACTCTGGTATTAGTCTCACTGTCACAGCCAGACTGTCTTTAGTAACTTAGCGAGCGTTACGAATCTCCTGGAGAGGAGTGTGACATGCAGAGGGCCCCGGACTCACCCGATGGAGTAACCCTATTTTCAAAGAACTTGCGAGACCAGTGTGTTGCCTGCTTTGGGAACTCTACGTTACTAAAGCCCAGAGCTTGGTCCTGTGGAGGGACTACAACCTGACCCGAAGCAGCTGTGTCATGAGGGACCAGGAACTGAGAATGGAGCTATGCTGTCAGCTGAGTTAGTGCCTCCACCGGGAAGAGACAAAGCGGAATAACTCTTATAGGATAAATTCCTAAACATTACTCTGTTAGGTGTAAATCTATCACACTACACTCACACGACTTGAGTCTGGTTACCTGGCCAAGACAAAGTGCGTGGAATCAGAATTATAGTGGTGGTAACGTATCAGTCTATTGGCCATGCCTGTGATTGGTAGTTGGTCAGTTAACAGAAAATGGAGAATCACAAAAATGCTACACATACGTATCTTAAACACTTTCATCTTAAAACATAAAAAGTACATTCCTTTAATAAAAGTCACAGTATTAGACTTTAAAAGACATAAGTTTTGCAGTGTAGACTATTTAATTTTCATAATACCACATCAGCTGGTGGTTGGCTCAGGCTTTCGGCTATAGTGTTTTTAGCTCCTGTGGGCGTCTGTACGGCTCCCATCTCCTCCTCTTTTCAATATGTAAATTTATTTGTATGTTGCACACTGTATGCTTCCTGTCTCACACACCCCTGCATTTCCCAATGTGTCATCCCACTAGTCCACAGTAGTATACCCTTTTTATAAACCCAACTCCAGATCTTGCAATTTAGTGTGGCCAACATCCGGGTGGTTTTCTCCAGGATTCAGTCAATGTTGAACTGGGAATTTTACTCACCACCAATGGTACATTAAAAATGATGTATTTGAAATTGACAACTTTTAGAGATTGTAATCTTCATACTTTTAAAAAAACAGAACTCAAAAATATTCACCTGTATTGTCTCTGTAAACATTCCAGAAGCTCCTGAACACCAGGCTGGGGCAAAGACGTTACACTCACTGATGGGACAAAAAAAAAGTTTTTATGTTTCTTTTTTTAAGTTCTTTGCACCTAGGGTGTAAAGGAGCATGACTTGGGAGTGTGGCCCTACCAGGTACACCCCCTTTCTTCAAGTGTATCTTCCCAGAAGGTATAATTTTTAGGCTCCTCTATTCTAGAACATTTCTCCTGACTTCATTTTAAAATTTTTTTTTAAATCAAACTGACATTTTGAAGAAACCCAGGCCAGAATGTCCCTCATTCTGGATTAATCTGCTTGCTTCCTTGTGATGTCATTTAACTTGTTCCTCTGGCCCCCATATTTTCTGTAAATTTGAAGTTAGGTCTAAATGCTTGGCTAGATTCTGATTAAGCATTTTGTCCAGTATACTTCATGGATGACTCACACTGGGAGCACACAGCATCAGCTTGTCCCACCATCAGGGATGCTAAGTTTGATCACTTGGATGAGCTGGTGATTCCCAGATGGCTCAGGAACCTGCTTTTCCCTTTTGCAGTTAGCAAGGTCTCTGTGGGGTGATGCTCTGGTATGTGTGCAAGCATCCAGTTCTCCAACAATCTTTCCCCAGTGATTTTAGCATCCGCTGACAATCCTTGCCTGAATCAACAACTAGAATTCTGCCACACAACATCTCCCTGGTTGACATTTTCCTAGCAGACTGCTTCTTGGTTTTCAAGACCCAAACCTCACAGAATGTTTATATTTCCTGTTGAAATAGTTTCTTGGCTGACACTGACATAGAAGATTTACATTTATTTCTCCCAAACTCAACAACATTTTAAATAAAACATTCGCAAGAATGGGTTCTCAAGATACATTTCATATACAACTGGTAGAACATCACGTATTTTTTTGAAAATCTGTATGAAATTTCAACAAAGGGGATGTGTACCTTGGATGTTTCTGGCATCCAGGAAGACATCTGTCACTTCACAGAAAGCAACTGTTTGTTCACCAACCGTCTGATAGCCAGGAAAGGATGGGGTAAGCGTTTTAACCCTTTTGTGCCTGGTAGTGCATATAGCGACCATGAACTTTTTCAGGCCCCGGAGTTTATTGGGAAGCTGCTGTATCACTGACAGCGCGTGCTGCTGTAAGGCAGGGCCTTTATGGCTGAAACTGAAGAGACGGAGTGTGCTGCAAGTTACTGTTTTTACAGCAGATTGTATGAGGTGCCTGAAATTTGGGTAGGAAATTTTAATTTGTTACACATATGTACCAGTAGACCCCGGTGGGGACTCTAGGGTAGAATTAATGGTACATCATATGTACCAAGGGACACTAACGGTAGGCTTGTGGGAGGGGGCAAGAAGAAAAAATCCATACTACTTACCAAAAATTCAGACACACTCAATGATTCAGCATGCTTTCATTAATGAAAACACATGGTATCAACCACAAATTCAAAGCAGAAAATAACTGGGTCACCAGAGGGTTAAATACTAACTTGATTGTTTGTTCCTTTATAAACATTGTACTGCTTTGGGAATTCAGTTTAAGACTTGGGGTTGATACACAACATATTTCAATTTTTTTTTCTATTTGAAAAAATGGGAAATAGGCTCCTGGTTAACATTTCTATGCAGAGCATGTCATCTTTTCAGAAATGGATTACCAACCTTAAATGGGAGATAGCAAAGTGGTGTAAGGAAATGGCAGTAAATGAGTTTCTGTCTCTGAGGATCTCTGGAGTAATGCTTTCTATTTATTCGATGTTTTATAATGATTTCTTGCCAGTTATTTTTGATGTTCAGTTGTCACAGGTTTGGCCAGCATAAGCCCCTTCAAGTTGGCTCTGGTGTCCTTTTGACACGGCCCCATTAGTCTCTGGGCACTTCCTTGTTTTCTGATGCAACAGGCGTTCCAGCTTCACTTCGTACTTTCCCTGCTCTAGCCTTGGAATCAGCCATTTCTCCAAAAGTCCTGGTTGCTTTAAGTGGGAAAAAGTATTTAGAAACCAAGATCTTAGTGCCAGGCGTGCTAAGTGCTACCAGGGTGTCAGTGCGTTTAGGGCCCTGCAGACAGAGCTTGGAAATATTTTTAAAAATTCATGAGCTACATGCTATTTCTAATTAAAATTTCTCTCCTCTTCTTTCAAGATTCCAATTACATACATGTTAGACAGCTTGCTATTGTCCCATATATTACTAAGGCGCTGATAATTTTTTTCCAGTCTCCCTCCCATGCTTCAGTTTGTATAGTTTCTATGTCTTGTCTTCAAATTCACTGTTCCATCTGCTGATAAACCTATCCAGTAAATTCTTCATTTCAGATATTGTATTTATCCATTCTATAATTTTCATTTGGTTCTTTTTATGGTTTCCACTTCTCTGATGAAACTACCCATCTGTTTCTTATGTCCATTTTTTTTCCCTTTTAAATCCTTAAAACACATTTGTCTGCTAATCCCAATATCTGTGTCATCTCTGAGTCTCTATCTATTTTATCTATTGTTGTATAAAATATTACCCCAAACTTAGAAGTTGAAAACAACAAACATTTATCATCTTGCAGTTTCTGTGGGTCAGGAATCAGGAATGTTTTAACTGAGTGGTTCTGGCTCAGGGAATCTCATGAGGTTGCAATCAAGGTGTTAGCTGGGACTGTGGTCATCTCAAGGCTTGACTAGGATGGGATGCGTATCTATGTTCACCTACATGGCTGTTGGGAAGGCCTCAGATCCTTGGTGGATTTTGGCCAAAACATCACCGTATTCTCTTGGTTAGAAACTAGTCATGAGTTCAGTGAACACTCGGGAAGGAATTACACAAGAATGTGAATACCAGGAGGCAGAGGTCCTTGGGGCCATCCTAGTGATGGCCAATCATAGCTTCTACTGACACTCCTCTGCCATGTTATGGGTCACATTTTCCTATTTCTTTGCATACTAGTAATTTTTTATTGTTTGCTGGATATTGTGGATGTTAAACTTTTGAGTCTAATTTTTGTTGTCTTCCTTTAAAAAAGTTTTGTTCTGTCAGAGCTGCTAGGTCCTGTAACAGTGGATCTCAGAAGTGCTTGCCCTACCCCTAATGTGCGGCCATGCCAGGGTCTCGATGGGACAGATGGATGTTCGGCATGGTTCCTCTACTCCAAAAGGTCAGAACATCAATGTCTCCAGGTACTGTATGACTTCTGAACTACTAAGTGAAGTACAAGATCTTTTCAGAGTTATCTGTCAGCAGCGCCATACTCTCCCTCTCTGCTCTAGGGGAAGGTCCTTTCTTGTCTCTCCAGGTAGCACCAGGCATTCCTCGGCTTGTAGATGTGTCTTCACACGCTCTCCTTCCTTCTGTGTGTCTTCTCCTCTTTTATAAGGACACCACTTAGATGGGATTAGGACCCACCCTCTGGCATGACCTATTTAACTTAACTGGCAACATCTTCAAAGAAAGATCCTATTTCTAAACAAGGTCACATTCACAGGTATAGGGGTTAGCACCTCAACCTATCTTTTTGGGGGACATAATTCAATCCAAGACAGAGGGCTAATACCCACTAGAAAGGTCACCCAGAACTCCAGGTCTTCTCACCCGTCCTGCTCGACCCGCTGTCTTCCTGTCACTGTTAATGGCAAGTCCATCCTTCTAGTTGCTCAGGTCAAAAACTTAGCAGTCATCCTCAAACCTTCTTTCTCCTACAATTCCACATCCAATTTTGTATCGTATTCTGTCCTCTACCTTCAGAATATGTCCAGAATCCAACCTCTTCACATCACTGTCCTGGTGCTGCCTCCTACCAGGATGACAGCCTCCCTGTGCCCACCTTTGCCCACCATAGTCTACTATCAACCTAGCAGCAGAGCAATGCTTGTCAAACATGTTTAACACTCTAGGGGAGCCCTGGTGGTGCAGTGGTTAAGAGCTTGGATGTTAACCAAAAGGCTGGCAGTTTGAATCCACTAGTTGCTCCCTGGAAACCCTATGGGGCAGTTCTACTCTGTCCTATAGGATTGCTATGAGTCGGAATCAACTTGATGGCAATGGGTTTTGTTTTTGGTTAACACTCTAGGTACCAAGACAGATATCAGAAGAGACTCTGAAAGTTGTTCTTGAAGGTAGAGTAGCTAAAGCAAAAGGAAGAAATGATGAAGTAAAACAGGTGAACAGAAGATCTCAAAGGGTAGCTCGAGAAGACATAGTAAAGTGTTATAATGAAATGTGTAAGGACCTGGAGAAAGAAAACCAAAAGGGAAGAACAGGATCAGCATTTCTCAAGCTGAAAGAACTAAAGAAAAATTTCAAGCCTCAAGTTGCAATACTGAAGGATTCTAAGGGGAAAATACTAAACGATGCAGGAAGCATCAAAAGAAGATGGCAAGAATACACAGAGTCACTGTACCAAAAAGAATTGGTCGACATTCAACCACTTCAGGAAGTAGCATATGATCAGGAACTGATGGTACTGAAGGAAGAAGTCCCAGCTACACTGAAGGCACTGGCGAAAAACAAGGCTCCAGGAATTGACGGAATACGAATTGAGATGTTTCAACAAACCAATGCAGTGCTGGAAGTGCTCACTCATCTATGCCAAGACATTTGGAAGACAGCTACCTGGCCAACTGACTGGAAGAGATCCATATCTGTACCCATTCCAAAGAAAGGGGATTCAACAGAATGTGGAAAATATTGAACAATATGATTAATATCATACAAGTAAAACTTTGCTGAAAATCATTCAAAAGTGGTTACAGCAGTACATCGACAGGGAACTTCCAGAAATTCAAGCCGAATTCAGAAGAGGATATGGAACAAAGGGCACCACTGCTGATGTCAGAGGGATCCTGGCTGAAAGCAGAGAACACCAGAAAGATGTTTACCTGTGTTTTATTGACTATGCAAAGGCATTCACCTGTGTGGATAATAATAAATTATGGATAACATTATGAAGAATGGGAATTCCAGAACACTTAACTGTGCTCTTGAGGAACCTGTACTTAGACCAAGAGGCAGTCATTCAAACAGAACAAGGGGACACTGCGTGGTTTAAAATTAGGAAAGGTGTGCATCAGGGTTGTACCCTTTCACCATACTTATTCAATCTGTATGCTGAGCAAATAACTCAAGGAGCTGGACTATATGAAGAACGTGGCATCAGGATTGGAGAAAGACTCTTTAACAACTTTCCATATGCAGGTGACACAACCCTGCTTGCTGAAAGTGAAGAGGATTTGAAGCACTCACTGATGAAGAACAAAGATCACAGCCTTCAGTATGGATTACACCTCAACATAAAACAAAAATCCTCACAACGGGACCAATAAGCAATATGATAAATGGAGAAAAGATTGAAGTTGTCAAGATTTCATTTTACTCAGATCCACGATCAACACCCATGGAAGCGGCAGTCAAGAAATCAAATGATGCACTGCATTGGGCAAATCTGCTGCAAAAGACCTCTTTAAAGTGTTGAAAAGCAAAGATGTCACCTTGAAGACTAAGGTGTGCCTGATCCAAGCCATGGTGTTTTCAATCGCCTCCTACGCATGTAAAAGCTGGACAATGAGTAAGAAAGACTGAAGAAGAACTGATGCCTTTGAATTATGGTGTTGGCGAAGAATACTGAATATACCACGGACTGCCAGAAGAACAGACAAATCTGTCTTTGAAGAAGTATAGCCAGAATGCTCATTAGAAGTGAGGATGGTGAGACCTCATCTCATGCACTTTGGACATGTTATCAGGAGGGACCAGTCTCTGGAGAAAGACATCTTGTTTGGTAGAGTAGAGGGTCATCAAAAAAGAGGAAGACCCTCAGGAGATGGATTGACACAGTGGCTGCAACAATGGGCTCAAGCATAACCATCGTGAGGATGGCACAGGACCAGGCAGTGTTTTGTTCTGTTGTACATAAGGTCGCTATGAGTCGGAACTGACTCCACAGTACCTAACAACTAGGCATCTTACACTTTTTGCTCTTATAAAGCATACTTTCTAAAAAATCTACATTTTGAAACTTTCTGGCTGCTGTATAAAAATGCAATTCACTTTAGCATACCATTCTTAGAGTCAGCAACCTCAGTTAACTCTTATCAACTGTATTAATTTATTTGTACATATTTTGAGGTATTCTCTATGAACAATCACCACCCTTTGCAAATAATAAAACTTTTGTAACTTCCTTTCAAATCCTTTAGACTTTGTCTTGTTGCAGTGGTTAGTTACAATATTGAACAGAAGTGATAACAAGTACTTCTCTGTCTTGTTTGTAAATTTAAAGGAAATACTTCCACTGTTTCACTTTTAAGTATGATACTTGCTGTGGCTCTTTAAAAGACGTCATTTATGAGATTAAAGAAGTTCCTTTCTATTCCTAGTTTACTAAGTTTTTATTAATAAAAAATGGTTGTTAAATCCAGAAATTCCACCCTAGGTATATGCCAAAAAGAACTTAAAACAGGTGCTCAAACTAGGACTCGGACATGCGTGTTTATAGCAGCACCACCGTGTACACAGCAGCCAAAAGGTGGAAGAACCCAGGTGTCCATCCAGAGAAAGCGTGGTATATATCCACGCAACGGAATATCACTCAGCATAAAAAGGGACGCAGTGCTGTGCGTGCTACTAGATGGATGAACACGATGCTGAGCGAGAGAAGCCAGACACAAAACGCCACCTGCCGCCTGACTCCATTTATATGAAATGTCCAGGACAGATAAACCATAGAGCCAGAAAGCAGGCTGGTGGTTGCCAGGGGCTGGGGGAGTGCGGAGAACTGCTCCATGAGTAGGGGGCTGTACTTGGGGTGGTGGGAATGTTTTGGAACCTGATAGAGGTGGTGGTCACACAACACTGTGAACATACTAAACGTTACTGAATTATGCACTTTAAAAGGGTGAACTTTATGTCCTATGAATTTCACCTCAATACATTATAATAAAAAAAGGGTTGTTAAAATTTATTGAATGCTGAGTTTTTAATACCTATTGAAACAATCAGAATTTTTCCTTTTTTAACCTACTTCCTGGAAAGGGTCGGAGGGTAAACAGCTGGGCTCTGCAGGCCATACGGCTGTAGTGTGAAGGCAGCGGCAGACACCAAGTGTGTGCGGCTGTGTGCTGACACTGTGTTTACAGAAACGGGCGGCAGGATGGATCCAGCCCACGGGCCACAGTTTGCCAACCCCTGGTGTACAGAACCACACTAACAGCTTTTCTAATATTGAAACAACTTTGCATTCCCGGGATAAACCCAACTTTGTGACTGCATCTGTTTAATGCAAAATGCAAAACAAAACAGCGTCTGAACCCAGTTTGCTAGCATTTGGCTTAGGTTATTGCGTTTGTGCTCATGAGTTAGACTGAGCTGCACTTTTCCCTTTTCTTCATGTCCACGTCAGATTTTGGTTTCAAGTTTGTATTAACCTCATTAAATGGAGTGGGGGATGGGACTCTCCTCTTCTCTGGAAGAGTCTGCACGAGATTGAAATGATCTGACCCTTGACTGTTGAGGAGAAGTCTGGCAAACCCACTGGGACGTGGACTATTTCGGTTTCCACTTCCGGAAGTGGGAGAATTCACAGACCCTTGCAAATCAGCTTGAGTGCAGAATCCTCTCAGACTGTCACGCCCCCCATTTCCTTTCTTCTTTTTCCTTTCTCCCTCCTTCCATTCCTTCTCCTTCTCTTCCCCTCTCCCCACTCGGCTCACCCGCTGTTTCTCTGGATGTGGGGGAGTGGCCTTGCTGACTATTGCGGGAGACAACCGCTCGGTCTGTGCATGCTTAGTTCATGTAAGCTTTCATTGAAGCGCTAGTGCGGCCAACTCGACAGTCTGGAGACAAGCCTGAGTGACCAGCTGATCACGGAGCCTCGACTGGTTGAGGTGCAGAGAATGGCCGAGGAGCTGGAGCTGCACGCACGTCGCTGCAACTCACAGAGGGAGCGGGCAGAGCTGCTGAACCGGGGGACGGCCAGGAGGTGTGATGGCTTCTACCGCGCTGTGAGCCTCATGTGGCCACACCGAAGGCCCACGCCCACACACGGCGGCTTCCTCCTGCCCGGCTGGTGTCCAGTGGTTTGTGCACAACACAGACTCCTCTTACATCCAGACACGATCTCCAAGACTCAGTGTCAAACCACTGTCCCAAGACCTCCTGCAGCTCTTGGGAGTTTTGTGGCTGAGGAAAGAGGGACAGAAGGGAAGAGCCACAGCACTAGCCACTTGGCTGGTAAGTGCAAACAGCGACAGCAGCATGAAGCTCTGGGTGCTGCCACACTCCTGACGGTGGGACAGGAAACAACGCACACACTGCCGTGCTGGGTCCTGCCACACTCCTGACGGTGGGACGGGAAACAACGCACACACTGCCGTGCTGGGTCCTGCCACA
>NW_004444101.1:5069997-5087278 GCF_000243295.1 Trichechus manatus latirostris | reverse complement strand
CTGTGGTGGGTCCTGCCACACTCCTGACGGTGGGACAGGGAACAATGCACACACTGTGGTGGGTCCTGCCACACTCCTGACGGTGGGACAGGAAACAACACACACACTGCCGTGGTGGGTCCTGCCACACTCCTGACGGTGGGACAGGAAACAATGCACACACTGCCGTGCTGGGTCCTGCCACAATCCTCAACGAGGGACAGGAAACAACGCACACACTGTGGTGGGTCCTGCCACACTCCTCACGGTGGGACAGGAAACAACGCACACACTGCTGTGGTGGGTGCTGCCCTCAACTCTGGTAACTTTGGGGTCTGTAGTCTTGTCCTCCGCGTGCGGTGGAGGCTGAGGCAGTACAGAGTAGCGTCTTCTGCACCCTGCCACCGTGACACACGTGGTGGCTGCTCACACGTCTTTGTGGAGTAGGAAGAAAAGTCACATGCTCTGAGGCCTGATCCACGGTGTCAGGTTTGCAGAGCTGGAGTGCAAGGAACAGCAGGAGAGCACACGGTGGTGGGCAGCGTTGTCCAGAGTACACGGGCACACCTGTGCAAACATCTGCTGACACGGATGCGGCCCCGCCTGTGCATACGTCTGCTGACACTGGCCCAGCCCCACCCATGCACACATTGCTGGCGTGGACACAGCCCCACCCATGCACACATCTGCTGATGCGGACACGGCCCCACCTGTGCACACATCTGCTGACATGGGCCCGGCCCACCTCCATAGCTGCGGTCCTCACAGTGGTCTTCATGCTAGAGCTCGGTCATCCCTGACTGCTGCCTTGCCCCAGCTGATCTCGATTTCTGGGGCTTCTCCCCAAGTCTCTGGAATTCTCTCTCGTCTTTACACCCCTGCTGTGGCTGCCCTTGTCCGGTCTACACTGTTACCACCTGCGACCCCAGCTTTGTGGTGCTCCGGGTATGGGTGGTGCCGGGCCCCGCTACGGTGTAATGCTTCAGGGGCTTACATGGCCTCACAATCGGAACTCAGCCTCCGTGAAAACACACAAAAGCGGCTGTCTCTCCTCCCCCACATAAGAAAGCTCATTGCTGAGAACTGCGGAACACAGGACAGCACAGGGAAAAGCCCGTGCAGGACCCCGCCGTGCGAGGAAGAGCACCGGCGACGTTTTCTTCAGCCCTCTCTGCAACACTCACATCCCAGCAGGGTTGACACTGCGCGCATATTCCACCTCTGGTTCTTTCAGAACGTAGCGCTCTAAACTTCCTTCCGTTAGAAACAGTACGTGCTCATTATAAAAAACCTCTAAGAACCAAAGAACATAAAAGAAAAAAGAAAAACCAATGCCACCTTCACAATCCAGAGATAAGAAACTCCCATTTTGGCCTATTTCCTTCTGGTCTTTTCTCTACGTGTGCGCCCACGCGCTCTGAGGTTAAGAATACCTTGATCTCACCGTTTTTCATCTGCCTTCTTTTCTCATTAACACTGTTATCCTGAGCATTTTTTGGTAATTGAAGATCTTCTACAGACATCACTGGAAGGCCTCGTTCTATGGTGACAGTATGTTTCAGCACATAGCATATCATTTAATTATTCCCTCAGTTATTAGAAAATTAGGCTATTTCCAAGTTTTTATTACTAAAAATAATTTTGCTGGCTAACCACCTAGAAAAAAAAAATACAGTTCTTTTGCTTCTACCTAACTGGAAAAAAACACAGAAACAAAACCAAAAATGACCAAGTAGAGAAAAGATGTATTTACAAAAAAATAAATAAGTTTTAGAAGAACATCAACTACACGTTCTTTAAAAGCTTAGGGTTTATAACCTTTAATAAACTGACACCGAGAACAGAAAGCTGAGGATTTGTTTGTGTAATAGTTACAACCTCCTTTGTCTGTGCGATAGTTACAGCATCCAAGCGCCATCAAGGAAGGTAATGGCAGTAACACGCCGGAGAGGAGCATGTGCAACACGATGACGGACAAAGGACAAATGACGCGCATATGGAGGGAGCCTTAAAAATCATCGTCAAAGGCAGGCACTGCCAGACCGAAGCTCGCAAAGGGTACAAGAGGCAAGTACAAAGGAAAACTGGCTGACACACAGGAAACAGGGTCAAGCTCATGTGCGATTAAAGTAAGGAGAACGAAAACCAACGGAGCGGCAGGCAGCTGCCGTCTGGCTTAGGAGGCTGCCCTGGGGAGGGGGGAGGACACAGGCCCAGGGACACGGGGTCAGGAGCGGGTGCTGCCCAGCCGCTCACACAGCAGCTCGGGACCGTGTCGTCAGTGTGACTCTGCACCACCTAGTCACCACCCTCCCACTCGGAGCTTACCCTAGAAGTGCAGGTAGGTGTGCAAAAGTGGCGTACAAGCTGCTCCATGCGGGGTGGCATGGAAAAGCAAAACATTTCCATCTAGGGCGAGGCCGGCAAAGCTGTGCGAGGATGGCACAGGCGACGCAATAGACAGATGGAGCCCGCACGATTCCTTCAGCTTAGGCGAGACAGCAGTGTCTGCTGACAGTGAGGCACGCACAGAGGGCCCCCACCCCACAGTGGTGCGGGGAGCTGGACCTCCACAGTCACGGGCATCGACACAGTGCAGGACCGTGACTTGGAGAGAAGGGTCAGGAATGCTCTCCCACCTGACTTTCTGCTCCCCTGGCTACAGCTTCTGGTACGACCAAGTGGAGTGGTCTGCACAACGCCTACCTTCCCTGCTGCCCCAGGGAACAGGTGACGGGGATGACCAGGGAGGGGCCGCTGGCCTCACAGCCGTGCACTGCCCACTCTGCCGGATGTCCCAGCCCCGCCGGCCGCGGTGACAGCACCCTCAGCACCCTGCCCCACCTGCAGTACCGTCAGGCTTGGAAACGTTCAAGTACGGCAGAGGTGACACGCATCACACTCTGAACTGCTCGCTCCTGTCGTTCACCTATTCTTCTATTGGGTGGTTTTCCTGTCACTTTTTAAGAGCTTTTTGTATGTTATAGGAAAAAAATCCTGACTTTTCAGGTGACCACTGGACTTTATCATACAAAATGCTTTTAATTTTTACAAGGGTAAATGTCTAGTTTTTTTCTTTTTTAGCTTCTTATTTTTCAGTCTTGGTTAGGAAGGTCTTCATGAGCCCAAATGTCCAAGACACCTTAAGTCAAAAAAGTAGATTTCAGGGCCGTATATATGATAGGGAGCCCTGGTGGTGCAGTGGTTAAGAGCTTGGCTGCTAACCAAAAGGTCGACAGTTCAAATCCACCAGCCGCTCCTTGGAAACCCTATGAGGTAGTTCTATTTTGTCATATAGGGTCACTGTGAGTCAGAATCGACTCAACGGCAGCAGGTTTGGAGTTTTAGTTATTTATTTATTTTTAACATACTTAAGATAGAGAAGCCCTGGTGGCTCAGTGGTTAAGAGCTTGGCTGCTAACTGAAAGGTTGGTGGTTCAAACCCACCCAGCAGTTCAGCAGGAGAAAGATGTGGCAGTCTACTCCCATAAAGATTTATAGCCTTGGAAACCCTATGGGGCAGTTCTACTGTCCTATAGGGTTATTATGAGTCGGAATCAGCTCTACGGCAACGGGTTTTGGTTTTTGGTTATATAAGATAGGATTCCTCATCTTCGTTTTAAAAAATAGTGTATCTCTATAAATGTTTGAGAGGATATACGTGAAAAAAGACTCTCTCATTTCACCTTTATCATCTGATTTTTTTCCCGTTTTGTAATGAGCAGACATACTTTTAGCATAAAGAAATATAAGAAAGTTACTTCCACCGTGAAAAACAAACCCCGGTCTTTATATATTTTAGTACATAAATCTCTCTCTGCATTTCTCATCATTTGCTTAGATCTTAGATGTGAAATTATGGGTACTTTTAAGGCTCTGCAAATGTCCCACAGAGAATGTGCACTAGGTGTGGTCCTACTGGCTGCTGTGGGGTAACCATCACATTACGGACTAGCTGCAGTCACAGTGTGCTAATATCTGCCAACGTGGCAGACAACACCCACTATCTCATTGTTACACTGTATTTGAAAAAATTATTAATGAGAAACAAAATGTTCTATGTATTTAAAGTAACCATTACTTCTCTCTCTGTGAATCACCTATTCAGTCTCTATACCCAGTTTTCAAATGGCACCTTTGTGTGAACTGTTTTTATCATAAAGACATGAACCCTTGAGATGATATGTTTGATAAGCATGTTTGTCAATGTTAGGTACAGTTGGCCTCCACCCATTTGACCAACCTTCCTTTCCTATTTTCCTTTCCCTCATTCAACCTACCTTGTGTCAGGCACTATTCTTAGACGCTGGTGAGGTAAGAAAGAACAAAACGGACAAAGCTCCTGCCCTCACGAAGCTCACATTCTAGTGCAGGAGGAGACAGACACAAAAATAAACTAAGTGTGCAGGACTTTTGCTTCTGACCATGATAGAGTAACTGGTGCTGGTCTTGCCTTTTTGCTGTAAACAACTGGAAAACAGAACAAAACAGTGATTCCTAGGAACAGACCAGGGGAGCTCTGATTGTGCCGGCCTTCTGTTTGGAGGTACTCTCGCACTGTGAGGGGGAACTCAAACAGAGCCCAGTGGCCACACTGAGTTGAGAAGGTAGAGATTGGAGTTCAGGGAGGCAGAGGCAGTTGGAATTTCTGGACAGGAGTGAGCCATGTAGGAAAAAAGCCCCAGAAATCTCATGGGGTTCCCTTGAGTCTTAGACTGAAAACTACACTGTGCATGTGCAGCGTGACACCCCCGAGGCTGGTCAAGGACACCTGCTAGGGAGCCATGAGCTGGATAATGACCAGGGTTCCTACAGGGTGAGACACGTTTGTGTTCCCACCAACCAGAGTGGAGAGGCCTCATTAAGTACCAGGGACATTCAGTAGACACCTCAGAAGGGTCACTGCTACTAGCTTAGGAGTAGGGCTAAGGTAGCCCTAGAGGATAGGCTACTTCAACTCATCCTAATAAAGCTTAAAACAAGCCTCGAAAGGATCAAACGGTAACTTAACTGTCTGCCAGCACACTTTAAAGGAAAACAACAAAATCCAGACCCTCAAAAATTTAACATACACAATGTCCAACATCTAATAAAAATTACTAGACACGTGATGGGAAGATTTAAAGGAAAACATAATGATTAGAGAACTCATTAATTACAAAAAAGAACCAAATGATTTTTTAGAGTTAAAAAATACACCATTTAAAATAAAAAAAACTCATTACATGGGTTTAACAGCAGACTGGATATTGTATCATAAGAAAAGATCATAACCTTGAACCAACAGAAGTGATGCAAACTGAAGCACAGGAAGATAAAAGTCTGGAAGGTGGAAGTGGGAAAGGGCTTCAGTGACCTAACTAATAATGGACTAACATATGTATAACTGGAGTTTTAGAAAGAAACCGAGGGGAAGAAGGGACAGATAAAATACTTGAGAACATAACTTCTCAAAGTTTTCCACATTTAATGAAAACAGTAAATCGTTAGATCCAAGAAGTTCAATAAACCCTAGCATATCAAAGTAAAGAAAACACACCATATTCAAATTGCTAAAATCCTAACACTGAGGACTTTAACTCTGTGATGGTGATCGTATGCAACCCCTTCAGTGGAGTAGCAAAGACTTCTTTTCACATTGTTTCTCTTTCTACTGGCTCTATACTACTACTCCTAAAAACCACACCTATAGCCAAGAACCAAACACAAATTCCAAGATAGCTAACGGCAGAGGCCTACCCAACACTTCATTCCGTTGTTCTGGGCTACGTCTGCACTGAACGTCCTTGCCCCTTGCCAGGCTTTGAAAACCTTTGAATCATATGGCAATTCTAAGATCTAACCATATATAGACCAGGGCCTTCTCACACTACAGCGTGCACTGTGATCACTAGAATCTTGTTAAAATGCAATTTTGATTCAGCCTGCATCTGGGGTGGGTGAGGTCTGAGATTCTGCTTTTCTAACAAGCTCCTGGTGATGCCGCCCACAGCTGCTGGTCTATAGACCAGGTTCTGAGTGCAAGGTTAATTCCAACACCAAAACAGAACTCAAATCTCATTACGCATCTGATTTAATCAGTGTCAAAGTCTTCAGGACTGGAGATACTCAAATTCACACGTTTTATTCAGTGGGGCCAGTTTAGTCAAAGTGTCATCAATCCCAGCACAGAGTAAACTTACCCAGAATTCCTGCAGCTCTGTTAGATGGCTGATATTTTCAATCTTTTTGATTCTATTTGATGCAAGATCCAACATGGTGAGTTTGTTCTAAAACAAGGAAATAAAAGTTATCCTAGATTACCTCAGTTCAGCAATGACATTGGTGACCATGTACTTAGTGTGGGGTGAGGGCTTGGAGCTGCAAGGGAGCCGCCCTCTCCGCCCTCACAGAACAGCATGCAGACATGAGAACTGCCCACTTCCCGTGGCTCCCTGGGCCCGACTCAGGGTCAGTGCTTACACACACAGCCCTCATGACATCGAGATCATCACTGCTGGGATTCGAAGCTGACACTGTCAGAATCCAGGCCCTGTGCTTCATGATCCCCCATCCAATGCTGCCCCTAGGCCCCAGAGCAGAGTCTCCCCACCTAAAAGCAGAGATGCCTTAGGGGGCTGCAGAGAGGCATGGGGAGGAGGGCAGCTGCAGTAACATCTATTTAGCACTTATCACAAGACAACATCCTACACCAAGGAATCCTCACGATAGTATCCTCTCTTCATTTAGGAACGAGAAGCCAGGGCCGAGGAGGCTAAGGATGGACAAGGTACATGGTGAGAAGGCCAGAGGTGGTGCCCAGACTCCAAGGCCAAGCAGAGAAGAGAAGCGGGCCCTAAGGAAGGTGAAGCTTGTGGTTCCTGTTAGATGGGAAGGTGGCAGGGGAGCTCTGCAGGCAAGGGCACGCTCAGCCCTGCCAGAAGGGCGTCCCAGGGCCTTCCACGCAGCAGGTGTGCTGGGACTTGGGAGTCTGCACTTCGGCCAGAGACACCATTTTGTGTTTAGCAGATGCTGCTCTGACTCTCTCTCCTGAAAATGCCCATCAGATGCCCACTTTCCAATAATGCCAGCTGGGCCTGGCCGGACTTTTCTTTTAAACTTACAGGGTTTCAAGATTTAACAGAAAAATAAGACTGTAGTGATAATGAAGTGTTAAAGCTATGTTACGTTTAATCAAACCAATTGGCAAGTTTCTCCAAAAGAAAAAATTTAAGAGCTGGCTGACAGCCTCCGATAAAAGTTCCCTCCCTTCTTTGTGCCCTCCCTTCTGAGTGAGGGTCCCATTTCCTTTTCCTCACACACTCTTGGAGTTCTGAGTCCAATTCCTCCCAAGCTTTAGGGGAAAGTCAAAATGTCTCAAAGATAAACACAAAGCCCAGACACAAGCATCCGGCCGGCGAGCTGCTGTGGAAGCACTCCTCACGGGCCCGACCCTGGCCCCCCTTGCTCCCCGCCGTGCACACGCTCAGAGGCGCCAGGCACGAGGATCCCACTTTCCCAGCAAGCTACATGGCCACCGTGGCATGCTCTGCGTGGGGCTGAGGGGGCATGTGAACAAGGCAGCTCCTTCCACACTCAGAGAGGACTCAGGCCCACAGAGTGCCAGAAGGCTGCCTGCCTGCAGGACCTCACAGGACTTTCCAGCAAAATGGAGGCTGAGAGAATGGCACAGAAGAGGAGGTGGGGCTGCAGACTGTGGGCAGGCCGAGGATGTGCAGCATTGGCGGCAGAGTGGGGACAAATGGGTCCCTGAAAGCCCACACTCCCCCACCCTCAGCATCTGGCTGGGCTGGCCTCGGTGGCCACGAGGCAGAGCGGAAGGCGGCCAAAGCACACAGTGGGGCCTGAGAGCCAGGGCTGCGCAAGGGAAGCGGTGGCCGCCAGGAATGGCCCCAGACCTGAGCTCACTGACAAACTGGTCAACACTTTCCCACGTCTTAGGGGAGATGCCAACGATATGAGAGCCCGTCTGAAAGCAAACCAGTCAGAACTCCTTAAAGGGAGGGATGGATCGGACAGGTGGGGGGCGAGCATCCCAGCAAGTGTGAGAACACGCCCTGAGGGTACAGTTAGAGCAGTGAGGGGCTGGCTCAGGTGCACAGGCTGCACCCCAGAGAAGGAGGGGCCTGGTCCCCGCAGGCGCTACACAGTACTGCACTGCAGATGACGGAGGCTCACGAGCCCGTCTGCGGGAATGGCGATCACTTAATAAACGCTGCTGGGACACGGCTCAGCCACTGGGGCAAAGACACAGGCACCTCCTCACCTCCCACCACACAGCAAACTTCAGACAAACTAAGCAGGGAACTTAAGAACTGAAACACCTAGAAGAAAACACAGGTGATTCTCTCTAGTTGGAAACAAACCCCAAAGAAATGACTATCACGTTTGACCAGGTGAGCACGAAAGTAACATAAACCCAAACTAAACCCATTGCTGTTGAGTTAATTCCGACTCATAGCGACCCTACAGGACAGAGTAGAACTGCCCCATAGGGTTTCCAAGGCTGTGATCTTTATGGAAGCAGACTGCCTCATCTTTCTACCAAGGAACGGCTGATGGGTTCGAACCGCTGACCTTTCGCTTAGCAGCAGGTGCTTAACCACCGCGCACCAGGGCTCCTTGAGAGCCACAATGGGGATTTTCTGTCTCAGAGCTCAGGAGCGGCCTTGCACTGAGCCATCATGTTCTCCTGCCAGCCAGACTCCAACCACTGCCCTTCTACCGTGAGCAGCCCTCTCCGGGCAGGTGCTCAGGGGTGGCTGTGGACCTGGATGGGGAGGCCAGGGGCGGCGTGCACCCTGCGCTAGCCAGCACGGGCACCTCGGCTGGACCATCTCGGCTTCTGCACAGCCTGCCTACCACACCCCACAGCCTCCGCACTTGTACCGGCTGCCCCAGCCCAGCCTCTAGCGCACAAGCGAAGACCAGGTTTATACAACACACTGGTTCTGTAAACTCTTAATCTGACTGCTGAGCCTGAGGGAGGTGACCCCGCTGCCCATGGCACGTTCTGACTCCTCCAGAGCTCATGCAGACGCTGGTGAGATGAAATTCAGAACCTGGCTTCCCCGGGACACACCACCAACAGCCACTAGGTCCTGGGTTACAGCACAAAGGCCAGAGGGGCCTTCAGTGTGACTGACACGCTGTCACACAACACGAAGTGACCAGGTGGCTGGAGTTGTTGGCAATTAAAGAAAACAAGAGGGAAAAAAACAAGAAAGAGCAAAAGTACTTTACTGATCTGGGAGACAGCACCGGGGGAAGCTGCTCCCTGAGGGTGACGGGGTGCCAGAGACAACCTTGAGGAAACCCCCAGCCACTGCCGGCTAGTGCCCGTGCCCAGGCGAGACTGGGTGGTGGGCGGGCAGGGCGAGAGTGGACAGACTGGCGCAGGGAGGGAAGGGACGTGCATGGCCTGTGGGGTGGGGAGGGTAGGGACGTGCGTGGCCTGCGGGGAGGATAGGGACGTGTGTGGCGCGGGGAGGGTAGGGACGTGTGTGGCGCCGGGAGGGTAGGGACGTGCGGACGTGTGTGGCCCGCGGGGAGGGTAGGGACGTGTGGCGCGCGGGGAGGGTAGGGATGTGCGCGGCCCGCGGGGAGGGTAGGGATGTGTGTGGCCCACGGGGAGGGTAGGGACGTGCGTGGCCCGCGGGGAGGGTAGGGACGTGCGTGGCCCGCGGGGAGGGTAGGGACGTGCGGACGTGCGTGGCCCGCGGGGAGGGGAGGGACGTGCGTGGCCCACAGGGAGGGTAGAGACGTGCGTGGCCCACGAGGAGGGTAGGGACGTGCGTGGCCCGCGGGGAGGGAAGGGACGGGAGGGAAGGGACGTGCGTGGCCCGCGGGGAGGGTAGGGACGTGCATGGCCCACGGGGAGGGTAGGGACGTGTGTGGCCCACGGGGAGGGTAGGGACGTGCGTGGCCAGCGGGAGGGTAGGGACGTGTGCGGCCCGCGGGGAGGGAAGGGACGTGCGCGGCCCGTGGGGAGGGTAGGGACGTGCGCGGCCCATGGGGAGAAGGGTGGTGAGAGGCTGAGAGCACGCTGTTCCGTGCTTGCCTGGGGAGGCGGGGGCTGGGGAGGCACGGGTGGCTGCTGAAGCCAGTGAGCCCTGTGCCCGTGGAGAGGCTGTCTTTTTAATCCTGCAAACTGCCCAGAGCACGGCGGCCGGGGCAGAGGTGCCTCCACATCCACGCAGTTGGGGGAGCACAGGCCAGCAAGGGGCCACCAGGGATGGTGCCGACACCCACGTTCCGCATGTGTGCCAAGCACAGCCCTCCAGTGACGCCCAGGGCGCGCGTGCATGCACTCGAGCTTCCCCAGGTGAGCAGAGAGCACGTGGTGTCCACCACCGAGGGCTCTGCCATCTGCCTGCAGACCAGCCTGGGGGCCACCCGAGATGGACCGCCAGACGTCTTACATTGTTCTCCAGGCCCTCGATGACCTCGATGCCGTTGTGGCTGAGGTAGAGCTCCCGCAGGTTCACCAGGCTCTGCAGCCCCTCGATCTTGGTCAGCCGGTTGCTCTACAAGAGAGAGCCCACAACATCAGGACAGGCGGAGGCCGGGTGACGTGGGCGCTAGGACGCGGGACAGGCGGAGGCCGGGTGACGTGGGCGCTAGGACGCGGGACAGGCGGAGGCCGGGTGACGTGGGCGCTAGGACGCGGGACAGGCGGAGGCCGGGTGACGTGGGCGCTAGGACACGGGACAGGTGGAGGCTGGGTGACGTGGGCTTGGGCGCTAGGACATGGGGCTTCTCGTTGTGCCAAGAACCCTAACAAACGGGCCAAGCTGGGCTGTGTAGACAGAGATGACTAAAACTCCGAGCATGTTGGACTGGGCTAAAATGTACGCGTGAGAGTTCAAGGTCTTATGTAAAAAACACGCTTTTTTAAAGACACACTTGGAAAAGATCTACCTGAGTTAATTTAGTCATTTCAAAACGTCAGGGTCGCTGGATACTTCATAGTACGTTAATTTTCATTTATTTCAGTATATACTGAACTCAAACTAGACTCTAGGAACACGTTTAGAACAAAGAACACAGCCATATGCGAATGAAGCTCGCTTCACCCTGCGTACGTGAGGTCTGCGAAGCCCAACACCTCAGCCCCTTACAGACGGTGAAACAGCTCACTGAGGCTGCACACGCATCAGTGGAAGACAACACCTCTCAGCCACCCTGGCCTGTGCTGGACAGAGTGCCAGGTGGGCTCCTCGGCGCTAGGGGGACGGGAGATGGAGGGGATGGAGCTGGGGGCATGAAGCTCGGGGTGGGTGTGGGCCTCACGTGGGGGGACAGTCAGGGCTTGGGGGGACGGTACTCAGGGGGCTGGGAGCTCAGGGCTCGGGGGGACGGCACCCGGGGTGGGCATACTGCACGTGGTGACCCTGAGGGCCTGGGGGAATGGCACTCGGGGGGCCGGGAGCCCGGAAGCTTGGGATGGGCATGGGACCTGTACGTGCAGGGCAGAACTTGGGGTCGGGGGGGACGGGGCTCAGGGGCCAGGAGCTCGGGGGGACGGCACTTGGGTGAGCATGGTACCTGCATACTGAGGACAGTGAGGCTGGTAAGCGCATCCAGGTTCTGAAGTTTAGTAATTTTGTTTTTCCCCAGAAACAAGCTGTCAAGATTGGTTAATGTGTCGATGTTTTCAATTGCCTGTGAGGAGGACAGAGCACAGTTAGCACTGCATGGCCCACGACCACACCAGGCGAGGAGAGATCCCTGAACAAGGACCCAAAGCTCTCTGGGTTAGCTCTGTGGCCGTGGGCAAGTTATGTTCTGTTGGAAGTTTTCCAGTGAAATCTTCCTTGAAAGCACCGTATGGAAAAACAGAAGGGGGAGGGAGGGTTCCAGCCCCGTCTGCTTGGCCTCCGCTCTTCCCCCAAGCTTTCACAGAGCTCTGGGGTTCCAGGGAACAGTTGGAAAATAAATGAACTAGGTGATTTCTCAGGTCCCTCCTGTTCGAACTTCTGAGCTGACAGGTTATCACACTGCTCGGGGTCTGCTGCTTCCCAGAAGCAGCAGATGCTGGAGGCCCTGAGCCCGGCCTTTAGAATCCTGGTGGCTGCGCCGCCTGCTCCCAGGGGGGTCACCTTCATCCCATGGCTATGGGCTCTGGCCCTCAGCTCCACAGCCCTCTTGGCTGCTCTCCCTGCTGTGAGTGGAGGCACGTCGTCCATGGTGCTCCTCCAGTCAACTGTAGGTTCCACCTGCGCCCCCAGCGCCGTTCCCTGCCTATAGCAGGCTGCTGAATAACACCAGGCCTCAGTCTCCTCCCTCCTCTGAGCCCATAGCTCCTCTAGAACAAGTTACCTTCCAGCATCTGAGCAGCTATGAAGTAACCAGACTAAGCAGGTGCTCGGGAAGCGGGATCCAGCCACACAGGGGGCACACCCCGTCACTCACAGCAGGCACACCAATGGGGTGCCATCTCTGAAGACGAAGAATCGGGGAGGGTGTCCTTAAGCACTAGCACCTGCATTACTCCGTGACGAACCACCTTCCTCCTGGTGGCTGCTCTGCTATTTGCAGCCACAAGACCTCGCACAACAGCCATCAGGAGAGATACCTGTCAAGACCACCTTCCTGGTGTGCATCCCACTCAGCTCTCAGGGGCACAGGTGACAGACCACAGTGCTTCCAGAAGCCAAAAAGGCACTTCAGGAATAAAGAAACACCAGGCTCGGTGACCGCTGGTCCCTCTCGTCATGACCCCTTGGAGGCCAGGAGTGTGGGTCAGGTGGTTTTCTGCTTAGAGATGTCCTAGCTCTGCCTATCCACCACCCGTCTGTCAGTTGGCAGGACAGTGGTGGCCTGTGTGTTGCTGTGACGTTGGGAGCTATGCCACTGGTAGTTCAAAGACCAGCAGGGTCACCCATGGCAGACAGGTTTCAGCAGACCTTCCCGACTAAGACAGACTAGAAAGAAAGTCCTGGCCATCTACTTCCAAAAATCAGCCAATGAAAACTCTATGGATCACAAGAGTCCAATTTGCTGCCAATAATGGGGATGGCTCAGGACTGGGCAGCATTTGTTCTGCTGTGCATGGGGTCACTGAGTCAGGGGCAACCCTTGGTGTCCCCTGCCTGGGCTTTGCCTGACAGACCCATCCCGAAGGTCAGTCCTCCTGTGACCCCTCCCCCGCGCTCCTCCAGCAGACACCCAACTCCCAGCAATCCTAACGTCACTGGGTAGAGGACTTGGTCTTGCTTCTATGGAACACCAGAGAGTTTCTCAGAAATCTCTTCTGTCCATCGGCCTGACGTTTCTGGAGAAGAAGGACAGCATCTGATTCCCCGTGTGGTCTGTGCCGCTGGCATGGTGCTCAGAGGGGACTGTGTCGTGTGTGCGCCAGACGCCAGCTTGTCGACAGTGCCTGGGAAACCCTACCTCGGGGGGGGGGGGCAGGGTGTGAGCCAATACGCACAGGCAAGGGGCAGAGCAGCCTCCATGCAGAGGGCACCTGGGCATGGGCTGCTGGTTTGGGTCAGAGTTTGGGCATGGAGACAGCTAAAGCCTACGTGCAGAAAGGCCAGGCCACGCAGGGGAGCACATCTTACTAATACTGACTTACAGCTATATTTATTTTTTCCTTAAACAAAACAAAAAACCCCAGCAAAATAACTTTCCTGTTCCTGAAAAAAACATCTTCAATACTATAAAAAACATAGGCCCACCAAACATCCTGACCCCCTCCTCACTGGTCCACATTACTGGGCCCAAGCTCCCAGCCCCCGGTGGTGGGCAGCCCCACAGGCCGTGGCCCAGCTGGCACCGCCAGCACTTACCCGGATGCGGTTGGATCCCAGCTCCAACATCTGTAGCTGATGTAAGTTGCTTAAGTTCTCAATTTTACTGATTTTATTGTTGACCAAGAAGAGTTTTTTCAGTTGTGTCAACTTGTCAATCCCTTCAATGTTTCTCAGCAGGTTAAAAGAAATATCTAGAATTCTGGGAACAAGCAAACATTTTTTTTTTTAACGGGCACATTAACACTTAACTTAGCAACGGTGTTCCCCTTGCTGGGTATATACCGCCTGGGCGGCAGACCTGAAGGTGGCCCTCCCACCGCCTGCCCTGTGCTGCACTGTGGGGTCTTGGGCCCCCCAGACCCGCCCCCCACAGCCGTGGCTCCCAGCACTGTCTCCGTGAGGCCTCTGAGGCCAGAACCGCCCTGTCCACATCTGTGTTCACAGCACAGCCTGGCACCGGGCTCAGCACACAGAAGGGATCGAGAAAGTGCTGAATGAAAAAACACGCAAACAAACCAACAAAAAGCAGAGGAGCGGAAGTTCAGGTAAGATGACATCTAGGACCTGACTCCATAAGTCAGAAATGTCACTTATTCCTTTACTTAAAAAAAAGGTACCCAAGGCCAGAAAGGAGGTACTTGATGGGAACTTTTGGACTGACTTTCCCTACCCTGTTGGCACATCCTCCTGGAATCGAGACCAGCCAGCCTCGACTGCATGGCAGGTGGTCGACGTGCTGGAGCCGCCTTGCCCCTGGAGCCCCACACACCCCACACCCATAAACGGGCCGGCCTGGGGGCCGGCACAGAGGTCGTTCAGGGGACAGGGCGGGCCCCCAGTGCTTGTCTCCCCGCCCACCCCGATCTCCTCGGTCCGTGACTCACTCCAGCCCTGTCAGCGCCTCCAGGTTCTCCATCTTCCTGATCTGGTTGTCGTAGAGATCCAGCTCTCGAAGGCTCTGCAGCGCCTCCAGGTTCTCGATGCATTTGATTAAGTTCTGACGGAGGCAGAGAGTCTGGGGACGAGCAGATGGGGCGTGAGAGGACGTCACTGTGGTACAGGGACATGGAACAAACTTTCCTGTGGGGCGCATGACATGCTCACGTGCTTCTTAGGAAGACACTCATGAGCAGAACTGCTCTGGCCCCGCTGATGTTGGCCAGAAACCAAAAGGGGGCCCCACGGGAGGTCCCACATGAGCAGACCTCCGGGTGAGGGATGTGTCTGTCTGTGGCTGGGAGAGTTTGCTGTTTCAGACACAAGGAAGACCCCTCAGGGCCCTTTTTTGAAAAGCTCATTTAACGGGAGTGAGTCATGGACTGTGTGCTTAATTTCAACTCAGGGGCCAGGCGGTTTGCGTCACTGATGACCTGAGCTCAGCTCCGGGGGTGCCCTCTACGGCCCAACTGTGCTATAGTCTACGGTGCTGAGAACAGAAGGCTGGGCAGACACTGCAGCTGCAGGTCAGCACTCACACACAGGAACAGCGACCGTACCACACGTGGATGCGGGATGTCCTTTATGAGCTTGTCTACATAGTGTGATGGACTCATGTGTGACAAGGTCACCTCATGTGAAAGGACAGTCTGACTCACCTTTACTTTCTTCAGCACCTCGAATCCTTCAATCTTTCCAATTCGGTAATGATTCAGATCCACATCCTGGAATGCAGAAGATTCCAGCTCAGCTTCCTAGAGTGAGCTGTCAAAGGAGGCCTGCTGGGGCCGGTCGGGGAGGGAAGCTGCCTGGTGGTCTCTGGTTTAGCCATGATCTGCATTAAGTTTTACGTAAAGATGACCCTCCATGTGAGTGGTGTGCAGACCCTCTCTCCCCCAGACTCCCCTGAGCACACAAGGGAGGCCTGGGTCCGAGGAGATGCACTCCAATCATGTCACTGTCGGTGACCAGCTGTGGGTGCAGGGAAGGCCCCCCATGTGCGCCAAGTCGGTTATAGTGTGACCAATAGTCCGCCCTTCACGACGGCGTCCACGCGCCCTCAACTATTAATGCATGCTCCGATCCAGAGGCTGGAGACTCCACCATTTACAACGTTATCATTCAACCCATAGAACTTGAGACAAAGGTTTAAAAATCATTTCATCTATCACAAAATTCTCAATGGTCAACCTGAAATAGGGTTTCAAGTGCTGGCATTAAAAACAAGGGATGAGACCCTAAGGAGCCTGACCCACTCGGGGGACTGAGACGACCTCACCCAGGAATCACTTACTAATCTGGGAACTTCACAAAACGTAACCTGAGGGCCACGGGGCAGGGGAGCGGCAGCATTACCTCAGCATCTCCGTCTAGGCTGATGGCTTCCATGTCTACAGGCAGCTCTTGTTCCTCTGAAAAGAAAGGAGAGAAAGGTGATCGCTGGCGGCGAGGCGCTGGGGCTGGCCGAGGTCTGGGAGGAGGCCAAGAGAGGATGCACGGCTGACAGAGCAAACACGAGGAGCGCGTGGAGGAGCAGCCACGAGGGTGACACACTGACTCTACGGGGCACGCAGCGGGGTTAACACCCTGCTCCAACAACGGGGGGGGCTGCTGCCAAAGGTCCCCACACTTCCACGTGCTTCTCTGACTTCCCAAGACAGGAGAGGAGATGCAGTTTGGGGCTGCTGGTGGGTGGGGGCGAGGAGGAGGCAGTGCGTGCAGGAAGCACGCCGCCCCCACTGCCTTCTCCAAACTCAGTGCTGCTCAGCGGGCAGCATCCTCCTCCCACACAGGTTATCCTCCTGGTTCACGGCAACACGGCAGGCCATCTGAATACAGATCACACCAGGCCTACCAGGTGTCCTAGGATGCGCCTTCCAGCGCTGTGGAAAGTGGCCCAGCATCACAAACATTTCTTTCTGCATAAAGCAAACAAAACGAAGCACAGCTCCACCGACAGGATCACACAGCCCTGCTGAATAATTTAGATGCAGTCGTGATCGGGAGCCGGTGAGCTAGTTCCGCCAATAAGCCCGCTCAGATTTCCTGAGATGTGCCAGGCCCATCGAGTCAGTGTGGTCCTCCCGGGCCGGCTGGGGCTGGCAGGAGAGCCTAGGGAGCTGGCAGCCTCGCACTAGCAGTCTCCCCCCGCCTTTTCATTTCTTCGGAACCTGTGTGAGCATCTGCCTCTAAAAGGACCAGACGAACAAAAACCCCAAACGCCAAACCTCGCAGAGCCAACTACACACTTTAAAGACTAACAGCCATTCCCTGAGATCATCAAATAGCCAGTCACTGCTCGCATCTCCCCAGCTGTCTCATCAACTGTTCCCCGAGTTTTCCTGAACTAGGGTCCAAATAAGGGCCTAGACTGTGCCTAGACGCTATTTCTCCTAAATCCCGTCCCCTTGCGACTTTCTGATGAAGCAGTGCTGGTCTCGCAGCGCCTTCCTGGCCTGGACTCTGGGTGATGTGCACAGGGTGGTCTTTACCAGGCGCCCCCTCTCCGCCTTGCCAGTGGTTGTCCCCGTCTGTATTTACCAGGCACCTCCTGCCCTCCTGGCCAGTGGTTGTCCCCGTCTGTATTTACCAGGCGCCCCCTCCCC
>NW_004444101.1:5066926-5069459 GCF_000243295.1 Trichechus manatus latirostris | reverse complement strand
TGTCCCCGTCTGTATTTACCAGGCGCCCCCTCCCCGCCCGGACAGTGGCTGTCCCCGTCTGTATTTACCAGGCGCCCCCTCCCCGCCCGGACAGTGGCTGTCCCCGTCTGTATTTACCAGGCGCCTCCTGCCCTCCTGGCCAGTGGCTGTCCCCGTCTGTATTTACCAGGCGCCCCCTCCCTGCACTGCCAGTGGTTGTCCCCGTCTGTATCTACCAGGCACCCCCCCCCACCAGTGGTTGACACCATCTATATTTACAAGGTGTCCCCCTCCCTGCCCTGCCAGTGGTTGTCCCCGTCTGTACTTCCCCTGGACTTTGACTGCTGAGACACCTCCCTCGTGCAAAACTACACTTGCTTCCACAGCTCGCACCCCACACAGCCCTGCCCAACGGACAGACGGGGTGTGGGGGGAGATGGACACAGGACTATGATGCAGGACCAGCTCAAGGAAGCAGCAGCACTGGTCCCGCCCGGCTCGGCTGGCCTCACTGCCTTCTCACTTTCCCTCTCTGTAACAACCAACAGCGACGAAGTGAAAACACGTAGCTCACTACTGTCTGTCCCTACCCTCACGGGATGTCAACCAACCGAAGAGTTAAATTTAAAAGGAACTGGGTAAAACCAAGAGATACTCAGTACCCAAATCCCTCCAAATGACAGCATAAATGAAACATCGGGGAACTCTGGAAGCTGTACCGAAGGAGGCCCTACAATTAACAGAGGGCACCCAGGTAATTCACTGTCCAAACCCGGACGCTTCTGAGTAAAAGGGGGGCTATGAACAATCCCACTGGGCTGGCAGGTGTGAACAGGGCTTCTCAGGGCACGTGGTCGCATCCGTTACAGGGGTCCTGCCTGTATGGAACAGCCAGCTCAGGGCTGGCCCCTCAACATGGCAAGACGTGGGCTCAGTCTCTGAACACGATCCTCCTAGAACACCTTTCTGTACGTACCATATACTGACGGTATCTGCTAAGTAAGTTACAGAAATCAAGTAAAAGGAACAGTTGATATGTTTCAATTTGTTCAATTGAACTAAAGACTTCAGTAAACACGGGTAGGAGGACGCCCCGGTTTCTCTAAGGGCCTGAAACCCCAAGTTTCCTACAGAACGTAGAATCCGCTCGGAGCCTGGGGTGAGGATGTGGACCTAGACAGCCTGGCTCCAGCCCAGTGGCTCCACGGCAGTGAGTGCCCTGGGCCAGCAGCTACCCGGCTCTCAGTCCTCATCTATGACAGGAGCCTGTGCTACTGAGCAGGGGGCAGAGAGTGCATGACGCTGCCCACCAATGTTCAAATCCTACACAAACGACAGGCAGTGAGACAAGCGTCTCATGTTTCAACAGCACAAACCTGTGGCCAGGTGAAGTGGCCACTGCTGGGCTTTCCTGCATGGAGGTCAGACGGTGAAAGCTTTCCTCCATCCCCATCCTGTGCACTTAATTCCACCCACGTCACTTCCAGAATGTCGACTCCAAAAAGTAAATGTGACTAGTACTTTTCTGTAACCTCCTTTTGCCTTAAAATGAGGTTGCCATAGTTACCGATCATCTTCACCAGTACAGAGAGCACAATGTTATTTTAAAAATCAGTTTAGTTTTTTTAAAAATAAATCTGTTGTTTTTTGTCATTATAAGAGCAGTACACGATTATTAACACCTTAAAAATTCTTATTTTGTATATGAGGCTGTGAAATGCAGACCACATGAATCCCTCCCAGACCCACAACAACAGTTAGCTGTATTCTCTTTCTTAAGCAGATAAAATTACATGTTATCACTAATATTTTTAAAATAAAACTAGGATTTTAACATGCACCCTGTTCGGAAACTTACTCTTTTCACCTAACAACAAATCTTGGACGTCTTTCTGTGTCACACAGCTTCCCTTATCCTGTTCAGCGTAAACTGGTATTTCAAGCAAACAACACAAAACAAGGTTTGGGCTGCAGCTGGGAGGGCAGAGAACCAGCGTGACGGACTGAGGACTTCTCTGCGTCTCCTCTATTGCTGTCAATCACTGAAACAACAGGGGGCTACGGGGGCATTTTCCACATGAAACGATCTTCTTAACATCTAAGCAACGCGGAGTCGATCCTCCTCGGACAGAAACGGGGAGGCGGGACTCAGAAATGAGTTCTCGAAGATGCTGAACTGTTCTTCTGAAATTGGTTTACCTAACGACGGCAGAACTTAAAAGCACAGCCATCGGCTGCGGTGCTTACTTCAAGCCTCACCTTCTGAGCACTTGCCTAATAAAACCACATTCTGGCTCCACCGACGAGACACCGGCACTGAGATCACCACTGCAGGGCTTTGCCTCCATCCCTACTGGCAAACGCCCTCAGTGAGTGGGTTCACTCAGGGCCCCTGGACCTGCTCCCCACGCTGCCCAGGAACCACATCTCCAGCCCTGGTGCTCAGTGGCCTTTCCCAGGGTCACACACCCTGACCCCCCTCAGTGAGCTCAGCCTTCGCCCACCTGGTACCTTCAGGTCCTCTTCACCCAGGGTCACACACCCCGACCCCCCT
>NW_004444101.1:5051229-5066756 GCF_000243295.1 Trichechus manatus latirostris | reverse complement strand
GACCCCCCTCAGTGAGCTCAGCCTTCGCCCACCTGGTACCTTCAGGTCCTCTTCACCCAGGGTCACACACCCCGACCCCCCTCAGCAAGCTCAGCTGTCACCCGCCTGGTACCTCCTGCGTCCACTTCGCTGTGCTCCTCTCTGTCCTTCAGGCTCTGCGCACTCAGGTCAGCCACGATGCCACCGCTGTGCTTCTTCCCTTCCTCATCCCCTGACTCCTCGGATTCCACTCGCCTGTCAACTGAAGCCACACACAGAGTGAGGAGTCATGCCCACTTCACGTGAACATTTGGGGGACACAGGACAGACTCACACCTGGTCCTCAGACAAAGGAACTTCCTGCAGAACAGTCTATCCAGTTCAGGACTGTGAGCATGAGAGTCTTCCATGTCCATGTCCCAGCCCCAGCTGGACCTCCAGTGGCAGGGCAAGCTGCGGGTGGGGGCTATGGACACGAAGCTGAGTACCCATGGTAACACACGAGGGCTCCTTCTGTGTCTCCAGCACTGCGCTTGGGTGCCCACTGCAGAGGAGACCCTTGTGGACCCTGCGTACAACCTCTATCTGGCTCCACTATCCATGCGGCCCCGGCAAAGCAAACTGGTCCAGTTCACAGGTTCAAGTTCTGAAAGCAGTCGAGACTGACTCAAATCCGACTGTGGACAGGTGAGAGCTCTGGTGAGGAGGGAGAATGCAGCCAAGAGACTGAGAAGCTGTGACGGTCACTGATGCTGATGCCAGTGGACACAGGACACCAGCTCAAAGCTTCCAGAGGCTGGCACATAAATGTTTTTGAATTACTGAATAAAGCATGTGCCTTCCAAAGGAGCTCTGGTGGCGCAGTGGTTAAACCCCTTGGCTACTAATTGAAAGGTTGGTGGTTTGAACCCACCAGCCACTAAATCAAGAGAAAGATGTGGCAGTCTGCTTCTGTGAAGATTTACAGCCTTGGAAACCCCATGCGGCGGTTCTCCTCTGTCCTATAGGGTCGCTATGAGTTGGAATCAACTTGATGGAAATGGGGTTTAAGGCCCTCCATGGCCTTCCCTTGCTAGCCCCGCCTGCTACTCCCCACCCTCATCATGCCTGACTGTCACCCTGAGTCACACTCTCCTCCAAACAGGTCACGTTCTTTCACACCCGTTTGCCTTTGGCTTCCTTCTTTCTTCTCCATCTTATCCTCAGCCTTCAAGGTCCAAGGTCCATCTCTGAGTTGACCTTGGCTGTGAAGCCTTCACCATTCCCAGACACACCAGCCGGGCCCTTCCCTCTGCGCTCCCCAATCCCACAGGTCTGCTTCCCTCTTCCCTAGCACTTACCACTTGGGATAGTGATTGCATACCCCACCCCACAACCCACCAAAACCAAAAGCTTACAAGCACTCAAAGACATGACTGACTCCCCAACTGTGTGTGTGTGTGTGTGTGTGTGTGTGTGTGTGTGTGTGTGTGTGTGTGTGTGTGTACGTGTGTGTACGTGTGTGTACATAAAAACCATATTTTCCAGCAAAATCAAAAGGGAGGAAGAAAGTTGAATTTAGTCTTTTCGGAACTACGAAAGCCTTGAGAACAAACACTGCCTTCTAAAACTCAATCTTCTGACTCCTCGGCTCCTTGTCGTCCCTTCCCCACAATCCACTCGCTTGCAAGAGAGGACCCTTCTCCATCCAGTCACGTTAACAAACGAGCAGACTCCGGCAGGTCACACAGCCCCGAGCCTCGGTTTCTTCGCTAGCAAACGCGGACCGCTCCCCGCCTGTCAATCTCCGACCAGACAGTGAACCACCGCGTTCCGCTCCATCCCCACCCACCGGCCCCAGGCTCTCGCCGCCGCTCTCCCGCGGGCCTGCCCCGCGCTGCCACCCCCGGGCCGCGGCTCTCCCGGGGCCGGAGCCTCCCCGCTCTAACGAGCCCGCCGGCAGCTGTCAGGGGCCCCGCGGCCGTGGCCGGAAGCGGGACGCCGAGTTCCTCTCAGGTAAGGGGCAATGCCGGCTCTTCGCTGCCTCCCACCCCCTGGGGCCGCTCACCCTCCATCATCTCCTGCGACTGTTGCTGCCCTGAGCCGCGTTCCGCCGCCATGTTGGCTACTCTTTCCCTTTCCGGAATCTGTCGCCTCAGAGGCTTCAGCCAATCAGGGCTCCCGGCGCGAGGCCGCCCAGCCAGTGGGAGCCCGGCGCCTCGGCTCGCGCCCTGACGCGCCTGCGCAGCCCTGGAGCCTCATGGAAATTGTAGTTCCTCCAAGGGGCCGAGTCCGCTCTCGCCCCCAGCCTCTCATGGGAGTTGTAGTTCCAGCGAGAGGCCGAGCTTGTCCCGGGCCGGGAGCCGCTAGCCTCACCTTCCCCGAGGTAGGTAACTGAAGCGGGCCGCGTCGGAAGGAGCCGAGAGGCGAGGAGCTGGAAAAGGAGGGTAGCCGTGGCTGCAGGCGAACGGAGAGGGCGTCCAGGTAGTTTGGAGAGAAGAATCTGGGACATGCTCCGGGCTCGTGGGCTCGCTTATGTCACTGTCACGACCACCGACGCGTAGAGGGGCCACGGCCCAGACCGAGCGCATCTCCTCGTGGGGTTGCACAGCGCAGTCCGGCCCCCGGCGGCTCCGAGCCTCGTTGGCCGCATCTGTAGAATGGGCCGAGCGGCAGGAGGACAACTTTCTCTCGGCGTTGGGAGCGCGTGCGAAGGGGTCGCCTCTTGTTAACGCAGGGCGCTGGGCAGGTGGACAGGTGCGGAGGAGCCAGTCGGGCTGGCAGGCCGACCCCGGGCGGTCGTCCCCAACCCAGCTTCTGTCTCCTCTCGGGCCCGCCGGCTTTAAGGTCCAGAGGGCGTGCGCGGCAGAGGCTCCGTCGCGCTCCCCGGCCCGTGAGGGAGCCGCCCCCGCGCCCCGTCTTTGGGACGAGGTCGCCGAGAGGGCGAGCTCCGTACCGCTCATCCTTGGGCACCAGGAGACCAGAGAAAACGGCGTCCTCTGACCGGGTTGCCGGACGCGCTGCGCCTCTTTTGGCCTCTCCGCAATGCCGTAGAGGGCGTCCGGTGCTTCCCTTAGCAACCATTAGCGCGGGCTTTAGGCGCGGGCCCGCTGAGTCCCGCCCCCATGCACCACTGATTGGCCCGCGCCGCCTGTCAATCGGCGCGAGGCCGTCAGCTATTAGCCGGTGGGGCTAGACGCGGGTCCGCTGACTCCCGCGGTGTGAAGCGAGCTTAGTGGCGGCGACCCTCCTGGTCCAGGTGAGAACCTGCTCCGACAGGGCCGGCCCAGGGGCTCGAGGTGCGGAGGGGCCACTTCGGTGTTGCGCCTGCCGCTCGCCGCCCCCCCCCCCCGGCTCTCCGACGAGCGCCCCCAGGCCAGCGCCCCCGACCCTGAGCCCACTGCGAGGGGCTCCGTCCTCGGATCGCAGCGGTTTGCTCGCCGCCCCGCGCCGTCCACCCGGCGCCCCCCCCCACCCGCCGCCTCGGCCGGGAGGAGCGCGTCTTCGGAGCGCCCTCATTGTCACCTCCTCCCCGGCCCCATCGGGGCGCCACTCGGGAGCTCCATCTTTTCACCTCGTCTTAGTGGCGTGTGTAATCCGTTTAATCGCCTTCCCTCCCCTGGAAGGTGAGCGCAGAGGACAGCGCCGGCCAGGAGGAGCCTCCCAGTAAATGCTGGGGGAGAGCGAGTGCCCACTGCCGCCTCTCCAGGCGGTGCCCCTCACACACCCGGCCTTTACCCCAATCGTCTCTTCTCCAACTCTTCTTTTCCTGAGAATGGCAACTGCGGAGCTGAACACTTGTACTCCTGATGCCTTTCTTTCCCTGACCTTCCACATCTCATCATCAATCAATCAGCCAGTCTGTCCATTTCTTTCTTCCTGGTACCCTTCTCTCCATCTGTCTGCCATTGCCTTAATTTAGGACTTTATAATTTCTTGCCTGGGTTACTGTAAGCTTTCTCCTTGTCCCCAGCCTTGTCCTTGCATTCTCCCTGGAGTGATCTTTGTGAAATGCGTATTTGGTTGTGTTACTGCCAAGCATTGTTATTAGCTGCCATCAAGTCGATTCCGTCTCATGGAGACCCCACATGTGCAGAGTAGAACTGCTGTACAGGATTTTCAAGGCTATGATCTTTTGGAAGCAGATGGCCAGACCTTTCTTCCTAGGTACCTGTGGGTATGTTTGAACCACCAGCCTTTTGGCTAGTAGTTGAGCACTTAATTGTTTGCACCACCCAGGGACCTTTAAAAGGAACCTCAGTGTACAGTCCAGACTGCCTGGGCTGCTCTAGGCTTGTTGTGGATTGAATTGCGTCCCCTAAAAATAATCTGTCAACTTGGCTGGGTCATGATTCTCAGTGTTGTATGATTGTCTACCGTTTTATCATCTGATGTGATTTCCCTATGTGTTGTAAATGCTTTCACTGTGATGTAATAAGATGGATTAGTGACAGTTATACTGATGGGGTCTAGAAGATTAGGTAATGTCTTAAGCCAATCTCTTTTGAGATGTAAAAGAGAGAAGTGAGCAGAGACACATGGGGACCTCATATCACCAAGAAAGCAGTGCCAGGAACAGAGTGTGTCCTTTGGACCTGCGGTTCCTGCACAGGGAAGTTCTAGTCCGGGGGAAGACTGATGCATCACAAGGACCTTTCTCCAGAGCCAACAGAGAAAACCTTCTCCTGGAGCTGATGCCCTAAATTTGGACTTGTACCCTACTGGACTGTGAGAATAAATTTCTCTCTGTTAAAGCCATTCACTTGTGGTATTTCTGTTATAGCAGCACTAGATGCCTCCTCTCCTGTCTACTGAACTCCTCCTCAAGGACACTGAGGAGGGTTGAATATATTGGTGCCCCTGCCTGCAAGGCCTCCTCACTCCCCTCTGCCTGGTTCGGCTCAGCCTGTGCCTCCGCCAGGTGCCCCCCAGTGTCCGTCCTCTGTCCTAGGAGCCGTCATCCTGCTTATTTGTCAGGATGCTTTGCTGCAAGAAACAGAGACACAGACTCAGAATGGCTCTAGAGTGAGGAGAGGTATCTGCCCCAAACCTGCAAGTCCAGGGAAGGCGGCTTTGGGGCGGGCTGTTACTGGACCTCAGAGATTTCCAGGATCCACGCCCTTGCCATTTTCTGCTCATCGTCGGTGTGTTGGCTTCTTCTGGAGGCTGGTTCCGCTCTGCTGCACAGCAGGGATGGGAGCGCTGGAGCTGTGGGCTTCCTAGCTTAGGTTTAGTGGGAGAGACGGCTGCTTCCACAGGTTCACCCAGAGAAGCAAGGAGTACTTTCCCGGAAGCTCCCCACAAACCTCTGCTTCTCCTGAGTGGGGTCACTTGTTCCTTTGGAATCGTGACGAGCTAGGGAAATAGAATTACGCTGAGGCTTCACCAGGTACTTGCTGGGCTGGGCTTCCCTTGGCCAATGCTGACACCAAAAGCTGTTCTAAAAACCTAGGCCTGGACTTGCTGGCATTTCTGGCTAGTATTCGAGTCAAAATTAAACCTGTGGAAAATGCAGTGACCCCTAAAGTTGTCTGCAGCCAGGCCTTGTGTTCTCTGGCAGGCTAGACAACGTGGCTTGTTGTCGGTGAGCCTGGAGCCTCTCTCAGGGGCTGCTGAGGCATCTGCTCCCTGGGTGTGGATCTGGGGTGTGGGTGTGTGTCGTCACAGACCTCAACAGCATAGAAGGATGCCTCTCCCCCTCCCACCCGTAGACCGTCAGTGTCTCGACTGTCTTCGCTGGATACCACTGAAACTTTCAGTAACGTCATTAAGCATGAACTTCTTGATTCATCAACTTTAGACAGTATTTATTGCTTCCTCCCGTGAAAAACAGAACGATTTGTGTCCTTATCCTCCCTTCAGTTTTCCTTCCCTCCCGTCCCATTTTTTGGATATGTTGGTTTTACAAAGTAAAACTAGTATTTACAATGTGTGGTGAAGAGTTATATTATCTTTACAAAGTTTTATGACATTTACAATGTATCTTAGAAAGTTATTCTTTTTTACTAAGTAAAGCTTTGTAACATATACAGTACCATTTGCATTCTGAAGCTATAATTAAGCTTTCTGTGCTTTGGATATAGGTTGGTTCTACAAGTAGAAAACCAAATATTTGCAGTATGGTCTTGTCGTCGTTTATTATAGGAATAGTTTGTGCATTTAGATGCTTAGAGAAGGAAATATAAACCTATGACATTTAAATGTTTCTTCTTGAAGTGAAGCAACACTTCCAAATCGTTTATTATTTATTTCTAGCGTCCTCCACATCTTTTGTTTCATACTCAGGGGTCACATTCCAGGATCTCATGCTGGATGTGTTTATGCTGTGTATAAAACATGTTGTTTCTTTAGTATACACTAATTGATTCATACCAGAGAAAAAACTGTGTTGTTAGCCATGAATCATAACAAGAAAATACACGCATTTACACCCCGCCCCCACCCTCCGAAAGGACCAGGGAGACTGCTGTGCCACGTGCTTCTCCCCTTTCAGCCCCTGCCTGGCCTCCAAGAAAATGTCCTGCCCATAGTTCATGTCAATCAGTCTCTTGTTTAAGAAATAGTTTTATCACATATGTATGTATCCCTAAACTGCAGATTTAGATGTTTTCGGATTTTACAAATAGGGAGTCCTGCTATCGATAGTCTTTGGCATGGATTTTTCTCCTCGTTGCTCTGGTTTATGTGTACTGGCGTGTGTAGCGCACTTGTTTGCACTGCTGTAATTTATGGTGTGAACATACCAGAATTTCACGTTTTCTTGTTGATGAGTGGTGTTTTTTTTTTGGGCCACTGCAATCCATACCACCCTGAACATTTTTGCCCGTGTGTCTTCCTACGTGAACACGAAGAATTCCTTTAGAATGTAAACCTACAAGTGGGAAATGCTGGGTCAGAGTTGTTGGTTTGTTGTTAGGTGCCGTTGAGTCGATTCCGACTCAGCGACCCCACGTACAACACAATGAAACGCTGCCTGGTCCTGCACCATCCTCCGATTGTTACGCTTGAGCCCATTGTTACAGCCACTGTATCAATCCGTCTCGTTGAGGGTCTTCCTCTGTTTCACTGACCCTCTACTTTACCAAGCATGATGTCCTCCAGGTAGTGATCCTTCCTTAGATGTCTCACCATCCTTGCTTCTAGGGAGCATTCTGGTTTTACTTCTTCCAAGAGAGATTGGTTCGTTCTCTTGGCAGTCCATGGTACATTCAGTATTCTTCGCCAACACTACAACTCCAAGGCGTCAGTTCTTCTTCAGTCTTCCGTATTCATCCTCCAGCTTTCGCATGCATATGAGGCAATTGAAAACACCATGGCTTGGGCCAGGGGCATCTTAGTCTTCAAGGTGCCGTCTTTGCTTTTTAACACTTTAAAGAGGTTTTTTGCAGCAGATTTGCCCAATGCAGTGCGTCTTTTCATTTCTTGACTGCTGCTTCCATGGGTGTTGATTGTGGACCCAAGTAAAATGAAATCCTTAACAACTTCAGTCTCTTCTTCATTTATCGTGGGTCAGAGTAGGTATTTAATTTAAATTGTTTTTTTAGAGAGATCATATCAACCTTTAGAGGCCCCGTTGACCCACATCCTCATCCTTTGGTATTGTTAGACTTCCAAATTTTTGCTGATTTAGTTTGGTTTTCCGTCTGTTCCTTCTCTCTTTCTGCCTTCCTGCACGTTTCTCTGGAAGTGCATCTTCTAGCTCGACTTTGGTCTGACTGCCCTTGTGTCGGGGTCCCAGCCAGGACGGCAGTGGGGGTGTGTGCCTTGGGGGCCAAGCTGAGGTGTGTGTTGTGAACGATTGGGTGGCTGAGCCGCCTTCGTGTCCCTGTGTTCCCGATGCTGACGAGGCCCCTTCTGTTTCCTAGCCGACGCCTTGTAGAGGTGGGTCCCGTGACCACTCAGTGTCATCTGATGGAGGCCAGAGGCTTGGCAGCCGTAGAGGACGAGTGGAGGTGCCTGTCGGGGAGCCTCCCCTTGCCGTCACCGATGGAGATCCCGGCCACACAGGGCGCGTCCACACCCAGCAAGTCCTTCTCCTCGGCCCACAGACACCTGAGCAGGAAGCATGGGCTCTCCAAGCTCTGCCAGAGCAGGACAGCACTCTCTGGTAACAGCCCCCATCTGGGAGTCCTTGGCTCTTTTTTCTCTCTTTGTTAACGAGGCAGCCACAGTTAACCCCTTCTCGCTGAGAGGGTGTCTTTTCCAGACTCGGTATGCACTGCTAGGGGTGCCAAGGAGCCCTTCCCTGTGGCTTCCTTCGTTTGGTGGGACGCTGGGCCGGGCCCCCCTTTCTAGGCCGGGGCTGGAATTCCCTCCACAGCTTGAGGTCAAGTTAGAGCGAAGGCCATTTGCTACTTCACAGTGCATGAGCCCCCCGCCTGGGCCATGCCACGCCACACCTGAGGCAGAGCTGAGTAGGACGGGGGTGACCATGAGGGCGGCAGCCTCCTGGTGCAGTGGGTGGTCTCCCCGGGGGGGTCCGAGGACTGTGGGTGTCCACCTGTCATCCAGTTGTGCACTGACCTCTCCTGGAGTCAGTCAGTGCCCCCTGAGTCCCAGGCTCCTCAGGCCCCGACCACGTGAGGGAGCAGTGTCACTCTGCCTGTGAGGGAGCCCCCTGCCCCCCGTGTGCCCTGACAGTCCTGGGGAGCTTGAGTAGACAACAGGGTGCATGCTGGAAGTCGGGGTGACCTGGGAACCTGGCCTGGAGTGGAAAGCAGGCCAGCAGAGGGGGAGTGCGGGCCCAGTCTCGGGGAGGACAAGCAGGCGACAGAGGAGGAGGGTTGTTTGGGTGGGCGTCCAGAGCAGTGGGGCCCCATGGAGACCAGAGGAGCTGCCTAAGGCCGGGCTGGGCTGGGCTGTGTGGCTGGCAGGCAGGCCCTGGTTTCACCTGGCGCCAGCCCAGGGATGTCTCGGGGCTGAGTGTGGGCACAATAGTTCTGTTTCATGAGGAGCAGAGGTAAGAGCTGGAGTTGTGCTTGTTCCGAGGGGCGAGGAGGGCTGAGAAGGTGACTGGCTGCCTGAGACAGGGGAGAGTAGCCTCTGGATGCCGTGCAGTTTCTGGTTCCAGAGAAAAGTCTGGGTGAGGCCACCACTGAGAAGTCAGGGAGCCCAGACAATGGGCCCAGCCGCGCTCGGAGGCTGGTCCAATTTCTTTGAGTGAAAGATCGTGTCCTGGGCTTCCACACTGCCACGTACAGGCCAGCACCCCACCACCCTCTAACCCGGTGTTCACTCACGGCAGCCAGCTCCCTGGTGGTGTCATTCTCCTCCATTCCATTCTCTCTGGGACCCCATTTTCTGATAATGCCAAAGAAATAGGTGGTGTCTAAACAAACAAACAAACAAAAAAAAAACCAAACTCATTGCTGTCGAGTCAATTCCAAATAAGCAACCTTATAGGACAGAGTAGAACTGCCCCGTAGGGTTTCCAAGGAGAGGTGGTGGATTCAAACTGCTGACCTCTTGGTTAGCAGCCAGGCTTTGAACCACTGTGCCACCAGGGCTCCAGGTGGTATCTAGTCATGCCTAAAAACAAAAGTTATTTCAGTTTTGATCTAATGCAGGGTTGGCAAGCAGCAGCCCACAGGGTCGTATCCGGCCCTCTGCTTGCTTTTTGCATGTAAAGTTTTATTGGCACACAGCCACACTCGTTTGTTTGCACATTGTCTGTGGCTGCTTTCATACTACCATGCAGAGCATGTCCCGCCTGCAAAGCCCAAAATGCTGTCTGGCCCTTTACGGGAAATGTGTGCCATCCCCTGATTTGGTCCCAGGCTCCCCTCGGCCCCCTCACCTTCGCATGTGGAGAACGTTCTCCTGAAGTCTGAGGACAGGCCCTGAGGGACACACGTCTGGCTCTGTGGCAGAGCACTAGTGCTGAAGTCAGGGTGACAGCTGTGTGACGGCGTGTCCCCCGACCTGCGTGCCTCAGTTGCCTCCTCTGTCTAGCAGTGTTGTTGCTGGCAGAGGGGACAGCGAGGTGGGTAGGAGCAGGGGCTGACGTGGAACAATGAACGCGTAGACAGGCTGTAGTTACGGGGGTGGTGAGTCAGCAGAGGCTGCGAGGGGCAGAGAGGCGGTGTGAGAGGCTGTGAGACGGGCAGGCAGGAAGCTTCTGGAAGGGGCTGGCTAGCGCTCTCCTGTGCAAGCACAGCACGTGGACTAACGCTGCTGCCGGGGGCAGGGGGCCAGGGGGGCGGGGCCCTCTGCTCATTCCAGGCCTCCTGCGTTTTTCCTCATTAAGGATGGCCAGGGGAAGGAGTCTAAGCGCTCCAGAGCAAACCCCGCGCTGTGCCTGTGGTTTGCATGCATCCCTTGGCACTGGTCACTGTTCTTGAGTGGGGACGGTCCCACTTTAGGCAGGCGTGTTTGATTACCGGGAGAAGACGCTTGTGCAAGTGCTCGGGTCACGGGCTGGGAGGGGCTGTGCACACGATGTGTGGTTCTGTGTACGTGTGTGCACACGTGTGTGCATGTACATTCACGTGTGTACCTGACCAGGTGTGCACATGTATATGTGCGTGTGTGTGCGTGTGTATGTGCGCGTGTGCATTGTGCGTGTATGCGTGTACGTGTCCAGGAGCCCAGGAAGGCCCGGGGGAGGAGGCAGTGGGCCCCAGAGAGTGATTCCGGGCCTGAAGCAGCTGGGACTTCAGCAGCCTTAGCCACGGAGTCCCTCTCGGGCCCTGCTCCGGCATTGCCCTGCGCCAACCCCATCCCACCTCTCCCCTGTCCTCTGGGCAGGGCTCCCTCCCTCCAGTGCCGCACTGCTTCCGCCTCCTCCTGCTCCCCGACTCGAGCACCTACTGTGTGGCTGGGTGCTGTCCCTGTGCCACAGACACAGCCCTGAAAAACAGTCCTCTCTCGTCATCCTTACATTTCTCAAGGAGCCGGGAGGCAGTGGAAATACACACACACACACTCACGCGTACATACACTTCTGCACGTGCATGCATCCGCATGGCCGTATGACTGGGGGGATGGAGGAGCACCAGGAAGGTGAAGGGCAGAAGCAGAGACGACAGGAGGTAGGTGCTACCTGAGATCGCCTGGTCCGGGAAGGTGGCATTTGAGCCAAACCCAGCGTGTCCAGGGGAAGGGGCAGCAGCCACCAATGTCCTGAGGTGGGAGGGGTGAGGCCGTGGAGAGCACAGAGGCCGGTGTAGCTAGAGCCGAGTGAGCTCGGGAGGTGGAGGGCAGGGCAGGTCCCAGGGCCCGGGGGGGAAGATGAGGTCAGAGCTGACTGTGAGGCTTCGTGTCATGAGAGGAAGTGTGGCTTTGCTTCTGGAGTGATGGGTGAGGAACAGAGAGGTGGGAATGAGGGGGTTGTGGGGGTGGAGCAGCCAGTAGCTATTGAATTGTGGACGTCTTCAAATAACAAGCAGGGGGCAGCAGCTGGAGGGACAGGAGCGAGGGACGCAGAAACCGCTCTTGGGCCGTCTGTGCATCTGGGAGGACGTGGCTGTCTGGTTGTCCCAGTGGGCTCCAGGCTGTCTGCAGACACACAGATAGGATGTAGCCAGCTCTGCTGATGAACTGAACCCTCTTGTGGGTGTCTGGGCATTGGGGGTCAGGGCTGTGGGCACTCAGAAGTGAGCCCCTGGTGACTGTGAGGCTGACGCCGCCTGTGCTCTCCCCAGAGGACAGGTGGAACTCCTACTGCCTGTCGTCGCTGGCTGCCCAGAACATCTGCGCCGGCAAGCTGCACTGCCCCGGGCTGCCTGAGCTCTCTGACCCGGCCACCACCCTGGGCAGCCCCTCCTGCTGCTCCCTGCTCCGGGGCCTGCCCTCGGGCCTGTCAGCGCCCCTGCTCCCGGCCCCCGTCTGCAACCCCAACAAGGCCATCTTCACCGTGGACGCCAAGACCACTGAGGTGTGTGTATGGGCACGGGCTTTGGGCCTGTGACCCCGCAGAGGCGTTTTGTGCTTTAGTGCGGTTGGAGGGCTGTCTGTTTTTGCCCGTATGGTCACAAAAGCCATGGGGACTTGGAGCCCTAAATATGAATGGGTGAAAAAATAGAATCATTTTGTGAAGATAGAGACACAAGGGAAGGGATGAGGTAAATACTCGAGCTTGTTGGCTTGACTGAGATGAGAAAGGATAGTCAGTGTTGGCGTGAGGTGCATCGTTATACAGACACCTGAGATCCCTGAACGGGAGCCTCTGCTGTGAGTCCCGTTTGTTCTCTGTGGTCTCGGCTGTGCGGTGGTGGAAGAGGTTGGCGTTTCAGTCCTACCGCCATCGGACACCCTGACCGTGGATGGATCCTCTGGTTTGAGTGCCCTCCAGATGCTCAGAGGTGCCTGAGTGCCGGTCGTGACTATAGTACACTTTAGAGGCCCCTCTGGGAGGCCTTGTCCGCACAGCCCGCTGGCCCCACGTCCTCCTCAGCCCCTCTGGCTCTGAGGTTGCAGGAACTGCTTATGATGCCTCCGCCTCTCTCCTCTGCGGCCCCTTAGATCCTGGTAGCCAACGACAAGGCCTGTGAGCTCCTCGGGTACAGCAGCCATGACCTGATTGGCCAGAAGCTCACACAGTTCTTCCTGAAGTCGGACTCTAACGTGGTAGAGGCCCTCAGCGAGGAGCACGTGGAGGCCGACGGCTGCGCTGCTGTGGTGTTGGGGACAGTGGTGAGTGGGCCACAAGTTCGAGGGCCTCAAGGCAGGCGTAGGAATGCCCAGTGGGTGGGCTGGCTTGGGGCCAGGCATGTCTGCCCTCTGGGCCTCAGCTTCTTCACCAGACCCTGCGGCTGGTTCCTGTGGGTGCTGCTGCCCGCTAGGGTCGTGTGGAAGGCTGAGGCAGTGGGCGGAGACCTGATAAAAGCGGAAGCTCTGTGGAAGCACACGTGTTTGTTTTTTCACTCATGAACATCTTGGCGCCGTGCATTTGGCTCTGCCTGATTTTGAGGACGGAGCTTGGGTGGCAATGTTTTGCAAAGCTGCATGTCAGCACAGTGGGTTCCAAACAGCAATGTGGCTTTGTCTCTCTGTTGTCATGTCTGGATGTACACACTCTGCTTGTTTGGTGTCTGTTGGGCACGGTCACTGGAGACCCTCCTGGAGAGTCATGGCGGCATGTCCAACCAGGACACTGTCGGGCTGAACCGAGACCCGAGCTCCCACTGGGACACTGTCGGGCTGAACCGAGACCCGAGCTCCCACTGGGACGCTGTCGGGCTGAACCGAGACCCGAGCTCCCACCGGGACACTGTCGGGCTGAACCGAGACCCGAGCTCCCACCGGGACACTGATGGGCTGAACCGAGACCCGAGCTCCCACTGGGACACTGATGGGCTGAACCGAGACCCGAGCTCCCACTGGGACGCTGTGGGGCTGAACCGAGACCCGAGCTCCCACCGGGACACTGACGGGCTGAACCGAGACCCGAGCTCCCACTGGGACGCTGACGGGCTGAACCGAGACCTGAGCTGCCAGCATGTAAAGAAGTTAGAAACCAGTTGCCGTGGAGTTGACCCCGACTCATGGCGCCCCCACGGGTGTCAGAGTTGAACTGGGCTCCATAGGGTTTTCAGTGGTTGATTTTTCAGACGTAGATTTCCAGGTCTTTCTTCTGAGGTGCTTCTGGGTGGCCTCAAATCGCCAACCTTTCAGTTAGCCTTCGAGCACTTTAACTGTTTGCACCACCCAGGACTCCCTGAAGCTAGGTAGGATGAATTGCATCAGAAAGATTCTGGCTCAAGGGACTAACTGCTGAGAAGGTACAACAAAGGTAGTCAGCACGTACCAGCGTCTGCTCTGCGAGAAGTGTCAGAGGTTTGGTTTTCCTGCCGCACTGCCATGCAGCTGAGGATGAAAAGGAAGTCTCCTTTCTGATAGATTATTCTCTGAGGCTGTGACCTGAGCCTCAGAAGCCTTGTGCGCTCTGGTCAGTTTCTTGAGATGTGAGATGGAGGAGCCGAGGGGGGGATCCACGAGGGCCCGAGCCCAAGAGGACGCCCTCCCTTCGTGGGCGCGCTGTGCGCCGCGCAGCTCCTGTGTGCTCTGTAGGTATGTGGGCAGCAGCCTGTCTGTGCTCACAGGTGGACATCATCAGCCGCAGTGGGGAGAAGGTTCCGGTCTCCGTGTGGATGAAGAGGATACGGCAGGAGCGTGGCCGCTGCTGCGTGGTGGTGCTGGAGCCCGTGGAGAGGGTCTCGGCCTGCGTCTCCTTCCAGCGCGACGTGAGTGCGCTCAGTGCCTCGGCGGCCACCTTGGCCAACCCCAGCTCCTCTGCTGACCCAGCTGGGAGCAAGGGGGGGGTCTTATTGACTGTGTGTGCTCGGGCAAGGGACGGGGTCTCCCTGAGTCTCCCCGCTCCTCACGCCTTGGTTTCCTTCCTCCCTTCTCAACTACCAGTCTCCACTTTATCCACGCTTTTTTAAAAAATTGTGGTAAAATACATACAACGTAAAAATCGACATTTAAGCCATTTTCAAGCGGACGACCCAGTGGCAGTCATCACACCCGCAGCGTGGTGTAGCCGTCACTGCTGTGTGTCCCCATAGCTTCTCATCACCCCGACAGAAACTCTGCACCCCTTCAGCGATACCCCCGGCCGCCCCTGCCCGCGACGACCTCCGATCTCTTTCTGTCTCTGCGTTTCCCGTTCCAGGCGTTTCTGTCAGTCGGCCGGGCGGTACTTGTCCTTCTGTGTCTGACCTCACTCAACGTCGGGCCTTCAAGGGTTACCCACGTCATAGCACATGTCAGCTGTATCCATACTTTTGAAACGGATGCTTAATTCAAGCATTGCTTATGTTCACACTTACTTTTTCCGTATTACACTGAGAACAAAAGTAGAGCCCTCACCTGCCTCACCAGCCAGCCTCTGCTCCACAACAGCACCGCTGTTGGCAGTGGTGGGCGCCAGAGACAGGGTCTAGGGTTCTGCTGAGCTGGGTAAGGTGGGGGATGGGGGCATGGTAGACGCCATGTGGCTGGGGCAGCCGGGAGTCAGAGTCTCCCCAGGAGCCGGATGCCCAGGGCTCAGCGTCCTCCATGGACAGGGCTGCCCGGCCCCGCGGTGCTGTCATGACAGCCAGGTGCATGGCCCTCATTGCTCCCCGGGATATGTGTCCAGGAGGGAGCACAGCTGCCCCAAGTCCCTTGGGAATCTGCCACTGCTTGCCCATTGTCTGCCCCCGTGAGAGTGTCTCCCAGCCCCAGCCACCTGCCGCTCTCTCACACCTGTGGGGCACAGAGGGGTGTTAGTGGTCTCGCCGCCAGCTTGAGGGTATGCAGGCTTAGTGGAGACTTCCACTCTGAGGCTTAACCACTGCCTTCTCTTGAAGGGGACCATCACGTCATGTGACAGCCTCTTTGCGCATCTCCACGGCTACGCGTCCGGGGAGGAAGTGGCTGGGCAGCGCATCACAGACCTGATTCCTTCCGTGCAGATCCCTCCCCCTGGCGAGCACATCCCAAAGGTGGGTGCTGATGTGGCCTGGGGCAGAGGTGGCACTGCAGCGAGTGCCAGTTAGGGCTCATGCTTCAGGTCGCGTTCTGTGTGCAGCCATCGGTCTGTGCTGGCGTGCCGCGGCTGGCTCGCCGTGTGCGGCGGCTGCCTC
>NW_004444101.1:5042726-5051028 GCF_000243295.1 Trichechus manatus latirostris | reverse complement strand
GTGCGGCGGCTGGCTCGCCGTGTGCGGCGGCTGCCTCGCCGTGTGCCGCGGCTGCCTCGCCGTGTGCGGCGGCTGGCTCGCTGTGCGCAGCTATTGGGCTGTGCTGGTGTGGGGGACGATGCCTGGACCCTAAGTCCTCCCCCAACGGCAAGGCTCCCAGTCCAGGTTGGGGGCCACGGGGAGAGATGAAAGGAGGAGAAGACTGGGGAACTGGGTATTCTTGGGACATTTCCACCGTGACACGTATTTGAAAGTGGAATCTAGACAAGAAGTGTGGACTTGGTGCTTCTGTCGCACAGAGCATTGCTTCCAGCCACACGGCCTGTTTCTCTTGTAGAATCTCAGGATCCAGAGGTCCGTGGGGAGAGCAAGGGATGGTACCACCTTCCCTCTGAGCCTAAAACTCAAGGCCAGGCCCGGCCCCGATGAGGTGGAGGGGGGCCCGCCCTTGCCCGTGCCCAGCTACACGGCCTCCGTCTGGGTGTTCTGCACCATCAGTGGCCTCGTCACCCTCTTGCCAGATGGCACCATCTACGGCATCAACCATAGCTTCGCGCTCATGCTGTTTGGCTACGGGAAGGCTGAGCTCCTGGGCAAGGTGAGAAGGTGTGTCTGCTCCCGGGCCTGAGAGCCAGGCAATCCCAGGGTGGGCGGCGGGCTCTCCATCTGGGGCAGCTGGCTGGCTTCCCCACGGGGAGACGGCAACACCACTGCCCTGGGGAGGGGGGTTCCCTCCCTCCTTGCCTGGCTCCTCGATCACTCGGTAGTCACCCTCGTCCCTGATCCCGTGTGCCGTGTCTCCCCAGAAGAGGAGACGCTCTGCGCCCCTGAGCCAGTGCCCAGTGAGAACTGATTCGCTTTGCTGGGTGGGTCCAGGTCCCGCTGCGGGCTGCGGTGCCTGGTGGTCTCAGCCATGGTCCTGCTGGTCAGCAGCTGCTCTTGGGTGTCCGTCCCGTCTGTCCCGGAGGCACTGTGCGAGTGTGTGTCGCCAGGAGACGGCAGACGTTTCCTTCCTTTGGGAAGGAGGGGTTTCCATTCCATCAGAGGCTCCTTCTGCTCCCCCTTGGTCCAGCATGGTGCCTGGTGTCCCCGTCAGGCACCCACCGAGCCAGGGCCTGAGCAGTTGCCAAGTGTTCAGACACAAGGCCGCGGTGGCTCTTCTTGCTTCTGGGCTGTCCCCTGGGCCTCGGGGTGGCCTTGCCGCGTCCTCTCCACATCACAGTCACGGGGCCTCCTGAGTTAGGGGGATGTTTGGAACTCTCCAGTCCACAGCCATCTCTGCTGAGGCGCAGCCTTGCCTGGCATCCAAGTGGTCCCACGCTGAGCCCCTGCCCCAACGCAGGTGCAGGTCCGGGTTTGCCTGCAGCCTGGGTCATGCACACGGCCAGCCGGGTGCTGCCTCAGGGCAGGGGCCTGTCTCCACTGTCACTTGTAATGGGGCCAAAACTTGGACCTGGTGATGGGCAGACGCTTTATCCTCACTTGGGGCTCCATAAGGAGGTCTCTTTGTTCTCCATTAGAAATACTAAAGATCAGTTACGTCAAGGCTATGTTACTTAAACGCATCAACATCAACATGAAAGAGACCTCTTGCAGGTGTGTGGAGGGTCCCGAGGGCTTCCCGGCAGGTTTCATTGGGGGGACACTTGGACACTCCCTCTGTGGGGCGGTCCTGATTCATGTGGCCATGGCAGTTGGCTAGGAGTGGGGGCGTTGCGCAGGGTCAGAGAGTGCCTCTGTTGGACGGGGCAGCACTGCTGGGCCCCGTGGCACCCCCTCCAGCAGGAACCAGAGCCCCCACCGTGCAGCGGGGTTGGGGGGATTCTGCAGGCCAGGGCTTCAGGACCAGTGTCTGCCCAGGAGGCCTGTGGGCATCGGCACAGCCTGCGTCCTCTTTGGTTAACTTCGTCTTTTTCGTAAGGGAAAGGAAAAAATCCCGAGTTACGTGTCCAGTGTCTGTGGGGCTTCAGGCCGTCAGAGGGCCCGAGGGATGGACCATCCAGGTGTGCTCACAGCGTCTTCATTTCCTCCCCATTTCTGGGAGGATCCCTCCTAGGCCCTTATGCAGTTTCGCTCTGTCTCCAGAACATCACGTTCCTGATCCCTGGCTTCTACAGCTACATGGACCTCGCCAATGACAGCTCCCTGCCCCTGCCAGACCTGGCCCAGTGCCTGAACGTCAGCCGGGACAGCAGCCCTGGGGGGGCATCGGCGGAACCCTGGCGGGGCTGGGACCTGTCTGGCGGAGCCAACGGTAAGACTCATGGCTCCTGCTTCCCAGTGTGTTGTGGCCCCTGTGGGGATGGGAGGGGGCGGAGGCCTCAGGTCGCTGAGCTGGGGTGGCATCAAGGGAGCAGCTGTGAGTGGACGCCTGCAGGAGGCGGGAGCAGCCAAGCGGGCACAGCCCTCCAGGTGGCGCGCACGGGGGCCGGCATGCCCAGGCAGCAGGGGGCAGAGTGGCTGGGCAGAGAGACTGGCCGGAGGAGAGCAGGGTTGGCCGTGCAGGGTCTGGGGTGGTGCCTGGGGGTGGTGGGGAGATTCGGGACGTGGTTTGATGGTGGGTTTCGTGGTGGGTCTTGGGGAAATGGAAATGGCAGTGACCCATCTCAGAAGATGTGTCTGATCCTTTTGGACGTTGCTGCCAGGTTCCAGCGTGAGCATCGTGCTCGCTGATGCTGATGCAGACGCCCTGCCACGGGATGTGACCCTGGCGCCAGCCGGGAACCAAGGAGAAGAATTCCTCCGGACGCAGGCCCTGCAGGAACGCGAGGGCCGCCTCCCTGGCCCATGCTCCTCCCAGCTGGCCCTGGGGTGAGTGCCTTTGTGAAGGCTGCGGGCTTACAGAGAGCTAGGCAGGCAGCTGGGGGCAAGGAGCATTTCCAAGAGACAGGCCCAACTCGGTGACGGTGATGATGGTGACCGTGAGCACGCACCATGCACCTCCTTGCGCCCCTCCCGTGTTGCCGGCCTCGTCCTCGCAGCCCTTGAGGAGGTACCAGTTGGGTCATCCCCAGACCAGGACCCAGGCCTGGAGAGCTGGGGCGTCCAGGTGGATTTCAGAGAACAGAAAGCACCTGATCATCTCTCTAAGTGTTGTAAGTAATGACATGTAGTTTTAGGATACAGGAAGTCCTTGTTAGAGGAGCTGGAAGATTTGGCGATGTGTAGCACAGTGACGTGCCCAAACCTCAGGCACGCACAGTCTGTCCTCATCCCCCTCCCTGTCCCCTGCTCAGGACACCCCACTCCTGGCCTTCAAGGTCAGAGCTGCCTGCCCATGACCTGCACTCGCATCCCCTCTTCCAGTCTCTTTGCTCAGCATATCTGTGAGATGTGGTTTCCAGTCCTTCTAAAATTGTTTTTAAAATTACCTCATATGTAAGCATAGATTTGTTTTTCCCAAAACGCAGGAGAATAATGGTTAAAAGTGAGTTCCAGGTATCAACTGCCACCTCCCCGTCCAGCCCGCTCTTCCCCCAGAGGCCACCATCAGCATGCAGCCTCTGGCCTTTCGTGTGTGCTTAAATACAAGAGTGCGTGTACGTGCGTGTGTGTGTATATACATGCCGCTGTGCGTAGGTACAAGTGTGTGTGCCTGGTGCTTAAATACAAGTGTGTGTGTACACGTCTGTGTGCATATGTACATGCCGGTGTGCGCACGTATATGCATGTGTGCGTGCGTGCATGTGTACGTGTGTGTGTACATACGTAAATGCTGGTGTGTGTATGTATATGCCTGTGTGCGTATGTACATGCCTGTGTGCGTATGTATATGTATGTGTATGTGTCCAAGTGTGTGCCTGTGTGCATATATACACACACGTACATGTGCACATCACATGCTGTGTGCATATTACATCCCTGTGTGCATATGTATGTGCGTGCATGTGCGTGTATCGCACACGCTGTGTGTGTATGTACGTGTATGGATGTGTGTATCATACCTGTGTGTGTGCTCATGCAAATGTATTGTATATGCCTACGTGTGTGTGTACGTGTGTGTATTGTACATGCTTGTATGTCCATGCACGTGTATTGTACATGCCTATGTGTGTGTACCTGTGTGTATTGTACATGCCTGTGTGTATCGTACATACCTGTGTGCATATGTATGTGCCTGTGTAAATATGTACATGCATGTGTATCGTACACACATGTATGTGTGTACACGTGTTGCTCGTGTGTGCATGTATATGCCTGTATGTGTGCATGCACACATGTATGTGGGGCTACATGAGTGTGCATGCCTGTGTACATATTTACGTGCATGTGTGTGTGTGTATGCCTAAGTGTGTGCATACATACCAGTGTGCGTATATACATGTGTGTGTACACGTGGCTGCTTTTGTTCCCTTAGCATAAATGGGATTATAAACCTGTTGCCATCGAGTCGATTCCGACTCATAGTGACTCACAGTGACCCTAAATGGGAATGTACCATACATAAATTGTTCTAAGCGTGCTTATATGTGTATCATTTTGGAGATCTTTGTGTATAGTTATCTCATGAAAACCCAAACCTGGGCTTTCAGCAGTGCTCAGCAAGGTCTCCTCTCAGGTGGCTGATGTTAAGCGCCTGTGGGGAGTTGGTTACAAGGTTTGCCTTCTTGTTTTCCGTCAGAAGTTTATGGCGTTACCCGCTCGGGGTTGTCGCTCACAGAGATGATCCGTGTGGTCTCCTTTTGGTCCTCTGAGCCCCTAAGTAACCGTGTGACCCGTATCACCGTCCCCAGGACGGACACTGCTGGAGGACGCCTGGCAGCCCAGGACCAGGAGACCCAGCAAGGACCAGGGGAGGAGAGTTCCCAGGAGGACCTGCGGGAGGACAGCAGGTCTGAGCCCGGGGTTAAGAGTCCACATGCTGTACGTGAAGACCCTGGAACCCCAGCTATAGCGGAGGATAGGAAGAGGAACATTCCAGAGTGCAATCTAGATCCAGAGGGGGCCACAGGCTTCAGTCCTCAGATCGAGGCCACCGTGCCCAAGCCCAGTGCCGAGAGCCAGCCAGCTGGAGCCAGCTTCCCAACGCACTGCCCCCAGTGTGGGACTGAGTTGCTTGCCCAGCGAGGGGACCTGAGCCCCCCGGGAATGACACACGTCTCACTGGGGATGCCTATACTTAATGACCTGTGGCTGGGTGGGGGCAGTGACAGGGAGGAGTTGCAGACCTGCCTGATCAAGGAGCAGTTGTCCGCACCGAGCTTTGCGGGGGCCGTGGACACCCCCTCTGCCAGGCCCCTCCCTGCAGAACACCCCGCTTTTGTTGCCTCTCTGTCGTTCTGTGACCTCGGAGGCAGAGGTTTGCAGGGCGGCCGCTCAGGCAGCTCCTCGGCCTGCTATGCCCTGGCCACGGACCTCCCTGGCACCCCGGAGCCCACGAATGGGCATGATGCCAACGTGGCCACGTTCTCCTGGGCCTTGAAGGAGTTCTTCCTCAGTGAGCGGGTGGCCCGGGTGTCCTCAGGCTGCTCCTGTGCGGCCTCGGGCCTCACCCGGCCACCCTCTTCTCTGGGATTGGGCTCCACCCTGGACGAGGGCAGCCTCCGGGGGCAGCAGTCAGACGCCTTGCGGCTGGACCGGGAGGGGCTGCTGCTGCTGACCGGCACCTCCTCTGACCTCAGCGTTTTCCGGAAGGGCCGTCTGGCCCACAACCGGACGGCACCATCTGAGGCTTGTCTGCTGTCCTCCCTGCCCCCTGAAGCCGGCCCTGGGGACATGCTCCCACACACAGAGCCTCCGGAGCTGGGCCTCCAGGCGACTTCCACGCCGGTGAGAGGGGAGAGCACCCCGCCGCCCAGGGCCGCCGGCCCCCCTCCGGAGATCCAAGAGGGCACCTACTCAGGCAGCTGCTACCACCGGGATGGCTCGCGGTTGAGTACGTCCCCGAGGGCCAGGGGCGGGCGTGCGTGTTCCCCCGGGGCTGTTGGACCCACCCTCTTTGTAGGCCTGGCCCAAGCGGTCTCCTCAAGTTCCTCTTGACCGCTAGGGTCACACGTGTGAGACTGGAGCAGGTGGAGTCCTGGGCGTGTGTGCCACAGGGGCAGCCGAAACTCCAGTGCCTCCAGGCTGCCCACCCTGTACCCCTCCTTCACGGAGTGGCTTCTCCTAGCCACCGGGGGAAGGGTGGAGGGGCCTCCAGCTGCCCCGGGCTCGGGTGGGCGTTGGGCAGTGGCTGTCAGTGACTGGGCCCTCCCAATCCTTGAAGGTTCAGGTGGGCCACAGCGGGGATACATCCCTTCTGGGGTCGCGCTGCGGGGTGGCGGGAGCTGAGGGCTGGTGTGCAGCTGCTCCACCATGAGGAAAATCTCCACAGCCTTCACGCTCCCTCCTGTGGTGTATGGTTTCCGTTTTACTTTGTTTTCCCAGTTTCTTACCCCATCGTCCATGTTACTGTAGCCCGTTGGTCCCACAGTGCTGATTTTGTGGTGTTCCTTAGCAGGGCTGTTTCCGTAAACTTTAAGAAATTACCTAAGTAGCACGTATCTGTGGGAACGCTCAGACATGTAAACAAAAAGAGGAAAACAAGATCACCTGTAGTCCTTTCACCTAAAAAAGCCCCATCTGTTTAGGAGTGTACATATATGTATATCGAAACGCCAGTACTTTGCATGTGCGTGAGCGTGTGTGCCCTTTACATTTAGTGTGGCACGTGTAGCTGGGATATGCACACGTGTGCATGCATGTGACTTTTGGCTGAGCAGGTCCCAGTGATGTCACCTGCAGGCAAACACTCGCTCTGCACAGTGGTGGGGTGAGCACGGCCTTCTAGGCTCTTCCACGTTGGGGACGGTCTGCAGTGGCTGGCTGCGGTCACTGGCGAGTGGACCGCTGAGTGAATGAGAGGCCAGGAGGCGGCGCAGGCAGACCCCTGCTCTCCTCTGCTGTCCAGCCCTGGGCTCTGGCTGCTCTGGTGGCACAGGGCCACTGGCTGGACGGGAGGATGTATGGGAGGACGGGTCGGGGGCTGTTGCAGGCATGCTGGCTGTGAAGCTGTTCCTCTCGCTCCTGCCCCCTTGATGGCCCTTCCGCAGGCCTCTGTCCCCACTCGGTGCTGTCGTCTGCTGTCCTGGGGGTGCTTTTCTGACCTTCGTGCCCATGTCAGTGGAGGTCCGTTCTCTCTGTCCCCGCACCAGGCATACAGTTCGAGGTGCGGCGCGTGGAGCTGCGTGGTGCTGCCACGCTCTTCTGCTGCTGGCTGGTGAAGGACCTGCTGCGCAGCCACCGGGACGCGGCAGCCCGCACCCAGCTGCTGCTGGCCAGCCTGCCCGGCTCCACCCACTCCATAGCCGAGCTGGCGGGGCCCAGCCTGGGCGAGGTTGGTGCAGGCGGCTGCGTCCTCACCCTCACGGGGGGACACGTGTCAGTAGGCCCATACCGGTTTCCTCTGGGATGGGAGCAGGGTCTCCTTGTGGCTTTTCCACACTGTCTTCCAGTAACTGGTGCATGTATAAAGTAACATGGAGGATTCTAAATCTGCATATGTCTGTGGGTGCAGGAGGATTAGGGCATGGGGGTGTGGGGCGTGGAGTCATGGGGTGCAGCGGTGGGGAGGCACCGGGTGTGGGGTGTGGAGTCACAGGGTGCAGTGGCGGGGAGATATGGGGCGTGGAGTCATGGGCTGCAGAGGTGGGGAGATGTGGGCTATGGAGTCATGGGGTGCATTGGTGGGGAGAATGTGGGGTGTGAAGCATGGAGTCATGGGGCACAGTGGTGGGGAGGCGTGGGGTGTGGAGTCATGGGGTGCAGTGGCGGGGAGACAGGGCATGGAGTGTGGGGTCATGGGGTGCAGTGGCACGGAGACGCAGGGCATGGGGTATGGGGTCATGGGGTACAGTGGCAGGGAGATGCAGGGCATGGGCCGTGGAGTCATGTGGTTCAGTGGCAGGGAGATGCAGGGCATGGGGTGTGGGGTCATGGGGTGCAGTGGTAGGGAGGCGTGGGGTGTGGGGTGTGGAGTCATGGGATGCAGCGGCGGGGAGGCATGGGGTGCAGGGTGTGGAGTCATGGGGTGCAGTGGTGGGGAGGTGTGGGGTGTGGGTTGTGGAGTCATGGGGTGCAGTGGTGGGGAGGCTCAGGGTGTGGGGTGTGGAGTCATGGGATGCAGTGGCGGGGACGCATGGGGTGTGGGGTGTGGAGTCATGGGATGCAGTGGTAGGGAAGGTGAGGGGTGTGGGTTGTGGAGTCATGGGGTGCAGTGGTGGGGAGGTGCAGGGTGTGGGGTGTGGAGTCATGGGATGCAGTGGCGGGGACGCATGGGGTGTGGGGTGTGGAGTCATGGAATGCAGTGGCGGGGAGGCATGGG